>NC_091470.1:274230755-274533785 GCF_036971445.1 Narcine bancroftii
GCTGGGGAATCAGAGGCGGGGAATCATAGTTGGGAATTAGAGGCGGGGATCAGATATGGGGAAACAGAGGCGGGGAATCAGAGGCGGGGAAACAGAGGCGGGGAAACAGATATGGGGAATCAGATGCGGGGAATCAGAGGCGGGGAATCAGAGCTGGGGAATCAGAGGCGGGAAATCAGAGTTGGGGCATCAGAGGTGGGGAATTTGTTTCCCCATATCTAATCATAGTTGGGAATTAGAGGCGGGGATCAGATATGGGGAAACAGATGCGGGGAATCAGAGGCGGGGAAACAGAGGCGGGGAAACAGATATGGGGAATCAGATGCGGGGAATCAGAGGCGGGGAATAAGAGGCGGGGAAACAGAGGCGGGGAATCAGATATGGGGAATCAGAGGTGGGGAATCAGAGATGGGGAATCAGAGGCAGGGAATCAGGATCAGAAGAGGGGAATCAGAGGCCGGGAATCAGATGCCGGGAATCAGATGCCGGGAATAAGAGGCCGGGAATCAGAGGTGGGGAATCAGAGTGCGGGAATCAGAGATGGGGATTCAGAGGCGGGGAATGAGATATTGGGAATCAGAGGCGGGGAATCAGAGTTGGGGAAACAGATGTGGGGAATCAGATATGGGGAATCAGAGGTGGCGAATCAAAGGCGGTGAATCAGAGGCGGGGAATCAGAGGCGGGGAATCAGAGGCAGGGAATCAAACACGGGGAATCAGAGGCGGGGAATCAGAGCTGGGGAATCAGAAGCGGGGAATCAGAGTTGGGGAATCAGAGGCGGGGAATCAGATATGGGGAAACAAAGGTGGGGAATCAGAGGCGGGGAAACAGAGGCGGGGAATCAGATATGGGGAATCAGAGGAGGGGAATCAGAGGTTGGGAATCAGAGGCAGGGAATCAGAGGCGGGGAAACAGAGGCGGGGTATCAGATATGGGGAATCAGAGGTGGCGAATCAAAGGCGGTTTATCAGAGATGGGGAATCAGAGGCGGGGAATCAGAGGCAGGGAATCAAACACGGGGAATCAGAGGCGGGGAATCAGAGCTGGGGAATCAGAGGCGGGGAATCAGAGTTGGGGAATCAGAGGCGGGGAATCAGAGGCGGGGAAACAGAGGCGGGGAATCAGATATGGGGAATCAGAGGTGGGGAATCAGTTGGGTATCAGAGGCAGGGAATCAGAGGCGGGGAATCAGAGGCGGGGAATCAGAGGCAGGGAATCAGAGGCGGAGAATCAGAGGTTGGGAATCAGAGGCAGGGAATCAGAGGCAGGGAATCAGAGGCGGGGAATCAGAGGCGGAGAATCAGAGGCCGGGAATCAGAGGCGGGGAATCAGAGTTGGGGCATCAGTGGTGGGGAATTAGATATGGGGAAACAGAGGCGGGGAATCAGAGGCGGGGACACAGAGCGGGGAATCAGATTTGGGGAATCAGAGGTGGGGAATCAGAGGCAGGGAATCAGATGTGCGGAATCAGAGATGGGGAATCAGAGGCAGGGAATCAGAATTAGAAGCGGGGTATCAGAGCCCGGGAATCAGAGGCCGGGAATCAGATGCCGGGAATAAGAGGCCGGGAAGCAGAGGTGGGGAATCAGAGTCCGGGAATCAGAGATGGGGATTCAGAGGCGGGGAATCAGAGGCGGGGAAACAGAGGTGGGGAATCAGATATGGGGAATCAGTGGTGGCGAATCAAAGGCGGTAAATCAGAGATGGGGAATCAGAGGCGGGGAATCAGAGGCAGGGAATCAAACACGGGGAATCAGAGGCGGGGAATCAGAGCTGGGGAATCAGAGGCGGGGAATCGGAGTTGGGGAATCAGAGTCGGGGAATCAGATATGGGGAAACAGAGGTGGGGAATCAGAGGCGGGGATACAGAGGCGGGGAATCAGATATGGGGAATCAGAGGTGGGGAATCAGAGGATGGGAATCAGTGGCATGGAATCAGAGGCGGGGAAACAGAGGTTGGGAATCAGAGGCAGGGAATCAGAGGCGGGGAAACAGAGGCGGGGAATCAGATATGGGGAATCAGAGGTGGCGAATCAAAGGCGGTGAATCAGAGATGGGGAATCAGAGGCGGTGAATCAGAGGCAGGGAATCAAACACGGGGAATCAGAGGCGGGGAATCAGAGGCGGGGAAACAGAGTTGGGGAATCAGAGGCGGGGAATCAGAGCCGGGGAAACAGAGGCGGGGAATCAGAGCTGGGGAATCAGAGGCGGGGAATCAGAGTTGGGGAATCAGAGGCGGGGAATCAGATATGGGGAAACAGAGGTGGGGAATCAGAGGCGGGGAAACAGAGGCGGGGAATCAGATATGGGGAATCAGAGTTCGGGAATCAGAGGTTGGGAATCAGAGGCAGGGAATCAGAGGCGGGGAAACAGAGGCGGGGAATCAGATATGGGGAATCAGAGGTGGCGAATCAAAGGCGGTGAATCAGAGATGGGGAATCAGAGGCGGGGAATCTGAGGCAGGGAATCAGACGCGGGGAATCAGAGGCGGGGAATCAGAGCTGGGGAATCAGAGGCGGGGAATTAGAGTCGGGGAATCAGAGGCAGAGAATCGGATGTGCGGAATCAGAGATGGGGAATCAGATATGGGGAATCAGAGGAGGGGAATCAGAGCTGGGGAATCAGAGGCGGGGAAACAGAGGCGGGGTATCAGATATGGGGAATCAGAGGTGGCGAATCAAAGGTGGTTTATCAGAGGCGGGCAAACAGAGGCGGGGTATCAGATATGGGGAATCAGAGGTGGGGAATTAGAGGTGGTGAATCAGAGATGGGGAATTACAGGCGGGGAATCAGAGGCAGGGAATAGAACGCGGGGAATCAGAGGCGGGGAATCAGAGCTGGGGAATCAGAGGCGGGGAATCATAGTTGGGAATTAGAGGCGGGGATCAGATATGGGGAAACAGAGGCGGGGAATCAGAGGCGGGGAAACAGAGGCGGGGAAACAGATATGGGGAATCAGATGCGGGGAATCAGAGGCGGGGAATCAGAGCTGGGGAATCAGAGGCGGGGAATCAGAGTTGGGGCATCAGAGGTGGGGAATTTGTTTCCCCATATCTAATCATAGTTGGGAATTAGAGGCGGGGATCAGATATGGGGAAACAGAGGCGGGGAATCAGAGGCGGGGAAACAGAGGCGGGGAAACAGATATGGGGAATCAGATGCGGGGAATCAGAGGCGGGGAATCAGAGGCGGGGAAACAGAGGCGGGGAATCAGATATGGGGAATCAGAGGTGGGGAATCAGAGGCAGGGAATCAGATGTGCGGAATCAGAGATGGGGAATCAGAGGCAGGGAATCAGAATCAGAAGAGGGGAATCAGAGGCCGGGAATCAGATGCCGGGAATCAGATGCCGGGAATAAGAGGCCGGGAATCAGAGGTGGGGAATCAGAGTCTGGGAATCAGAGATGGGGATTCAGAGGCGGGGAATGAGATATTGGGAATCAGAGGCGGGGAATCAGAGTTGGGGAAACAGATGTGGGGAATCAGATATGGGGAATCAGAGGTGGCGAATCAAATGCGGTGAATCAGAGATGGGGAATCAGAGGCGGGGAATCAGAGGCAGGGAATCAAACACGGGGAATCAGAGTCGGGGAATCAGAGCTGGGGAATCAGAAGCGGTGAATCAGAGTTGGGGAATCAGAGGCGGGGAATCAGATATGGGGAAACAAAGGTGGGGAATCAGAGGCGGGAAACAGAGGCGGGGAATCAGATATGGGGAATCAGAGGAGGGGAATCAGAGGTTGGGAATCAGAGGCAGGGAATCAGAGGCAGGGAAACAGAGGCGGGGTATCAGATATGGGGAATCAGAGGTGGCGAATCAAAGGCGGTTTATCAGAGATGGGGAATCAGAGGCGGGGAATCAGAGGCAGGGAATCAAACACGGGGAATCAGAGGCGGGGAATCAGAGCTGGGGAATCAGAGGCGGGGAATCAGAGTTGGGGAATCAGAGGCGGGGAATCAGAGGCGGGGAAACAGAGGCGGGGAATCAGATATGGGGATACAGAGGCGGGGAATCAGATATGGGGAATCAGAGGTGGGGAATCAGAGGATGGGAATCAGTGGCATGGAATCAGAGGCGGGGAAACAGAGGCGGGGAATCAGATATGGGGAATCAGAGGTGGCGAATCAAAGGCGGTGAATCAGAGATGGGGAATCAGAGGCGGTGAATCAGAGGCAGGGAACCAAACACGGGGAATCAGAGGCGGGGAATCAGAGGCGGGGAAACAGAGTTGGGGAATCAGAGGCGGGGAATCAGAGGCGGGGAAACAGAGGCGGGGAATCAGAGCTGGGGAATCAGAGGCGGGGAATCAGAGTTGGGGAATCAGAGGCGGGGAATCAGATATGGGGAAACAGAGGTGGGGAATCAGAGGCGGGGAAACGGAGGCGGGGAATCAGATATGGGGAATCAGAGTTGGGGAATCAGAGGTTGGGAATCAGAGGCAGGGAATCAGAGGCGGGGAAACAGAGGCGGGGAATCAGATATGGGGAATCAGAGGTGGCGAATCAAAGGCGGTGAATCAGAGATGGGGAATCAGAGGCGGGGAATCTGAGACAGGGAATCAAACACGGGGAATCAGATATGTGGAATCAGAGGTGGGGAATCAGAGGTTGGGAATCAGAGGCAGGGAATCAGAGGCGGGGAATCAGAGGCGGGGTATCAGAGGCAGGGAATCAGATGTGCGGAATCAGAGAAGGGGAATCAAAGGCGGGGAATCAGAGTTGGGGCATCAGAGGTGGGGAATTAGATATGGGGAAACAGAGGCGGGTAATCAGAGGCAGGGATACAGAGGCGGGGAATCAGATATGGGGAATCAGAGGTGGGGAATCAGAGGCAGGGAATCAGATGTGCGGAATCAGAGATGGGGAATCAGAGGCAGGGAATCAGAATCAGAAGCGGGGAATCAGAGGCCGGGAATCAGAGGCCGGGAATCAGATGCCGGGAATAAGAGGCCGGGAATCAGCGGTGGGGAATAAGAGTCCAGGAATCAGAGATGGGGATTCAGAGGCGGGGAATGAGATATGGGGAATCAGAGGCGGGGAATCAGAGGCGGGGAAACAGAGGTGGGGAATCAGATATAGGGAATCAGAGGTGGCGAATCAAAGGCGGTGAATCAGAGATGGGGAATCAGAGGCGGGGAATCAGAGGCAGGGAATCAAACACGGGGAATCAGAGGCGGGGAATCAGAGCTGGGGAATCAGAGGCGGGGAATCAGAGTTGGGGAATCAGAGGCGGGGAATCAGATATGGGGAATCAGAGGAGGGGAATCAGAGGCGGGGAAACAGAGGCGGGGAATCAGATATGGGGAATCAGAGGTGGGGAATCAGGGGCAGGGAATCAGTGGCAGGGAATCAGAGGCGGGGAATCAGAGGCGGGGAATCAGAGATAGGGAATCAGACACGGGGAATCAGAGGTGGGGAATCAGAGATGGGGAATCAGAGGCAGGGAATCAGAGGCAGGGAATCGGACGCCGGGAATCAGAGGCGGGGAATCAGAGCTGGGGTATCAGAGGCGGGGAATCAGAGGCAGGGAATCAGACGCGGGGAATCAGAGGCGGGGAATCAGAGCTGGGAAATCAGAGGCGGGGAATTAGAGTCGGGGAATCAGAGGCAGAGAATCGGATGTGCGGAATCAGAGATGGGGAATCAGATATGGGGAATCAGAGGAGGGGAATCAGAGCTGGGGAATCAGAGGCGGGGAAACAGAGGCGGGGTATCAGATATGGGGAATCAGAGGTGGCGAATCAAAGGCGGTTTATCAGAGGCGGGCAAACAGAGGCGGGGTATCAGATATGGGGAATCAGAGGTGGGGAATTAGAGGTGGTGAATCAGAGATGGGGAATTACAGGCGGGGAATCAGAGGCAGGGAATAGAACGCGGGGAATCAGAGGCGGGGAATCAGAGCTGGGGAATCAGAGGCGGGGAATCATAGTTGGGAATTAGAGGCGGGGATCAGATATGGGGAAACAGAGGCGGGGAATCAGAGGCGGGGAAACAGAGGCGGGGAAACAGATATGGGGAATCAGATGCGGGGAATCAGAGGCGGGGAATCAGAGCTGGGGAATCAGAGGCGGGGAATCAGAGTTGGGGCATCAGAGGTGGGGAATTTGTTTCCCCATATCTAATCATAGTTGGGAATTAGAGGCGGGGATCAGATATGGGGAAACAGAGGCGGGGAATCAGAGGCGGGGAAACAGAGGCGGGGAAACAGATATGGGGAATCAGATGCGGGGAATCAGAGGCGGGGAATCAGAGGCGGGGAAACAGAGGCGGGGAATCAGATATGGGGAATCAGAGGTGGGGAATCAGAGGCAGGGAATCAGATGTGCGGAATCAGAGATGGGGAATCAGAGGCAGGGAATCAGAATCAGAAGAGGTGAATCAGAGGCCGGGAATCAGATGCCGGGAATCAGATGCCGGGAATAAGACGCCGGGAATCAGAGGTGGGGAATCAGAGTCCGGGAATCAGAGATGGGGATTCAGAGGCGGGGAATGAGATATTGGGAATCAGAGGCGGGGAATCAGAGTTGGGGAAACAGATGTGGGGAATCAGATATGGGGAATCAGAGGTGGCGAATCAAAGGCGGTGAATCAGAGATGGGGAATCAGAGGCGGGGAATCAGAGGCAGGGAATCAAACACGGGGAATCAGAGGCGGGGAATCAGAGCTGGGGAATCAGAAGCGGGGAATCAGAGTTGGGGAATCAGAGGCGGGGAATCAGATATGGGGAAACAAAGGTGGGGAATCAGAGGCGGGGAAACAGAGGTGGGGAATCAGATATGGGGAATCAGAGGAGGGGAATCAGAGGTTGGGAATCAGAGGCAGGGAATCAGAGGCGGGGAAACAGAGGCGGGGTATCAGATATGGGGAATCAGAGGTGGCGAATCAAAGGCGGTTTATCAGAGATGGGGAATCAGAGGCGGGGAATCAGAGGCAGGGAATCAAACACGGGGAATCAGAGGCGGGGAATCAGAGCTGGGGAATCAGAGGCGGGGAATCAGAGTTGGGGAATCAGAGGCGGGGAATCAGAGGCGGGGAAACAGAGGCGGGGAATCAGATATGGGGAATCAGAGGTGGGGAAACAGAGGTTGGGTATCAGAGGCAGGGAATCAGAGGCGGGGAATCAGAGGCGGGGAATCAGAGGCAGGGAATCAGAGGCGGAGAATCAGAGGTTGGGAATCAGAGGCAGGGAATCAGAGGCAGGGTATCAGAGGCGGGGAATCAGAGGCGGAGAATCAGAGGCCGGGAATCAGAGGCGGGGAATCAGAGTTGGGGCATCAGTGGTGGGGAATTAGATATGGGGAAACAGAGGCGGGGAATCAGAGGCGGGGACACAGAGCGGGGAATCAGATATGGGGAATCAGAGGTGGGGAATCAGAGGCAGGGAATCAGATGTGCGGAATCAGAGATGGGGAATCAGAGGCAGGGAATCAGAATTAGAAGCGGCGTATCAGAGCCCGGGAATCAGAGGCCGGGAATCAGATGCCGGGAATAAGAGGCCGGGAAGCAGAGGTGGGGAATCAGAGTCCGGGAATCAGAGATGGGGATTCAGAGGCGGGGAATCAGAGGCGGGGAAACAGAGGTGGGGAATCAGATATGGGGAATCAGTGGTGGCGAATCAAAGGCGGTAAATCAGAGATGGGGAATCAGAGGCGGGGAATCAGAGGCAGGGAATCAAACACGGGGAATCAGAGGCGGGGAATCAGAGCTGGGGAATCAGAGGCGGGGAATCGGAGTTGGGGAATCAGAGGCGGGGATCAGATATGGGGAAACAGAGGCGGGGAATCAGAGGCGGGGAAACAGAGGCGGGGAAACAGATATGGGGAATCAGATGCGGGGAATCAGAGGCGGGGAATCAGAGGCGGGGAAACAGAGGCGGGGAATCAGATATGGGGAATCAGAGGTGGGGAATCAGAGGCAGGGAATCAGATGTGCGGAATCAGAGATGGGGAATCAGAGGCAGGGAATCAGAATCAGAAGAGGTGAATCAGAGGCCGGGAATCAGATGCCGGGAATCAGATGCCGGGAATAAGAGGCCGGGAATCAGAGGTGGGGAATCAGAGTCCGGGAATCAGAGATGGGGATTCAGAGGCGGGGAATGAGATATTGGGAATCAGAGGCGGGGAATCAGAGTTGGGGAAACAGATGTGGGGAATCAGATATGGGGAATCAGAGGTGGCGAATCAAAGGCGGTGAATCAGAGATGGGGAATCAGAGGCGGGGAATCAGAGGCAGGGAATCAAACACGGGGAATCAGAGGCGGGGAATCAGAGCTGGGGAATCAGAAGCGGGGAATCAGAGTTGGGGAATCAGAGGCAAGGAATCAGATATGGGGAAACAAAGGTGGGGAATCAGAGGCGGGGAAACAGAGGCGGGGAATCAGATATGGGGAATCAGAGGAGGGGAATCAGAGGTTGGGAATCAGAGGCAGGGAATCAGAGGCGGGGAAACAGAGGCGGGGTATCAGATATGGGGAATCAGAGGTGGCGAATCAAAGGCGGTTTATCAGAGATGGGGAATCAGAGGCGGGGAATCAGAGGCAGGGAATCAAACACGGGGAATCAGAGGCGGGGAATCAGAGCTGGGGAATCAGAGGCGGGGAATCAGAGTTGGGGAATCAGAGGCGGGGAATCAGAGGCGGGGAAACAGAGGCGGGGAATCAGATATGGGGAATCAGAGGTGGGGAATCAGAGGTTGGGTATCAGAGGCAGGGAATCAGAGGCGGGGAATCAGAGGCGGGGAATCAGAGGCAGGGAATCAGAGGCGGAGAATCAGAGGTTGGGAATCAGAGGCAGGGAATCAGAGGCAGGGTATCAGAGGCGGGGAATCAGAGGCGGAGAATCAGAGGCCGGGAATCAGAGGCGGGGAATCAGAGTTGGGGCATCAGTGGTGGGGAATTAGATATGGGGAAACAGAGGCGGGGAATCAGAGGCGGGGACACAGAGCGGGGAATCAGATATGGGGAATCAGAGGTGGGGAATCAGAGGCAGGGAATCAGATGTGCGGAATCAGAGATGGGGAATCAGAGGCAGGGAATCAGAATTAGAAGCGGGGTATCAGAGCCCGGGAATCAGAGGCCGGGAATCAGATGCCGGGAATAAGAGGCCGGGAAGCAGAGGTGGGGAATCAGAGTCCGGGAATCAGAGATGGGGATTCAGAGGCGGGGAATCAGAGGCGGGGAAACAGAGGTGGGGAATCAGATATGGGGAATCAGTGGTGGCGAATCAAAGGCGGTAAATCAGAGATGGGGAATCAGAGGCGGGGAATCAGAGGCAGGGAATCAAACACGGGGAATCAGAGGCGGGGAATCAGAGCTGGGGAATCAGAGGCGGGGAATCGGAGTTGGGGAATCAGAGTCGGGGAATCAGATATGGGGAAACAGAGGTGGGGAATCAGAGGCGGGGATACAGAGGCGGGGAATCAGATATGGGGAATCAGAGGTGGGGAATCAGAGGATGGGAATCAGTGGCATGGAATCAGAGGCGGGGAAACAGAGGTTGGGAATCAGAGGCAGGGAATCAGAGGCGGGGAAACAGAGGCGGGGAATCAGATATGGGGAATCAGAGGTGGCGAATCAAAGGCGGTGAATCAGAGATGGGGAATCAGAGGCGGTGAATCAGAGGCAGGGAATCAAACACGGGGAATCAGAGGCGGGGAATCAGAGGCGGGGAAACAGAGTTGGGGAATCAGAGGCGGGGAATCAGAGGCGGGGAAACAGAGGCGGGGAATCAGAGCTGGGGAATCAGAGGCGGGGAATCAGAGTTGGGGTATCAGAGGCGGGGAATCAGATATGGGGAAACAGAGGTGGGGAATCAGAGGCGGGGAAACAGAGGCGGGGAATCAGATATGGGGAATCAGAGTTGGGGAATCAGAGGTTGGGAATCAGAGGCAGGGAATCAGAGGCGGGGAAACAGAGGCGGGGAATCAGATATGGGGAATCAGAGGTGGCGAATCAAAGGCGGTGAATCAGAGATGGGGAATCAGAGGCGGGGAATCTGAGACAGGGAATCAAACACGGGGAATCATATATGGGGAATCAGAGGTGGGGAATCAGAGGTTGGGAATCAGAGGCAGGGAATCAGAGGCGGGGAATCAGAGGCGGGGTATCAGAGGCAGGGAATCAGATGTGCGGAATCAGAGAAGGGGAATCAAAGGCGGGGAATCAGAGTTGGGGCATCAGAGGTGGGGAATTAGATATGGGGAAACAGAGGCGGGTAATCAGAGGCGGGGATACAGAGGCGGGGAATCAGATATGGGGAATCAGAGGTGGGGAATCAGAGGCAGGGAATCAGATGTGCGGAATCAGAGATGGGGAATCAGAGGCAGGGAATCAGAATCAGAAGCGGGGAATCAGAGGCCGGGAATCAGAGGCCGGGAATCAGATGCCGGGAATAAGAGGCCGGGAATCAGCGGTGGGGAATAAGAGTCCAGGAATCAGAGATGGGGATTCAGAGGCGGGGAATGAGATATGGGGAATCAGAGGCGGGGAATCAGAGGTGGGGAAACAGAGGTGGGGAATCAGATATAGGGAATCAGAGGTGGCGAATCAAAGGCGGTGAATCAGAGATGGGGAATCAGAGGCGGGGAATCAGAGGCAGGGAATCAAACACGGGGAATCAGAGGCGGGGAATCAGAGCTGGGGAATCAGAGGCGGGGAATCAGAGTTGGGGAATCAGAGGCGGGGAATCAGATATGGGGAATCAGAGGAGGGGAATCAGAGGCGGGGAAACAGAGGCGGGGAATCAGATATGGGGAATCAGAGGTGGGGAATCAGGGGCAGGGAATCAGTGGCAGGGAATCAGAGGCGGGGAATCAGAGGCGGGGAATCAGAGATAGGGAATCAGACACGGGGAATCAGAGGTGGGGAATCAGAGATGGGGAATCAGAGGCAGGGAATCAGAGGCAGGGAATCGGACGCCGGGAATCAGAGGCGGGGAATCAGAGCTGGGGTATCAGAGAGCGGGGAATCAGAGTTGGGGAATCAGAGGCGGGGTATTAGATATGGGGAAATAGAGGCGGGGAATCAGATATGGGGATCAGAGGCTGGGAATCAGAGGGGGAGAAACAGAGGCGGGGAATAAGATATGGGGAATCAGAGGTGGGGAATCAGGGGCGGGGAATTAGATATGGGGAAACAGAGGCGGGTAATCAGAGGCGGGGATACAGAGGCGGGGAATCAGATATGGGGAATCAGAGGTGGGGAATCAGAGGCAGGGAATCAGATGTGCGGAATCAGAGAAATGGGAATCAGAGGCAGGGAATCAGAATCAGAAGCGGGGAATCAGAGGCCGGGAATCAGAGGCCGGGAATCAGATGCCGGGAATAAGAGGCCGGGAATCAGCAGTGGGGAATAAGAGTCCAGGAATCAGAGATGGGGATTCAGAGGCGGGGAATGAGATATGGGGAATCAGAGGCGGGGAATCAGAGGCGGGGAAACAGAGGTGGGGAATCAGATATAGGGAATCAGAGGTGGCGAATCAAAGGCGGTGAATCAGAGATGGGGAATCAGAGGCGGGGAATCAGAGTCGGGGAATCAGATATGGGGAAACAGAGGTGGGGAATCAGAGGTGGGGAAACAGAGGCGGGGAATCAGATATGGGGAATCAGAGGTGGGGAATCAGAGGTTGGGAATCAGAGGCAGGGAATCCGAGGCGGGGAAACAGAGGCGGGGAATCAGATATGGGGAATCAGAGGTGGCGAATCAAAGGCGGTGAATCAGAGATGGGGAATCAGAGGCGGTGAATCAGAGGCAGGGAATCAAACACGGGGAATCAAAGGCGGGGAATCAGACCTGGGGAATCAGAGGCGGGGAATCAGAGTTGGGGAATCAGAGGCGGGGAATCAGAGGCGGGGAAACAGAGGCGGGGAATCAGATATGGGGTATCAGAGGTGGGGAATCAGAGGTTGGGAATCAGAGGCAGGGAATCAGAGGCGGGGAATCAGAGGCGGGGAATCAGAGGCATGGAATCAGATGTGCGGAATCAGAGATGGGGAATCAGAGGCAGGGAATCAGAGGCGGGGAATCAGAGGCGTGGAATCAGAGGCCGGGAATCAGAGGCCGGGAATGAGAGGCCGGGAATCAGAGGCCGGGAATCAGAGGCCGGGAATCAGAGGTGGGGAATCAGAGGCCGGGAATCAGAGATGGGAAATCAGAGGCGGGGAATCAGCGGTGGTGAATCAGACGCGGGGATTCAGAGGTTGTAAATCAGAGATGGGGAATCAGAGGCGGAAAAATCAGAAGCGGGGAAACAGAGGTGGGGAGTCAGATATGGGGAATCAGAGGTGGGGAATAAGAGGCGGAGAATCAGAGGCAGGGAATCAGAGGCGGGAAATCAGAGGCCGGGAATCAGAAGCAAGGAATCAGAGGCCGGGAATCAGAGGTGGGGAATCAGAGGCCGGGAATCAGAGCTGGGGAATCAGAGGCGTTTAATCATAGTTGGGAATTAGAGGCGGGGAATCAGAAATGGGGAAACAGAGGCGGGGAATCAGAGGCGGGGAAACAGAGGCGGGGAATTAGATATGGGGAAACAGAGGCGGGGAATCAGAGGCGGGGAATCAGAGCTGGGGAATCAGAGTCGGGGAATCAGAGTTGGGGCATCAGAGGCAGGGAATCAGATGTGCAGAATCAGAGATGGGGAATCAGAGGCAGGGAATCAGAATCAGAAGCGGGGTATCAGAGGCCGGGAATCAGAGGCCGGGAAACAGATGCCGGGAATAAGAGGCCGGGAATCAGAGGTGGGGTATCAGAGTCCGGGAATCAGAGATGGGGATTCAGAGGCGGGGAATGAGATATGGGGAATCAGAGGAGGGGAATCAGAGGCAGGGAATCAGAGGCGGGGAAACAGAGGCGGGGAATCAGATATGGGGAATCAGAGGTGGCGAATCAAAGGCGGTGAATCAGAGATGGGGAATCAGAGGCGGGGAATCAGAGGCAGGGAATCAAACACGGGGAATCAGATATGAGGAATCAGAGGTGGGGAATCAGAGGTTGGGAGTCAGAGGCAGGGAATCAGAGGCGGGGAATCAGAGGCGTGGTATCAGAGGCAGGGAATCAGATGTGCGGAATCAGAGAAGGGGAATCAAAGGCGGGGAATCAGAGTTGGGGCATCAGAGGTGGGGAATTAGATATGGGGAAACAGAGGCGGGAAATCAGAGGCGGGGATACAGAGGCGGGGAATCAGATATGGGGAATCAGAGGTGGGGAATCAGAGGCAGGGAATCAGATGTGCGGAATCAGAGATGGGGAATCAGAGGCAGGGAATCAGAATCAGAAGCGGGGAATCAGAGGCCGGGAATCAGAGGCCGGGAATCAGATGCCGGGAATAAGAGGCCGGGAATCAGCGGTGGGGAATAAGAGTCCAGGAATCAGAGATGGGGATTCAGAGGCGGGGAATGAGATATGGGGAATCAGAGGCGGGGAATCAGAGGCGGGGAAACAGAGGTGGGGAATCAGATATAGGGAATCAGAGGTGGCGAATCAAAGGCGGTGAATCAGAGATGGGGAATCAGAGGCGGGGAATCAGAGGCAGGGAATCAAACACGGGGAATCAGAGGCGGGGAATCAGAGCTGGGGAATCAGAGGCGGGGAATCAGAGTTGGGGAATCAGAGGCGGGGAATCAGATATGGGGAATCAGAGGAGGGGAATCAGAGGCGGGGAAACAGAGGCGGGGAATCAGATATGGGGAATCAGAGGTGGGGAATCAGGGGCAGGGAATCAGAGGCGGGGAATCAGAGGCGTGGTATCAGAGGCAGGGAATCAGATGTGCGGAATCAGAGAAGGGGAATCAAAGGCGGGAAATCAGAGTTGGGGCATCAGAGGTGGGGAATTAGATATGGGGAAACAGAGGCGGGTAATCAGAGGCGGGGATACAGAGGCGGGGAATCAGATATGGGGAATCAGAGGTGGGGAATCAGAGGCAGGGAATCAGATGTGCAGAATCAGAGATGGGGAATCAGAGGCAGGGAATCAGAATCAGAAGCGGGGAATCAGAGGCCGGGAATCAGAGGCCGGGAATCAGATGCCGGGAATAAGAGGCCGGGAATCAGCGGTGGGGAATAAGAGTCCAGGAATCAGAGATGGGGATTCAGAGGCGGGGAATGAGATATGGGGAATCAGAGGCGGGGAATCAGAGGCGGGGAAACAGAGGTGGGGAATCAGATATAGGGAATCAGAGGTGGGGAATCAGGGGCAGGGAATCAGTGGCAGGGAATCAGAGGCGGGGAATCAGAGGCGGGGAATCAGAGGTAGGGAATCAGACAAGGGGAATCAGAGGTGGGGAATCAGAGATGGGGAATCAGAGGCAGGGAATCAGAGGCAGGGAATCGGACGCCGGGAATCAGAGGCGGGGAATCAGAGCTGGGGTATCAGAGGCGGGGAATCAGAGTTGGGGAATCAGAGGCGGGGTATCAGATATAGGGAAATAGAGGCGGGGAATCAGATATGGGGAATCAGAGGCTGGGAATCAGAGGGGGAGAAACAGAGGCGGGGAATAAGATATGGGGAATCAGAGGTGGGGAATCAGACACGGGGAATCAGAGGTGGGGAATCAGAGATGGGGAATCAGAGGCAGGGAATCAGAAGCAGGGAATCAGACGCGGGGAATCAGAGGCGGGGAATCAGAGCTGGGGAATCAGAGGCGGGAATCAGAGTCGGGGAATCATATGCAGGGAATCGGATGTGCGGAATCAGAGATGGGGAATCGGAGGTGGGGAATCAGAGGCGTTGAATCAGAGATGGGGAATCAGAGGCTGGGAATCAGAGGCAGGAAATCAGACACGGGGATTCAGAGGCTGGGAATCAGATGGGGGGAATCAAAGGCGGGGAATCAGAGCTGGGGAATCAGAGGCAGGGAATCAGAGTTGGGGATTCAGAGGCGGGGAATCAGATATTGGGAAACAGTGGCGGGGAATCAGAGGCGGGCAAACAGAGGCGGGGAATCAGATATGGGGAATCAGAGGTGGGGAATCAGAGGTGGTGAGTCAGAGATGGGGAATTACAGGCGGGGAATCAGAGGCAGGGAATAGAACGCGGGGAATCAGAGGTGGGGAATCAGAGTCGGGGAATCAGAGGCAGGGAATCAGATACGGGGAATCAGAGGTGGGGAATCAGAGATGGGGAATCAGAGGCGGGGAATCAGAGGCAGGGAATCAGACGTGGGGAATCAGAGGCGGGGAATCAGAGCTGGGGAATCAGAGGCGGGGAATTAGAGTCGGGGATTCAGAGGCAGAGAATCGGATGTGCGGAATCAGAGATGGGGAATCAGATATGGGGAATCAGAGGAGGGGAATCAGAGCTGGGGAATCAGAGGCGGGGAAACAGAGGCGGGGTATCAGATATGGGGAATCAGAGGTGGCGAATCAAAGGCGGTTTATCAGAGGCGGGCAAACAGAGGCGGGGTATCAGATATGGGGAATCAGAGGTGGGGAATTAGAGGTGGTGAATCAGAGATGGGGAATTACAGGCGGGGAATCAGAGGCAGGGAATAGAACGCGGGGAATCAGAGGCGGGGAATCAGAGCTGGGGAATCAGAGGCGGGGAATCAGAGGCGGGGAAACAGAGGTGGGGAGTCAGATATGGGGAATCAGAGGTGGGGAATAAGAGGCGGAGAATCAGAGGCAGGGAATCAGAGGCGGGGAATCAGAGGCCGGGAATCAGAAGCCAGGTATCAGAGGCCGGGAATCAGAGATGGGGATTCAGAGGCGGGGAATGAGATATTGGGAATCAGAGGCGGGGAATCAGAGGTGGGGAAACAGAGGTGGGGAATCAGATATGGGGAATCAGAGGTGGCGAATCAAAGGCGGTGAATCAGAGATGGGGAATCAGAGGCGGGGAATCAGAGGCAGGGAATCAAACACGGGAAATCAGAGGCGGGGAATCAGAGCTGGGGAATCAGAGGCGGGGAATCAGAGTTGGGGAATCAGAGGCGGGGAATCAGATATGGGGAAACAAAGGTGGGGAATCAGAGGCGGGGAAACAGAGGCTGGGAATCAGATATGGGGAATCAGAGGAGGGGAATCAGAGGTTGGGAATCAGAGGCAGGGAATCAGAGGCGGGGAAACAGAGGCGGGGTATCAGATATGGGGAATCAGAGGTGGCGAATCAAAGGCGATTTATCAGAGATGGGGAATCAGAGGCGGGGAATCAGAGTTGGGGAATCAGAGGCGGGGAATCAGATATGGGGAAACAAAGGTGGGGAATCAGAGGCGGGGAAACAGAGGCTGGGAATCAGATATGGGGAATCAGAGGAGGGGAATCAGAGGTTGGGAATCAGAGGCAGGGAATCAGAGGCGGGGAAACAGAGGCGGGGTATCAGATATGGGGAATCAGAGGTGGCGAATCAAAGGCGGTTTATCAGAGATGGGGAATCAGAGGCGGGGAATCAGAGGCAGGGAATCAAACACGGGGAATCAGAGGCGGGGAATCAGAGCTGGGGAATCAGAGGCGGGGAATCAGAGTTGGGGAATCAGAGGCGGGGAATCAGAGACGGGGAAACAGAGGCGGGGAATCAGATATGGGGAATCAGAGGTGGGGAATCAGAGGTTGGGTATCAGAGGCAGGGAATCAGAGGCGGGGAATCAGAGGCGGGGAATCAGAGGCAGGGAATCAGAGGCGGAGAATCAGAGGTTGGGAATCAGAGGCAGGGAATCAGAGGCAGGGAATCAGAGGCAGGGAATCAGAGGCGGGGAATCAGAGGCGGAGAATCAGAGGCCGGGAATCAGAGGCGGGGAATCAGAGTTGGGGCATCAGTGGTGGGGAATTAGATATGGGGAATCAGAGGTGGGGAATCAGAGGCAGGGAATCAGATGTGCGGAATCAGAGATGGGGAATCAGAGGCAGGGAATCAGAATCAGAAGCGGGGAATCAGAGCCCGGGAATCAGAGGCCGGGAATCAGATGCCGGGAATAAGAGGCCGGGAAGCAGAGGTGGGGAATCAGAGGCGGGGAATCAGAGTTGGGGAATCAGAGGCGGGGTATCAGATATAGGGAAATAGAGGCGGGGAATCAGATATGGGGAATCAGAGGCTGGGAATCAGAGGGGGAGAAACAGAGGCGGGGAATAAGATATGGGGAATCAGAGGTGGGGAATCAGACACGGGGAATCAGAGGTGGGGAATCAGAGATGGGGAATCAGAGGCAGGGAATCAGAAGCAGGGAATCAGACGCGGGGAATCAGAGGCGGGGAATCAGAGCTGGGGAATCAGAGGCGGGAATCAGAGTCGGGGAATCATATGCAGGGAATCGGATGTGCGGAATCAGAGATGGGGAATCGGAGGTGGGGAATCAGAGGCGTTGAATCAGAGATGGGGAATCAGAGGCGGGGAATCAGAGGCAGGAAATCAGACACGGGGATTCAGAGGCTGGGAATCAGATGGGGGGAATCAAAGGCGGGGAATCAGAGCTGGGGAATCAGAGGCAGGGAATCAGAGTTGGGGATTCAGAGGCGGGGAATCAGATATTGGGAAACAGTGGCGGGGAATCAGAGGCGGGCAAACAGAGGCGGGGAATCAGATATGGGGAATCAGAGGTGGGGAATCAGAGGTGGTGAGTCAGAGATGGGGAATTACAGGCGGGGAATCAGAGGCAGGGAATAGAACGCGGGGAATCAGAGGTGGGGAATCAGAGTCGGGGAATCAGAGGCAGGGAATCAGATACGGGGAATCAGAGGTGGGGAATCAGAGATGGGGAATCAGAGGCGGGGAATCAGAGGCAGGGAATCAGACGTGGGGAATCAGAGGCGGGGAATCAGAGCTGGGGAATCAGAGGCGGGGAATTAGAGTCGGGGATTCAGAGGCAGAGAATCGGATGTGCGGAATCAGAGATGGGGAATCAGATATGGGGAATCAGAGGAGGGGAATCAGAGCTGGGGAATCAGAGGCGGGGAAACAGAGGCGGGGTATCAGATATGGGGAATCAGAGGTGGCGAATCAAAGGCGGTTTATCAGAGGCGGGCAAACAGAGGCGGGGTATCAGATATGGGGAATCAGAGGTGGGGAATTAGAGGTGGTGAATCAGAGATGGGGAATTACAGGCGGGGAATCAGAGGCAGGGAATAGAACGCGGGGAATCAGAGGCGGGGAATCAGAGCTGGGGAATCAGAGGCGGGGAATCAGAGGCGGGGAAACAGAGGTGGGGAGTCAGATATGGGGAATCAGAGGTGGGGAATAAGAGGCGGAGAATCAGAGGCAGGGAATCAGAGGCGGGGAATCAGAGGCCGGGAATCAGAAGCCAGGTATCAGAGGCCGGGAATCAGAGATGGGGATTCAGAGGCGGGGAATGAGATATTGGGAATCAGAGGCGGGGAATCAGAGGTGGGGAAACAGAGGTGGGGAATCAGATATGGGGAATCAGAGGTGGCGAATCAAAGGCGGTGAATCAGAGATGGGGAATCAGAGGCGGGGAATCAGAGGCAGGGAATCAAACACGGGAAATCAGAGGCGGGGAATCAGAGCTGGGGAATCAGAGGCGGGGAATCAGAGTTGGGGAATCAGAGGCGGGGAATCAGATATGGGGAAACAAAGGTGGGGAATCAGAAACGGGGAAACAGAGGCTGGGAATCAGATATGGGGAATCAGAGGAGGGGAATCAGAGGTTGGGAATCAGAGGCAGGGAATCAGAGGCGGGGAAACAGAGGCGGGGTATCAGATATGGGGAATCAGAGGTGGCGAATCAAAGGCGGTTTATCAGAGATGGGGAATCAGAGGCGGGGAATCAGAGGCAGGGAATCAAACACGGGGAATCAGAGGCGGGGAATCAGAGCTGGGGAATCAGAGGCGGGGAATCAGAGTTGGGGAATCAGAGGCGGGGAATCAGAGACGGGGAAACAGAGGCGGGGAATCAGATATGGGGAATCAGAGGTGGGGAATCAGAGGTTGGGTATCAGAGGCAGGGAATCAGAGGCGGGGAATCAGAGGCGGGGAATCAGAGGCAGGGAATCAGATGCGGAGAATCAGAGGTTGGGAATCAGAGGCAGGGAATCAGAGGCAGGGAATCAGAGGCAGGGAATCAGAGGCGGGGAATCAGAGGCGGAGAATCAGAGGCCGGGAATCAGAGGCGGGGAATCAGAGTTGGGGCATCAGTGGTGGGGAATTAGATATGGGGAATCAGAGGTGGGGAATCAGAGGCAGGGAATCAGATGTGCGGAATCAGAGATTGGGAATCAGAGGCAGGGAATCAGAATCAGAAGCGGGGAATCAGAGCCCGGGAATCAGAGGCCGGGAATCAGATGCCGGGAATAAGAGGCCGGGAAGCAGAGGTGGGGAATCAGAGTCCGGGAATCAGAGATGGGGATTCAGAGGCGGGGAATCAGAGGCGGGGAAACAGAGGTGGGGAATCAGATATGGGGAATCAGTGGTGGCGAATCAAAGGCGGTAAATCAGAGATGGGGAATCAGAGGCGGGGAATCAGAGGCAGGGAATCAAACACAGGGAATCAGAGGCGGGGAATCAGAGCTGGGGAATCAGAGGCGGGGAATCAGAGTTGGGGAATCAGAGTCGGGGAATCAGATATGGGGAAACAGAGGTGGGGAATCAGAGGCGGGGATACAGAGGCGGGGAATCAGATATTGGGAATCAGAGGTGGGGAATCAGAGGTTGGGAATCAGAGGCATGGAATCAGAGGCGGGGAAACAGAGGTTGGGAATCAGAGGCAGGGAATCAGAGGCGGGGAAACAGAGGCGGGGAATCAGATATGGGGAATCAGAGGTGGCGAATCAAAGGCGGTGAATCAGAGATGGGGAATCAGAGGCGGTGAATCAGAGGCAGGGAATCAAACACGGGGAATCAGAGGCGGGGAATCAGACCTGGGGAATCAGAGGCGTGGAAACTTAGTTGGGGAATCAGAGGCGGGGAATCAGAGGTGGGGAAACAGAGGCGGGGAATCAGATATGGGGAATCAGAGGTGGGGAATCAGAGGTTGGGAATCAGAGGCAGGGAATCAGAGGCGGGGAATCAGAGGCGGCGAATCAGAGGCATGGAATCAGATGTGCGGAATCAGAGATGGGGAATCAGAGGCAGGGAATCATAGGCGGGGAATCAGAGGCGTGGAATCAGAGGCCGGGAATCAGAGGCCGGGAATCAGAGGCCGGGAATCTGAGGCCGGGAATCAGAGGCCGGGAATCAGAGGTGGGGAATCAGAGGCCGGGAATCAGAGATGGGGAATCAGAGGCGGGGAATCAGCGGTGGTGAATCAGACGCGGGGATTCAGAGGTTGTAAATCAGAGATGGGGTATCAGAGATGGGGAATCAGAGGCGGGGAAACATAGGTGGGGAGTCAGATATGGGGAATCAGAGGTGGGGAATAAGAGGCGGAGAATCAGAGGCAGGGAATCAGAGGCGGGGAATCAGAGGCCGGGAATCAGAAGCCAGGTATCAGAGGCCGGGAATCAGAGATGGGGATTCAGAGGCGGGGAATGAGATATTGGGAATCAGAGGCGGGGAATCAGAGGCGGGGAAACAGAGGTGGGGAATCAGATATGGGGAATCAGAGGTGGCGAATCAAAGGCGGTGAATCAGAGGCGGGGAATCAGAGTTGGGGAATCAGAGGCGGGGAATCAGATATGGGGAAACAGAGGTGGGGAATCAGAGGCGGGGAAACAGAGGCGGGGAATCAGATGTGGGGAATCAGAGGTGGGGAATCAGAGGTTGGTAATCAGAGGCAGGGAATCAGAGGCGGGGAAACAGAGGCGGGGAATCAGATATGGGGAATCAGAGGTGGCGAATCAAAGGCGGTGTATCAGAGATGGGGAATCAGAGGCGGGGAATCAGAGGCAGGCAATCAAACACGGGGAATCAGAGGCGGGGAATCAGAGCTGGGGAATCAGAGGCGGGGAATCAGAGTTGGGGAATCAGAGGCGGGGAATCAGAGGCAGGGAATCAGAGGCGGAGAATCAGAGGTTGGGTATCAGAGGCAGGGAATCAGAGGCAGGGAATCAGAGGCAGGGAATCAGAGGCTGGGAATCAGAGGTGGGGAATAAGAGGCGGGGAATCATAGTTGGGAATTAGAGGCGGGGAATCAGATATGGGGAAACAGAGGCGGGGAATCAGAGGCGGGGAAACAGAGGCGGGGAATCAGATATGGGGAATCAGATGCGGGGAATCAGAGGCGGGGAATCAGAGCTGGGGAATCAGAGGCGGGGAATCAGAGTTGGGGCATCAGAGGTGGGGAATTAGATATGGGGAAACAGAGGCGGGGAATCAGAGGCGGGGAAACAGAGGCGGGGAATCAGATATGGGGAATCAGAGGTGGGGAATCAGAGGCAGGGAATCAGATGTGCGGAATCAGAGATGGGGAATCAGAGGCAGGGAATCAGAATCAGAAGAGGGGAATCAGAGGCCGGGAATCAGACGCCGGGAATAAGATGCCGGGAATAAGAGGCCGGGAATCAGAGGTGGGGAATCAGAGTCCGGTAATCAGAGGTGGGGAAACAGAGGTGGGGAATCAGATATGGGGAATCAGAGGTGGCGAATCAAAGGCGGTGAATCAGAGATGGGGAATCAGATGCGGGGAATCAGAGGCAGGGAATCAAACACGGGGAATCAGAGGCGGGGAATCAGAGCTGGGGAATCAGAGGCGGGGAATCAGAGTTGGGGAATCAGAGGCGGGGAATCAGATATGGGGAATCAGAGGAGGGTAATCAGAGGTTGGGAATCAGAGGCAGGGAATCAGAGGCGGGGAAACAGAGGCGGGGTATCAGATATGGGGAATCAGAGGTGGCGAATCAAAGGCGGTTTATCAGAGATGGGGAATCAGAGGTGGGGAATCAGAGGAAGTGAATCAAACACGGGGAATCAGAGTTGGGGAATCAGAGGCGGGGAATCAGAGGCGGGGAAACAGAGGCGGGGAATCAGATATGGGGAATCAGAGGTGGGGAATCAGAGGTTGGGTATCAGAGGCAGGGAATCAGAGGCGGGGAATCAGAGGCGGGGAATCAGAGGCAGGGAATCAGAGGCGGAGAATCAGAGGTTGGGAATCAGAGGCAGGGAATCAGAGGCAGGGAATCAGAGGCAGGGAATCAGAGGCGTGGAATCAGAGGCGGAGAATCAGAGGCCGGGAATAAGAGGCGGGGAATCAGAGTTGGGGCATCAGTGGTGGGGAATTAGATATGGGGAAACAGAGGCGGGGAATCAGAGGCGGGGAATCAGAGCGGGGAATCAGATATGGGGAATCAGAGGTGGGGAATCAGAGGCAGGGAATCAGATGTGCGGAATCAGAGATGGGGAATCAGAGGCAGGGAATCAGAATCAGAAGCGGGGAATCAGAGCCCGGGAATCAGAGGCCGGGAATCAGATGCCGGGAATAAGAGGCCGGGAAGCAGAGGTGGGGAATCAGAGTCCGGGAATCAGAGATGGGGATTCAGAGGCGGGGAATCAGAGGCGGGGAAACAGAGGTGGGGAATCAGATATGGGGAATCAGTGGTGGCGAATCAAAGGCGGTAAATCAGAGATGGGGAATCAGAGGCTGGGAATCAGAGGCAGGGAATCGAACACGGGGAATCAGAGGCGGGGAATCAGAGCTGGGGAATCAGAGGCGGGGAATCAGAGTTGGGGAATCAGAGTCGGGGAATCAGATATGGGGAAACAGAGGTGGGGAATCAGAGGCGGGGATACAGAGGCGGGGAATCAGATATGGGGAATCAGAGGTGGGGAATCAGAGGTTGGGAATCAGAGGCATGGAATCAGAGGCGGGGAAACAGAGGTTGGGAATCAGAGGCAGGGAATCAGAGGCGGGGAAACAGAGGCGGGGAATCAGATATGGGGAATCAGAGGTGGCGAATCAAAGGCGGTGAATCAGAGATGGGGAATCAGAGGCGGTGAATCAGAGGCAGGGAATCAAACACGGGGAATCAGAGGCGGGGAATTAGACCTGGGGAATCAGAGGCGGGGAAACAGAGTTGGGGAATCAGAGGCGGGGAATCATAGGCGGGGAAACAGAGGCGGGGAATCAGATATGGGGAATCAGAGGTGGGGAATCAGAGGTTGGGAATCAGAGGCAGGGAATCAGAGGCGGGGAATCAGAGGCGGCGAATCAGAGGCATGGAATCAGATGTGCGGAATCAGAGATGGGGAATCAGAGGCAGGGAATCAGAGGCGGGGAATCAGAGGCGTGGAATCAGAGTCCGGGAATCAGAGGCCAGGAATGAGAGGCCGGGAATCTGAGGCCGGGAATCAGAGGCCGGGAATCAGAGGTGGGGAATCAGAGGCCGGGAATCAGAGATGGGGAAATAGAGGCGGGGAATCAGCGGTGGTGAATCAGACGCGGGGATTCAGAGGTTGTAAATCAGAGATGGGGAATCAGAGACGGGGAATCAGAGGCGGGGAAACAGAGGTGGGGAGTCAGATATGGGGAATCAGAGGTGGGGAATAAGAGGCGGAGAATCAGAGGCAGGGAATCAGAGGCGGGGAATCAGAGGCCGGGAATCAGAAGCCAGGTATCAGAGGTCGGGAATCAGAGATGGGGATTCAGAGGCGGGGAATGAGATATTGGGAATCAGAAGCGGGGAATCAGAGGCGGGGAAACAGAGGTGGGGAATCAGATATGGGGAATCAGAGGTGGCGAATCAAAGGCGGTGAATCAGAGATGGGGAATCAGATGCAGGGAATCAGAGGCAGGGAATCAAACACGGGGAATCAGAGGCGGGGAATCAGAGCTGGGGAATCAGAGGTGGGGAATCAGAGGTTGGTAATCAGAGGCAGGGAATCAGAGGCGGGGAAACAGAGGCGGGGAATCAGATATGGGGAATCAGAGGTGGCGAATCAAAGGCGGTGTATCAGAGATGGGGAATCAGAGGCGGGGAATCAGAGGCAGGCAATCAAACACGGGGAATCAGAGGCGGGGAATCAGAGCTGGGGAATCAGAGGCGGGGAATCAGAGTTGGGGAATCAGAGGCGGGGAATCAGAGGCAGGGAATCAGAGGCGGAGAATCAGAGGTTGGGAATCAGAGGCAGGGAATCAGAGGCAGGGAATCAGAGGCAGGGAATCAGAGGCGGGGAATCAGAGGTGGGGAATCAGATGCGGGGAATCAGAGGCGGGGAATCAGAGCTGGGGAATCAGAGGCGGGGAATCAGAGTTGGGGCATCAGAGGTGGGGAATTAGATATGGGGAAACAGAGGCGGGGAATCAGAGGCGGGGAAACAGAGGCGGGGAATAAGAGGCGGGGAAACAGAGGTGGGGAATAAGAGGCGGAGAATCAGAGGCAAGGAATCAGAGGCGGGGAATCAGAGGCCGGGAATCAGAAGCCAGGTATCAGAGGCCGGGAATCAGAGATGGGGATTCAGAGGCGGGGAATGAGATATTGGGAATCAGAGGCGGGGAATCAGAGCTGGGGAAACAGAGGTGGGAAATCAGATATGGGGAATCAGAGGTGGCGAATCAAAGGCGGTGAATCAGAGATGGGGAATCAGAGGCGGGGAATCAGAGGCAGGGAATCAAACACGGGAAATCAGAGGCGGGGAATCAGAGCTGGGGAATCAGAGGCGGGGAATCAGAGTTGGGGAATCAGAGGCGGGGAATCAGATATGGGGAAACAAAGGTGGGGAATCAGAGGCGGGGAAACAGAGGCTGGGGATCAGATATGGGGAATCAGAGGAGGGGAATCAGAGGTTGGGAATCAGAGGCAGGGAATCAGAGGCGGGGAAACAGAGGCGGGGTATCAGATATGGGGAATCAGAGGTGAGGAATCAAAGGCGGTTTATCAGAGATGGGGAATCAGAGGCGGGGAATCAGAGGCAGGGAATCAAACACGGGGAATCAGAGGCGGGGAATCAGAGCTGGGGAATCAGAGGCGGGGAATCAGAGTTGGGGAATCAGAGGCGGGGAATCAGAGACGGGGAAACAGAGGCGGGGAATCAGATATGGGGAATCAGAGGTGGGGAATCAGAGGTTGGGTATCAGAGGCAGGGAATCAGAGGCGGGGAATCAGAGGCGGGGAATCAGAGGCAGGGAATCAGAGGCGGAGAATCAGAGGTTGGGAATCAGAGGCAGGGAATCAGAGGCAGGGAATCAGAGGCAGGGAATCAGAGGCGGGGAATCAGAGGCGGAGAATCAGAGGCCGGGAATCAGAGGCGGGGAATCAGAGTTGGGGCATCAGTGGTGGGGAATTAGATATGGGGAATCAGAGGTGGGGAATCAGAGGCAGGGAATCAGATGTGCGGAATCAGAGATGGGGAATCAGAGGCAGGGAATCAGAATCAGAAGCGGGGAATCAGAGCCCGGGAATCAGAGGCCGGGAATCAGATGCCGGGAATAAGAGGCCGGGAAGCAGAGGTGGGGAATCAGAGTCCGGGAATCAGAGATGGGGATTCAGAGGCGGGGAATCAGAGGCGGGGAAACAGAGGTGGGGAATCAGATATGGGGAATCAGTGGTGGCGAATCAAAGGCGGTAAATCAGAGATGGGGAATCAGAGGCGGGGAATCAGAGGCAGGGAATCAAACACGGGGAATCAGAGGCGGGGATTCAGAGCTGGGGAATCAGAGGCGGGGAATCAGAGTTGGGGAATCAGAGTCGGGGAATCAGATATGGGGAAACAGAGGTGGGGAATCAGAGGCGGGGATACAGAGGCGGGGAATCAGATATGGGGAATCAGAGGTGGGGAATCAGAGGTTGGGAATCAGAGGCATGGAATCAGAGGCGGGGAAACAGAGGTTGGGAATCAGAGGCAGGGAATCAGAGGCGGGGAAACAGAGGCGGGGAATCAGATATGGGGAATCTGAGGTGGCGAATCAAAGGCGGTGAATCAGAGATGGGGAATAAGAGGCGGTGAATCAGAGGCAGGGAATCAAACACGGGGAATCAGAGGCGGGGAATCAGACCTGGGGAATCAGAGGCGGGGAAACTTAGTTGGGGAATCAGAGGCGGGGAATCAGAGGTGGGGAAACAGAGGTGGGGAATCAGATATGGGGAATCAGAGGTGGGGAATCAGAGGTTGGTAATCAGAGGCAGGGAATCAGAGGCGGGGAATCAGAGGCGGCGAATCAGAGGCATGGAATCAGATGTGCAGAATCAGAGATGGGGAATCAGAGGCAGGGAATCATAGGCGGGGAATCAGAGGCGTGGAATCAGAGGCCGGGAATCAGAGGCCGGGAATGAGAGGCCGGGAATCAGAGGCCGGGAATCAGAGGTGGGGAATCAGAGGCCGGGAATCAGAGATGGGGAATCAGAGGCGGGGAATCAGCGGTGGTGAATCAGACGCGGGGATTCTGAGGTTGTAAATCAGAGATGGGGAATCAGAGACGGGGAATCAGAGGCGGGGAAACAGAGGTGGGGAGTCAGATATGGGGAATCAGAGGTGGGGAATAAGAGGCGGAGAATCAGAGGCAGGGAATCAGAGGCGGGGAATCAGAGGCCGGGAATCAGAAGCCAGGTATCAGAGGCCGGGAATCAGAGATGGGGATTCAGAGGCGGGGAATGAGATATTGGGAATCAGAGGCGGGGAATCAGAGGCGGGGAAACAGAGGTGGGGAATCAGATATGGGGAATCAGAGGTGGCGAATCAAAGGCGGTGAATCAGAGATGGGGAATCAGATGCGGGGAATCAGAGGCAGGGAATCAAACACGGGGAATCAGAGGCGGGGAATCAGAGCTGGGGAATCAGAGGCGGGGAATCAGAGGCGGGGAATCAGATATGGGGATACAGAGGTGGGGAATCAGAGGCGGGGAAACAGAGGCGGGGAATCAGATATGGGGAATCAGAGGTGGGGAATCAGAGGTTGGTAATCAGAGGCAGGGAATCAGAGGCGGGGAAACAGAGGCGGGGAATCAGATATGGGGAATCAGAGGTGGCGAATCAAAGGCGGTGTATCAGAGATGGGGAATCAGAGGCGGGGAATCAGAGGCAGGCAATCAAACACGGGGAATCAGAGGCGGGGAATCAGAGCTGGGGAATCAGAGGCGGGGAATCAGAGTCGGGGAATCAGAGGCGGGGAATCAGAGGCAGGGAATCAGAGGCGTAGAATCAGAGGTTGGGAATCAGAGGCAGGGAATCAGAGGCAGGGAATCAGAGGCAGGGAATCAGAGGCGGGGAATCAGAGGTGGGGAATCAGAGGCGGGGAATCATAGTTGGGAATTAGAGGCGGGGAATCAGATATGGGGAAACAGAGGCGGGGAATCAGAGGCGGGGAAACAGAGGCGGGGAATCAGATATGGGGAATCAGATGCGGGGAATCAGAGGCGGGGAATCAGAGCTGGGGAATCAGAGGCGGGGAATCAGAGTTGGGGCATCAGAGGTGGGGAATTAGATATGGGGAAACAGAGGCGGGGAATCAGAGGCGGGGAAACAGAGGCGGGGAATCAGATATGGGGAATCAGAGGTGGGGAATCAGAGGCAGGGAATCAGATGTGCGGAATCAGAGATGGGGAATCAGAGGCAGGGAATCAGAATCAGAAGAGGGGAATCAGAGGCCGGGAATCAGACGCCGGGAATAAGATGCCGGGAATAAGAGGCCGGGAATCAGAGGTGGGGAATCAGAGTCCGGGAATCAGAGATGGGGATTCAGAGGCGGGGAATGAGATATTGGGAATCAGAGGCGGGGAATCAGAGGTGGGGAAACAGAGGTGGGGCATCAGATATGGGGAATCAGAGGTGGCGAATCAAAGGCGGTGAATCAGAGATGGGGATTCAGAGGCGGGGAATGAGATATGGGGAATCAGAGGAGGGGAATCAGAGGCAGGGAATCAGAGGCGGGGAAACAGAGGCGGGGAATCAGATATGGGGAATCAGAGGTGGCGAATCAAAGGCGGTGAATCAGAGATGGGGAATCAGAGGCGGGGAATCAGAGGCAGGGAATCAAACACGGGGAATCAGATATGAGGAATCAGAGGTGGGGAATCAGATGTTGGGAGTCAGAGGCAGGGAATCAGAGGCGGGGAATCAGAGGCGTGGTATCAGAGGCAGGGAATCAGATGTGCGGAATCAGAGAAGGGGAATCAAAGGCGGGGAATCAGAGTTGGGGCATCAGAGGTGGGGAATTAGATATGGGGAAACAGAGGCGGGTAATCAGAGGCGGGGATACAGAGGCGGGGAATCAGATATGGGGAATCAGAGGTGGGGAATCAGAGGCAGGGAATCAGATGTGCGGAATCAGAGATGGGGAATCAGAGGCAGGGAATCAGAATCAGAAGCGGGGAATCAGAGGCCGGGAATCAGAGGCCGGGAATCAGATGCCGGGAATAAGAGGCCGGGAATCAGCGGTGGGGAATAAGAGTCCAGGAATCAGAGATGGGGATTCAGAGGCGGGGAATGAGATATGGGGAATCAGAGGCGGGGAATCAGAGGCGGGGAAACAGAGGTGGGGAATCAGATATAGGGAATCAGAGGTGGCGAATCAAAGGCGGTGAATCGGAGATGGGGAATCAGAGGCGGGGAATCAGAGGCAGGGAATCAAACACGGGGAATCAGAGGCGGGGAATCAGAGCTGGGGAATCAGAGGCGGGGAATCAGAGTTGGGGAATCAGAGGCGGGGAATCAGATATGGGGAATCAGAGGAGGGGAATCAGAGGCGGGGAAACAGAGGCGGGGAATCAGATATGGGGAATCAGAGGTGGGGAATCAGGGGCAGGGAATCAGAGGCGGGGAATCAGAGGCGTGGTATCAGAGGCAGGGAATCAGATGTGCGGAATCAGAGAAGGGGAATCAAAGGCGGGGAATCAGAGTTGGGGCATCAGAGGTGGGGAATTAGATATGGGGAAACAGAGGCGGGTAATCAGAGGCGGGGATACAGTGGCGGGGAATCAGATATGGGGAATCAGAGGTGGGGAATCAGAGGCAGGGAATCAGATGTGCGGAATCAGAGATGGGGAATCAGAGGCAGGGAATCAGAATCAGAAGCGGGGAATCAGAGGCCGGGAATCAGAGGCCGGGAATCAGATGCCGGGAATAAGAGGCCGGGAATCAGCGGTGGGGAATAAGAGTCCAGGAATCAGAGATGGGGATTCAGAGGCGGGGAATGAGATATGGGGAATCAGAGGCGGGGAATCAGAGGCGGGGAAACAGAGGTGGGGAATCAGATATAGGGAATCAGAGGTGGGGAATCAGGGGCAGGGAATCAGTGGCAGGGAATCAGAGGCGGGGAATCAGAGGTGGGGAATCAGAGGTAGGGAATCAGACACGGGGAATCAGAGGTGGGGAATCAGAGATGGGGAATCAGAGGCAGGGAATCAGAGGCAGGGAATCGGACGCCGGGAATCAGAGGCGGGGAATCAGAGCTGGGGTATCAGAGGCGGGGAATCAGAGTTGGGGAATCAGAGGCGGGGTATCAGATATAGGGAAATAGAGGCGGGGAATCAGATATGGGGAATCAGAGGCTGGGAATCAGAGGGGGAGAAACAGAGGCGGGGAATAAGATATGGGGAATCAGAGGTGGGGAATCAGACACGGGGAATCAGAGGTGGGGAATCAGAGATGGGGAATCAGAGGCAGGGAATCAGAAGCAGGGAATCAGACGCGGGGAATCAGAGGCGGGGAATCAGAGCTGGGGAATCAGAGGCGGGAATCAGAGTCGGGGAATCATATGCAGGGAATCGGATGTGCGGAATCAGAGATGGGGAATCGGAAGTGGGGAATCAGAGGCGTTGAATCAGAGATGGGGAATCAGAGGCGGGGAATCAGAGGCAGGAAATCAGACACGGGGATTCAGAGGCTGGGAATCAGATGGGGGGAATCAAAGGCGGGGAATCAGAGCTGGGGAATCAGAGGCAGGGAATCAGAGTTGGGGATTCAGAGGCGGGGAATCAGATATTGGGAAACAGTGGCGGGGAATCAGAGGCGGGCAAACAGAGGCGGGGAATCAGATATGGGGAATCAGAGGTGGGGAATCGGAGGTGGTGAGTCAGAGATGGGGAATTACAGGCGGGGAATCAGAGGCAGGGAATAGAACGCGGGGAATCAGAGGTGGGGAATCAGAGTCGGGGAATCAGAGGCAGGGAATCAGATACGGGGAATCAGAGGTGGGGAATCAGAGATGGGGAATCAGAGGCGGGGAATCAGAGGCAGGGAATCAGACGCGGGGAATCAGAGGCGGGGAATCAGAGCTGGGGAATCAGAGGCGGGGAATTAGAGTCGGGGATTCAGAGGCAGAGAATCGGATGTGCGGAATCAGAGATGGGGAATCAGATATGGGGAATCAGAGGAGGGGAATCAGAGCTGGGGAATCAGAGGCGGGGAAACAGAGGCGGGGTATCAGATATGGGGAATCAGAGGTGGCGAATCAAAGGCCGTTTATCAGAGGCGGGCAAACAGAGGCGGGGTATCAGATATGGGGAATCAGAGGTGGGGAATTAGAGGTGGTGAATCAGAGATGGGGAATTACAGGCGGGGAATCAGAGGCAGGGAATAGAACGCGGGGAATCAGAGGCGGGGAATCAGAGCTGGGGAATCAGAGGCGGGGAATCAGAGGCGGGGAAACAGAGGTGGGGAGTCAGATATGGGGAATCAGAGGTGGGGAATAAGAGGCGGAGAATCAGAGGCAGGGAATCAGAGGCGGGGAATCAGAGGCCGGGAATCAGAAGCCAGGTATCAGAGGCCGGGAATCAGAGATGGGGATTCAGAGGCGGGGAATGAGATATTGGGAATCAGAGGCGGGGAATCAGAGGTGGGGAAACAGAGGTGGGGAATCAGATATGGGGAATCAGAGGTGGCGAATCAAAGGCGGTGAATCAGAGATGGGGAATCAGAGGCGGGGAATCAGAGGCAGGGAATCAAACACGGGAAATCAGAGGCGGGGAATCAGAGCTGGGGAATCAGAGGCGGGGAATCAGAGTTGGGGAATCAGAGGCGGGGAATCAGATATGGGGAAACAAAGGTGGGGAATCAGAGGCGGGGAAACAGAGGCTGGGAATCAGATATGGGGAATCAGAGGAGGGGAATCAGAGGTTGGGAATCAGAGGCAGGGAATCAGAGGCGGGGAAACAGAGGCGGGGTATCAGATATGGGGAATCAGAGGTGGCGAATCAAAGGCGGTTTATCAGAGATGGGGAATCAGAGGCGGGGAATCAGAGGCAGGGAATCAAACACGGGGAATCAGAGGCGGGGAATCAGAGCTGGGGAATCAGAGGCGGGGAATCAGAGTTGGGGAATCAGAGGCGGGGAATCAGAGACGGGGAAACAGAGGCGGGGAATCAGATATGGGGAATCAGAGGTGGGGAATCAGAGGTTGGGTATCAGAGGCAGGGAATCAGAGGCGGGGAATCAGAGGCGGGGAATCAGAGGCAGGGAATCAGAGGCGGAGAATCAGAGGTTGGGAATCAGAGGCAGGGAATCAGAGGCAGGGAATCAGAGGCAGGGAATCAGAGGCGGGGAATCAGAGGCGGAGAATCAGAGGCCGGGAATCAGAGGCGGGGAATCAGAGTTGGGGCATCAGTGGTGGGGAATTAGATATGGGGAATCAGAGGTGGGGAATCAGAGGCAGGGAATCAGATGTGCGGAATCAGAGATGGGGAATTAGAGGCAGGGAATCAGAATCAGAAGCGGGGAATCAGAGCCCGGGAATCAGAGGCCGGGAATCAGATGCCGGGAATAAGAGGCCGGGAAGCAGAGGTGGGGAATCAGAGTCCGGGAATCAGAGATGGGGATTCAGAGGCGGGGAATCAGAGGCGGGGAAACAGAGGTGGGGAATCAGATATGGGGAATCAGTGGTGGCGAATCAAAGGCGGTAAATCAGAGATGGGGAATCAGAGGCGGGGAATCAGAGGCAGGGAATCAAACACAGGGAATCAGAGGCGGGGAATCAGAGCTGGGGAATCAGAGGCGGGGAATCAGAGTTGGGGAATCAGAGTCGGGGAATCAGATATGGGGAAACAGAGGTGGGGAATCAGAGGCGGGGATACAGAGGCGGGGAATCAGATATTGGGAATCAGAGGCGGGGAATCAGATATGGGGAATCAGATGCGGGGAATCAGAGGCGGGGAATCAGAGCTGGGGAATCAGAGGCGGGGAATCAGAGTTGGGGCATCAGAGGTGGGGAATTAGATATGGGGAAACAGAGGCGGGGAATCAGAGGCGGGGAAACAGAGGCGGGGAATCAGATATGGGGAATCAGAGGTGGGGAATCAGAGGCAGGGAATCAGATGTGCGGAATCAGAGATGGGGAATCAGAGGCAGGGAATCAGAATCAGAAGAGGGGAATCAGAGGCCGGGAATCAGACGCCGGGAATAAGATGCCGGGAATAAGAGGCCGGGAATCAGAGGTGGGGAATCAGAGTCCGGTAATCAGAGGTGGGGAAACAGAGGTGGGGAATCAGATATGGCGAATCAGAGGTGGCGAATCAAAGGCGGTGAATCAGAGATGGGGAATCAGAGGCGGGGAATCAGAGGCAGGGAATCAAACACGGGGAATCAGAGGCGGGGAATCAGAGCTGGGGAATCAGAGGCGGGGAATCAGAGTTGGGGAATCAGAGGCGGGGAATCAGATATGGGGAAACAAAGGTGGGGAATAAGAGGCGGGGAAACAGAGGCGGGGAATCAGATATGGGGAATCAGAGGAGGGTAATCAGAGGTTGGGAATCAGAGGCAGGGAATCAGAGGCGGGGAAACAGAGGCGGGGTATCAGATATGGGGAATCAGAGGTGGCGAATCAAAGGCGGTTTATCAGAGATGGGGAATCAGAGGCGGGGAATCAGAGGCAGTGAATCAAACACGGGGAATCAGAGTTGGGGAATCAGAGGCGGGGAATCAGAGGCGGGGAAACAGAGGCGGGGAATCAGATATGGGGAATCAGAGGTGGGGAATCAGAGGTTGGGTATCAGAGGCAGGGAATCAGAGGCGGGGAATCAGAGGCGGGGAATCAGAGGCAGGGAATCAGAGGCGGAGAATCAGAGGTTGGGAATCCGAGGCAGGGAATCAGAGGCAGGGAATCAGAGGCAGGGAATCAGAGGCGTGGAATCAGAGGCGGAGAATCAGAGGCCGGGAATAAGAGGCGGGGAATCAGAGTTGGGGCATCAGTGGTGGGGAATTAGATATGGGGAAACAGAGGCGGGGAATCAGAGGCGGGGAATCAGAGCGGGGAATCAGATATGGGGAATCAGAGGTGGGGAATCAGAGGCAGGGAATCAGATGTGCGGAATCAGAGATGGGGAATCAGAGGCAGGGAATCAGAATCAGAAGCGGGGAATCAGAGCCCGGGAATCAGAGGCCGGGAATCAGATGCCGGGAATAAGAGGCCGGGAAGCAGAGGTGGGGAATCAGAGTCCGGGAATCAGAGATGGGGATTCAGAGGCGGGGAATCAGAGGCGAGGAAACAGAGGTGGGGAATCAGATATGGGGAATCAGTGGTGGCGAATCAAAGGCGGTAAATCAGAGATGGGGAATCAGAGGCGGGGAATCAGAGGCAGGGAATCAAACACGGGGAATCAGAGGCGGGGAATCAGAGCTGGGGAATCAGAGGCGGGGAATCAGAGTTGGGGAATCAGAGTCGGGGAATCAGATATGGGGAAACAGAGGTGGGGAATCAGAGGCGGGGATACAGAGGCGGGGAATCAGATATGGGGAATCAGAGGTGGGGAATCAGAGGTTGGGAATCAGAGGCATGGAATCAGAGGCGGGGAAACAGAGGTTGGGAATCAGAGGCAGGGAATCAGAGGCGGGGAAACAGAGGCGGGGAATCAGATATGGGGAATCAGAGGTGGCGAATCAAAGGCGGTGAATCAGAGATGGGGAATCAGAGGCGGTGAATCAGAGGCAGGGAATCAAACACGGGGAATCAGAGGCGGGGAATTAGACCTGGGGAATCAGAGGCGGGGAAACAGAGTTGGGGAATCAGAGGCGGGGAATCATAGGCGGGGAAACAGAGGCGGGGAATCAGATATGGGGAATCAGAGGTGGGGAATCAGAGGTTGGGAATCAGAGGCAGGGAATCAGAGGCGGGGAATCAGAGGCGGCGAATCAGAGGCATGGAATCAGATGTGCGGAATCAGAGATGGGGAATCAGAGGCAGGGAATCAGAGGCGGGGAATCAGAGGCGTGGAATCAGAGTCCGGGAATCAGAGGCCAGGAATGAGAGGCCGGGAATCAGAGGCCGGGAATCAGAGGCCGGGAATCAGAGGTGGGGAATCAGAGGCCGGGAATCAGAGATGGGGAAATAGAGGCGGGGAATCAGCGGTGGTGAATCAGACGCGGGGATTCAGAGGTTGTAAATCAGAGATGGGGAATCAGAGACGGGGAATCAGAGGCGGGGAAACAGAGGTGGGGAGTCAGATATGGGGAATCAGAGGTGGGGAATAAGAGGCGGAGAATCAGAGGCAGGGAATCAGATGCGGGGAATCAGAGGCCGGGAATCAGAAGCCAGGTATCAGAGGTCGGGAATCAGAGATGGGGATTCAGAGGCGGGGAATGAGATATTGGGAATCAGAGGCGGGGAATCAGAGGCGGGGAAACAGAGGTGGGGAATCAGATATGGGGAATCAGAGGTGGCGAATCAAAGGCGGTGAATCAGAGATGGGGAATCAGATGCAGGGAATCAGAGGCAGGGAATCAAACACGGGGAATCAGAGGCGGGGAATCAGAGCTGGGGAATCAGAGGTGGGGAATCAGAGGTTGGTAATCAGAGGCAGGGAATCAGAGGCGGGGAAACAGAGGCGGGGAATCAGATATGGGGAATCAGAGGCGGGGAATCAGAGTTGGGGAATCAGAGGCGGGGAATCAGAGGCGGGGAATCAGAGGCAGGCAATCAAACACGGGGAATCAGAGGCGGGGAATCAGAGCTGGGGAATCAGAGGCGGGGAATCAGAGTTGGGGAATCAGAGGCGGGGAATCAGAGGCAGGGAATCAGAGGCGGAGAATCAGAGGTTGGGAATCAGAGGCAGGGAATCAGAGGCAGGGAATCAGAGGCAGGGAATCAGAGGCGGGGAATCAGAGGTGGGGAATCAGATGCGGGGAATCAGAGGCGGGGAATCAGAGCTGTGGAATCAGAGGCGGGGAATCAGAGTTGGGGCATCAGAGGTGGGGAATTAGATATGGGGAAACAGAGGCGGGGAATCAGAGGCGGGGAAACAGAGGCGGGGAATAAGAGGCGGGGAAACAGAGGTGGGGAATAAGAGGCGGAGAATCAGAGGCAAGGAATCAGAGGCGGGGAATCAGAGGCCGGGAATCAGAAGCCAGGTATCAGAGGCCGGGAATCAGAGATGGGGATTCAGAGGCGGGGAATGAGATATTGGGAATCAGAGGCGGGGAATCAGAGCTGGGGAAACAGAGGTGGGGAATCAGATATGGGGAATCAGAGGTGGCGAATCAAAGGCGGTGAATCAGAGATGGGGAATCAGAGGCGGGGAATCAGAGGCAGGGAATCAAACACGGGAAATCAGAGGCGGGGAATCAGAGCTGGGGAATCAGAGGCGGGGAATCAGAGTTGGGGAATCAGAGGCGGGGAATCAGATATGGGGAAACAAAGGTGGGGAATCAGAGGCGGGGAAACAGAGGCTGGGGATCAGATATGGGGAATCAGAGGAGGGGAATCAGAGGTTGGGAATCAGAGGCAGGGAATCAGAGGCGGGGAAACAGAGGCGGGGTATCAGATATGGGGAATCAGAGGTGGCGAATCAAAGGCGGTTTATCAGAGATGGGGAATCAGAGGCGGGGAATCAGAGGCAGGGAATCAAACACGGGGAATCAGAGGCGGGGAATCAGAGCTGGGGAATCAGAGGCGGGGAATCAGAGTTGGGGAATCAGAGGCGGGGAATCAGAGACGGGGAAACAGAGGCGGGGAATCAGATATGGGGAATCAGAGGTGGGGAATCAGAGGTTGGGTATCAGAGGCAGGGAATCAGAGGCGGGGAATCAGAGGCGGGGAATCATAGGCAGGGAATCAGAGGCGGAGAATCAGAGGTTGGGAATCAGAGGCAGGGAATCAGAGGCAGGGAATCAGAGGCAGGGAATCAGAGGCGGGGAATCAGAGGCGGAGAATCAGAGGCCGGGAATCAGAGGCGGGGAATCAGAGTTGGGGCATCAGTGGTGGGGAATTAGATATGGGGAATCAGAGGTGGGGAATCAGAGGCAGGGAATCAGATGTGCGGAATCAGAGATGGGGAATCAGAGGCAGGGAATCAGAATCAGAAGCGGGGAATCAGAGCCCGGGAATCAGAGGCCGGGAATCAGATGCCGGGAATAAGAGGCCGGGAAGCAGAGGTGGGGAATCAGAGTCCGGGAATCAGAGATGGGGATTCAGAGGCGGGGAATCAGAGGCGGGGAAACAGAGGTGGGGAATCAGATATGGGGAATCAGTGGTGGCGAATCAAAGGCGGTAAATCAGAGATGGGGAATCAGAGGCGGGGAATCAGAGGCAGGGAATCAAACACGGGGAATCAGAGGCGGGGATTCAGAGCTGGGGAATCAGAGGCGGGGAATCAGAGTTGGGGAATCAGAGTCGGGGAATCAGATATGGGGAAACAGAGGTGGGGAATCAGAGGCGGGGATACAGAGGCGGGGAATCAGATATGGGGAATCAGAGGTGGGGAATCAGAGGTTGGGAATCAGAGGCATGGAATCAGAGGCGGGGAAACAGAGGTTGGGAATCAGAGGCAGGGAATCAGAGGCGGGGAAACAGAGGCGGGGAATCAGATATGGGGAATCAGAGGTGGCGAATCAAAGGCGGTGAATCAGAGATGGGGAATAAGAGGTGGTGAATCAGAGGCAGGGAATCAAACACGGGGAATCAGAGGCGGGGAATCAGACCTGGGGAATCAGAGGCGGGGAAACTTAGTTGGGGAATCAGAGGCGGGGAATCAGAGGTGGGGAAACAGAGGTGGGGAATCAGATATGGGGAATCAGAGGTGGGGAATCAGAGGTTGGGAATCAGAGGCAGGGAATCAGAGGCGGGGAATCAGAGGCGGCGAATCAGAGGCATGGAATCAGATGTGCAGAATCAGAGATGGGGAATCAGAGGCAGGGAATCATAGGCGGGGAATCAGAGGCGTGGAATCAGAGGCCGGGAATCAGAGGCCGGGAATGAGAGGCCGGGAATCAGAGGCCGGGAATCAGAGGCCGGGAATCAGAGGTGGGGAATCAGAGGCCGGGAATCAGAGATGGGGAATCAGAGGCGGGGAATCAGCGGTGGTGAATCAGACGCGGGGATTCTGAGGTTGTAAATCAGAGATGGGGAATCAGAGACGGGGAATCAGAGGCGGGGAAACAGAGGTGGGGAGTCAGATATGGGGAATCAGAGGTGGGGAATAAGAGGCGGAGAATCAGAGGCAGGGAATCAGAGGCGGGGAATCAGAGGCCGGGAATCAGAAGCCAGGTATCAGAGGCCGGGAATCAGAGATGGGGATTCAGAGGCGGGGAATGAGATATTGGGAATCAGAGGCGGGGAATCAGAGGCGGGGAAACAGAGGTGGGGAATCAGATATGGGGAATCAGAGGTGGCGAATCAAAGGCGGTGAATCAGAGATGGGGAATCAGATGCGGGGAATCAGAGGCAGGGAATCAAACACGGGGAATCAGAGGCGGGGAATCAGAGCTGGGGAATCAGAGGCGGGGAATCAGAGGCGGGGAATCAGATATGGGGAAACAGAGGTGGGGAATCAGAGGCGGGGAAACAGAGGCGGGGAATCAGATATTGGGAATCAGAGGTGGGGAATCAGAGGTTGGTAATCAGAGGCAGGGAATCAGAGGCGGGGAAACAGAGGCGGGGAATCAGATATGGGGAATCAGAGGTGGCGAATCAAAGGCGGTGTATCAGAGATGGGGAATCAGAGGCGGGGAATCAGAGGCAGGCAATCAAACACGGGGAATCAGAGGCGGGGAATCAGAGCTGGGGAATCAGAGGCGGGGAATCAGAGTCGGGGAATCAGAGGCGGGGAATCAGAGGCAGGGAATCAGAGGCGTAGAATCAGAGGTTGGGAATCAGAGGCAGGGAATCAGAGGCAGGGAATCAGAGGCAGGGAATCAGAGGCGGGGAATCAGAGGTGGGGAATCAGAGGCGGGGAATCATAGTTGGGAATTAGAGGCGGGGAATCAGATATGGGGAAACAGAGGCGGGGAATCAGAGGCGGGGAAACAGAGGCGGGGAATCAGATATGGGGAATCAGATGCGGGGAATCAGAGGCGGGGAATCAGAGCTGGGGAATCAGAGGCGGGGAATCAGAGTTGGGGCATCAGAGGTGGGGAATTAGATATGGGGAAACAGAGGCGGGGAATCAGAGGCGGGGAAACAGAGGCGGGGAATCAGATATGGGGAATCAGAGGTGGGGAATCAGAGGCAGGGAATCAGATGTGCGGAATCAGAGATGGGGAATCAGAGGCAGGGAATCAGAATCAGAAGAGGGGAATCAGAGGCCGGGAATCAGACGCCGGGAATAAGATGCCGGGAATAAGAGGCCGGGAATCAGAGGTGGGGAATCAGAGTCCGGGAATCAGAGATGGGGATTCAGAGGCGGGGAATGAGATATTGGGAATCAGAGGCGGGGAATCAGAGGTGGGGAAACAGAGGTGGGGAATCAGATATGGGGAATCAGAGGTGGCGAATCAAAGGCGGTGAATCAGAGATGGGGAATCAGAGGCGGGGAATCAGAGGCAGGGAATCAAACACGGGGAAACAGAGGCGGGGAATCAGAGCTGGGGAATCAGAGGCGGGGAATCAGAGTTGGGGAATCAGAGGCGGGGAATCAGATATGGGGAAACAAAGGTGGGGAATCAGAGGCGGGGAAACAGAGGCGGGGAATCAGATATTGGGAATCAGAGGAGGGGAATCAGAGGTTGGGAATCAGAGGCAGGGAATCAGAGGCGGGGAAACAGAGGCGGGGTATCAGATATGGGGAATCAGAGGTGGCGAATCAAAGGCGGTTTATCAGAGATGGGGAATCAGAGGCGGGGAATCAGAGGCAGGGAATCAAACACGGGGAATCAGAGGCGGGGAATCAGAGCTGGGGAATCAGAGGCGGGGAATCAGAGTTGGGGAATCAGAGGCGGGGAATCAGAGGCGGGGAAACAGAGGCGGGGAATCAGATATGGGGAATCAGAGGTGGGGAATCAGAGGTTGGGTATCAGAGGCAGGGAATCAGAGGCGGGGAATCAGAGGCGGGGAATCAGAGGCAGGGAATCAGAGGCGGAGAATCAGAGGTTGGGAATCAGAGGCAGGGAATCAGAGGCAGGGAATCAGAGGCAGGGAATCAGAGGCGTGGAATCAGAGGCGGAGAATCAGAGGCCGGGAATCAGAGGCGGGGAATCAGAGTTGGGGCATCAGTGGTGGGGAATTAGATATGGGGAAACAGAGGCGGGGTATCAGAGGCGGGGACACAGAGCGGGGAATCAGATATGGGGAATCAGAGGTGGGGAATCAGAGGCAGGGAATCAGATGTGCGGAATCAGAGATGGGGAATCAGAGGCAGGGAATCAGAATCAGAAGCGGGGAATCAGAGCCCGGGAATCAGAGGCCGGGAATCAGATGCCGGGAATAAGAGGCCGGGAAGCAGAGGTGGGGAATCAGAGTCCGGGAATCAGAGATGGGGATTCAGAGGCGGGGAATCAGAGGCGGGGAAACAGAGGTGGGGAATCAGATATGGGGAATCAGATGCGGGGAATCAGAGGCAGGGAATCAAACACGGGGAATCAGAGGCGGGGAATCAGAGCTGGGGAATCAGAGGCGGGGAATCAGAGTTGGGGAAACAGAGGCGGGGAATCAGATATGGGGAAACAGAGGTGGGGAATCAGAGGCGGGGAAACAGAGGCGGGGAATCAGATATGGGGTATCAGAGGTGGGGAATCAGAGGTTGGTAATCAGAGGCAGGGAATCAGAGGCGGGGAAACAGAGGCGGGGAATCAGATATGGGGAATCAGAGGTGGCGAATCAAAGGCGGTGTATCAGAGATGGGGAATCAGAGGCGGGGAATCAGAGGCAGGCAATCAAACACGGGGAATCAGAGGCGGGGAATCAGAGCTGGGGAATCAGAGGCGGGGAATCAGAGTCGGGGAATCAGAGGCGGGGAATCAGAGGCAGGGAATCAGAGGCGTAGAATCAGAGGTTGGGAATTAGAGGCAGGGAATCAGAGGCAGGGAATCAGAGGCAGGGAATCAGAGGCGGGGAATCAGAGGTGGGGAATCAGAGGCGGGGAATCATAGTTGGGAATTAGAGGCGGGGAATCAGATATGGGGAAACAGAGGCGGGGAATCAGAGGCGGGGAAACAGAGGCGGGGAATCAGATATGGGGAATCAGATGCGGGGAATCAGAGGCGGGGAATCAGAGCTGGGGAATCAGAGGCGGGGAATCAGAGTTGGGGCATCAGAGGTGGGGAATTAGATATGGGGAAACAGAGGCGGGGAATCAGAGGCGGGGAAACAGAGGCGGGGAATCAGATATGGGGAATCAGAGGTGGGGAATCAGAGGCAGGGAATCAGATGTGCGGAATCAGAGATGGGGAATCAGAGGCAGGGAATCAGAATCAGAAGAGGGGAATCAGAGGCCGGGAATCAGACGCCGGGAATAATGTGCCGGGAATAAGAGGCCGGGAATCAGAGGTGGGGAAACAGAGGTGGGGAATCAGATATGGGGAATCAGAGGTGGCGAATCAAAGGCGGTGAATCAGAGATGGGGAATCAGAGGCGGGGAATCAGAGGCAGGGAATCAAACACAGGGAATCAGAGGCGGGGAATCAGAGCTGGGGAATCAGAGGCGGGGAATCAGAGTTGGGGAATCAGAGGCGGGGAATCAGATATGGGGAAACAAAGGTGGGGAATCAGAGGCGGGGAAACAGAGGCGGGGAATCAGATATTGGGAATCAGAGGAGGGGAATCAGAGGTTGGGAATCAGAGGCAGGGAATCAGAGGCGGGGAAACAGAGGCGGGGTATCAGATATGGGGAATCAGAGGTGGCGAATCAAAGGCGGTTTATCAGAGATGGGGAATCAGAGGCGGGGAATCAGAGGCAGGGAATCAAACACGGGGAATCAGAGGCGGGGAATCAGAGCTGGGGAATCAGAGGCGGGGAATCAGAGTTGGGGAATCAGAGGCGGGGAATCAGAGGCGGGGAAACAGAGGCGGGGAATCAGATATGGGGAATCAGAGGTGGGGAATCAGAGGTTGGGTATCAGAGGCAGGGAATCAGAGGCGGGGAATCAGAGGCGGGGAATCAAACACGGGGAATCAGAGGCGGGGAATCACAGCTGGGGAATCAGAGGCGGGGAATCAGAGTTGGGGAATCAGAGGCGGGGAATCAGAGGCAGGGAATCAGAGGCGGAGAATCAGAGGTTGGGAATCAGAGGCAGGGAATCAGAGGCAGGGAATCAGAGGCAGGGAATCAGAGGCGGGGAATCAGAGGTGGGGAATCAGATGCGGGGAATCAGAGGCGGGGAATCAGAGCTGGGGAATCAGAGGCGGGGAATCAGAGTTGGGGCATCAGAGGTGGGGAATTAGATATGGGGAAACAGAGGCGGGGAATCAGAGGCGGGGAAACAGAGGCGGGGAATAAGAGGCGGGGAAACAGAGGTGGGGAATAAGAGGCGGAGAATCAGAGGCAAGGAATCAGAGGCGGGGAATCAGAGGCCGGGAATCAGAAGCCAGGTATCAGAGGCCGGGAATCAGAGATGGGGATTCAGAGGCGGGGAATGAGATATTGGGAATCAGAGGCGGGGAATCAGAGCTGGGGAAACAGAGGTGGGGAATCAGATATGGGGAATCAGAGGTGGCGAATCAAAGGCGGTGAATCAGAGATGGGGAATCAGAGGCGGGGAATCAGAGGCAGGGAATCAAACACGGGAAATCAGAGGCGGGGAATCAGAGCTGGGGAATCAGAGGCGGGGAATCAGAGTTGGGGAATCAGAGGCGGGGAATCAGATATGGGGAAACAAAGGTGGGGAATCAGAGGCGGGGAAACAGAGGCTGGGGATCAGATATGGGGAATCAGAGGAGGGGAATCAGAGGTTGGGAATCAGAGGCAGGGAATCAGAGGCGGGGAAACAGAGGCGGGGTATCAGATATGGGGAATCAGAGGAGGCGAATCAAAGGCGGTTTATCAGAGATGGGGAATCAGAGGCGGGGAATCAGAGGCAGGGAATCAAACACGGGGAATCAGAGGCGGGGAATCAGAGCTGGGGAATCAGAGGTGGGGAATCAGAGTTGGGGAATCAGAGGCGGGGAATCAGAGACGGGGAAACAGAGGCGGGGAATCAGATATGGGGAATCAGAGGTGGGGAATCAGAGGTTGGGTATCAGAGGCAGGGAATCAGAGGCGGGGAATCAGAGGCGGGGAATCAGAGGCAGGGAATCAGAGGCGGAGAATCAGAGGTTGGGAATCAGAGGCAGGGAATCAGAGGCAGGGAATCAGAGGCAGGGAATCAGAGGCGGGGAATCAGAGGCGGAGAATCAGAGGCCGGGAATCAGAGGCGGGGAATCAGAGTTGGGGCATCAGTGGTGGGGAATTAGATATGGGGAATCAGAGGTGGGGAATCAGAGGCAGGGAATCAGATGTGCGGAATCAGAGATGGGGAATCAGAGGCAGGGAATCAGAATCAGAAGCGGGGAATCAGAGCCCGGGAATCAGAGGCCGGGAATCAGATGCCGGGAATAAGAGGCCGGGAAGCAGAGGTGGGGAATCAGAGTCCGGGAATCAGAGATGGGGATTCAGAGGCGGGGAATCAGAGGCGGGGAAACAGAGGTGGGGAATCAGATATGGGGAATCAGTGGTGGCGAATCAAAGGCGGTAAATCAGAGATGGGGAATCAGAGGCGGGGAATCAGAGGCAGGGAATCAAACACGGGGAATCAGAGGCGGGGATTCAGAGCTGGGGAATCAGAGGCGGGGAATCAGAGTTGGGGAATCAGAGTCGGGGAATCAGATATGGGGAAACAGAGGTGGGGAATCAGAGGCGGGGATACAGAGGCGGGGAATCAGATATGGGGAATCAGAGGTGGGGAATCAGAGGTTGGGAATCAGAGGCATGGAATCAGAGGCGGGGAAACAGAGGTTGGGAATCAGAGGCAGGGAATCAGAGGCGGGGAAACAGAGGCGGGGAATCAGATATGGGGAATCAGAGGTGGCGAATCAAAGGCGGTGAATCAGAGATGGGGAATAAGAGGCGGTGAATCAGAGGCAGGGAATCAAACACGGGGAATCAGAGGCGGGGAATCAGACCTGGGGAATCAGAGGCGGGGAAACTTAGTTGGGGAATCAGAGGCGGGGAATCAGAGGTGGGGAAACAGAGGTGGGGAATCAGATATGGGGAATCAGAGGTGGGGAATCAGAGGTTGGGAATCAGAGGCAGGGAATCAGAGGCGGGGAATCAGAGGCGGCGAATCAGAGGCATGGAATCAGATGTGCAGAATCAGAGATGGGGAATCAGAGGCAGGGAATCATAGGCGGGGAATCAGAGGCGTGGAATCAGAGGCCGGGAATCAGAGGCCGGGAATGAGAGGCCGGGAATCAGAGGCCGGGAATCAGAGGCCGGGAATCAGAGGTGGGGAATCAGAGGCCGGGAATCAGAGATGGGGAATCAGAGGCGGGGAATCAGCGGTGGTGAATCAGACGCGGGGATTCTGAGGTTGTAAATCAGAGATGGGGAATCAGAGACGGGGAATCAGAGGCGGGGAAACAGAGGTGGGGAGTCAGATATGGGGAATCAGAGGTGGGGAATAAGAGGCGGAGAATCAGAGGCAGGGAATCAGAGGCGGGGAATCAGAGGCCGGGAATCAGAAGCCAGGTATCAGAGGCCGGGAATCAGAGATGGGGATTCAGAGGCGGGGAATGAGATATTGGGAATCAGAGGCGGGGAATCAGAGGCGGGGAAACAGAGGTGGGGAATCAGATATGGGGAATCAGAGGTGGCGAATCAAAGGCGGTGAATCAGAGATGGGGAATCAGATGCGGGGAATCAGAGGCAGGGAATCAAACACGGGGAATCAGAGGCGGGGAATCAGAGCTGGGGAATCAGAGGCGGGGAATCAGAGGCGGGGAATCAGATATGGGGAAACAGAGGTGGGGAATCAGAGGCGGGGAAACAGAGGCGGGGAATCAGATATGGGGAATCAGAGGTGGGGAATCAGAGGTTGGTAATCAGAGGCAGGGAATCAGAGGCGGGGAAACAGAGGCGGGGAATCAGATATGGGGAATCAGAGGTGGCGAATCAAAGGCGGTGTATCAGAGATGGGGAATCAGAGGCGGGGAATCAGAGGCAGGCAATCAAACACGGGGAATCAGAGGCGGGGAATCAGAGCTGGGGAATCAGAGGCGGGGAATCAGAGTCGGGGAATCAGAGGCGGGGAATCAGAGGCAGGGAATAAGAGGCGTAGAATCAGAGGTTGGGAATCAGAGGCAGGGAATCAGAGGCAGGGAATCAGAGGCAGGGAATCAGAGGCGGGGAATCAGAGGTGGGGAATCAGAGGCGGGGAATCATAGTTGGGAATTAGAGGCGGGGAATCAGATATGGGGAAACAGAGGCGGTGAATCAGAGGCGGGGAAACAGAGGCGGGGAATCAGATATGGGGAATCAGATGCGGGGAATCAGAGGCGGGGAATCAGAGCTGGGGAATCAGAGGCGGGGAATCAGAGTTGGGGCATCAGAGGTGGGGAATTAGATATGGGGAAACAGAGGCGGGGAATCAGAGGCGATGAAACAGAGGCGGGGAATCAGATATGGGGAATCAGAGGTGGGGAATCAGAGGCAGGGAATCAGATGTGCGGAATCAGAGATGGGGAATCAGAGGCAGGGAATCAGAATCAGAAGAGGGGAATCAGAGGACGGGAATCAGACGCCGGGAATAAGATGCCGGGAATAAGAGGCCGGGAATCAGAGGTGGGGAATCAGAGTCCGGGAATCAGAGATGGGGATTCAGAGGCGGGGAATGAGATATTGGGAATCAGAGGCGGGGAATCAGAGGTGGGGAAACAGAGGTGGGGAATCAGATATGGGGAATCAGAGGTGGCGAATCAAAGGCGGTGAATCAGAGATGGTGAATCAGAGGCGGGGAATCAGAGGCAGGGAATCAAACACGGGGAATCAGAGGCGGGGAATCAGAGCTGGGGAATCAGAGGCGGGGAATCAGAGTTTGGGAATCAGAGGCGGGGAATCAGATATGGGGAAACAAAGGTGGGGAATCAGAGGCGGGGAAACAGAGGCGGGGAATCAGATATTGGGAATCAGAGGAGGGGAATCAGAGGTTGGGAATCAGAGGCAGGGAATCAGAGGCGGGGAAACAGAGGCGGGGTATCAGATATGGGGAATCAGAGGTGGCGAATCAAAGGCGGTTTATCAGAGATGGGGAATCAGAGGCGGGGAATCAGAGGCAGGGAATCAAACACGGGGAATCAGAGGCGGGGAATCAGAGCTGGGGAATCAGAGGCGGGGAATCAGAGTTGGGGAATCAGAGGCGGGGAATCAGAGGCGGGGAAACAGAGGCGGGGAATCAGATATGGGGAATCAGAGGTGGGGAATCAGAGGTTGGGTATCAGAGGCAGGGAATCAGAGGCGGGGAATCAGAGGCGGGGAATCAGAGGCAGGGAATCAGAGGCGGAGAATCAGAGGTTGGGAATCAGAGGCAGGGAATCAGAGGCAGGGAATCAGAGGCAGAGAATCAGAGGCGTGGAATCAGAGGCGGAGAATCAGAGGCCGGGAATCAGAGGCGGGGAATCAGAGTTGGGGCATCAGTGGTGGGGAATTAGATATGGGGAAACAGAGGCGGGGTATCAGAGGCGGGGACACAGAGCGGGGAATCAGATATGGGGAATCAGAGGTGGGGAATCAGAGGCAGGGAATCAGATGTGCGGAATCAGAGATGGGGAATCAGAGGCAGGGAATCAGAATCAGAAGCGGGGAATCAGAGCCCGGGAATCAGAGGCCGGGAATCAGATGCCGGGAATAAGAGGCCGGGAAGCAGAGGTGGGGAATCAGAGTCCGGGAATCAGAGATGGGGATTCAGAGGCGGGGAATCAGAGGCGGGGAAACAGAGGTGGGGAATCAGATATGGGGAATCAGATGCGGGGACTCAGAGGCAGGGAATCAAACACGGGGAATCAGAGGCGGGGAATCAGAGCTGGGGAATCAGAGACGGGGAATCAGAGTTGGGGAATCAGAGGCGGGGAATCAGATATGGGGAAACAGAGGTGGGGAATCAGAGGCGGGGAAACAGAGGCGGGGAATCAGATATGGGGTATCAGAGGTGGGGAATCAGAGGTTGGTAATCAGAGGCAGGGAATCAGAGGCGGGGAAACAGAGGCGGGGAATCAGATATGGGGAATCAGAGGTGGCGAATCAAAGGCGGTGTATCAGAGATGGGGAATCAGAGGCGGGGAATCAGAGGCAGGCAATCAAACACGGGGAATCAGAGGCGGGGAATCAGAGCTGGGGAATCAGAGGCGGGGAATCAGAGTCGGGGAATCAGAGGCGGGGAATCAGAGGCAGGGAATCAGAGGCGTAGAATCAGAGGTTGGGAATCAGAGGCAGGGAATCAGAGGCAGGGAATCAGAGGCAGGGAATCAGAGGCGGGGAATCAGAGGTGGGGAATCAGAGGCGGGGAATCATAGTTGGGAATTAGAGGCGGGGAATCAGATATGGGGAAACAGAGGCGGGGAATCAGAGGCGGGGAAACAGAGGCGGGGAATCAGATATGGGGAATCAGATGCGGGGAATCAGAGGCGGGGAATCAGAGCTGGGGAATCAGAGGCGGGGAATCAGAGTTGGGGCATCAGAGGTGGGGAATTAGATATGGGGAAACAGAGGCGGGGAATCAGAGGCGGGGAAACAGAGGCGGGGAATCAGATATGGGGAATCAGAGGTGGGGAATCAGAGGCAGGGAATCAGATGTGCGGAATCAGAGATGGGGAATCAGAGGCAGGGAATCAGAATCAGAAGAGGGGAATCAGAGGCCGGGAATCAGACGCCGGGAATAATGTGCCGGGAATAAGAGGCCGGGAATCAGAGGTGGGGAAACAGAGGTGGGGAATCAGAGATGGGGAATCAGAGGCGGGGAATCAGAGGCAGGGAATCAAACACGGGGAATCAGAGGCGGGGAATCAGAGCTGGGGAATCAGAGGCGGGGAATCAGAGTTGGGGAATCAGAGGCGGGGAATCAGATATGGGGAAACAAAGGTGGGGAATCAGAGGCGGGGAAACAGAGGCGGGGAATCAGATATTGGGAATCAGAGGAGGGGAATCAGAGGTTGGGAATCAGAGGCAGGGAATCAGAGGCGGGGAAACAGAGGCGGGGTATCAGATATGGGGAATCAGAGGTGGCGAATCAAAGGCGGTTTATCAGAGATGGGGAATCAGAGGCGGGGAATCAGAGGCAGGGAATCAAACACGGGGAATCAGAGGCGGGGAATCAGAGCTGGGGAATCAGAGGCGGGGAATCAGAGTTGGGGAATCAGAGGCGGGGAATCAGAGGCGGGGAAACAGAGGCGGGGAATCAGATATGGGGAATCAGAGGTGGGGAATCAGAGGTTGGGTATCAGAGGCAGGGAATCAGAGGCGGGGAATCAGAGGCGGGGAATCAGAGGCAGGGAATCAGAGGCGGAGAATCAGAGGTTGGGAATCAGAGGCAGGGAATCAGAGGCAGGGAATCAGAGGCAGGGAATCAGAGGCGTGGAATCAGAGGCGGAGAATCAGAGGCCGGGAATCAGATGCGGGGAATCAGAGTTGGGGCATCAGTGGTGGGGAATTAGATATGGGGAAACAGAGGCGGGGTATCAGAGGCGGGGACACAGAGCGGGGAATCAGATATGGGGAATCAGAGGTGGGGAATCAGAGGCAGGGAATCAGATGTGCGGAATCAGAGATGGGGAATCAGAGGCAGGGAATCAGAATCAGAAGCGGGGAATCAGAGCCCGGGAATCAGAGGCCGGGAATCAGATGCCGGGAATAAGAGGCCGGGAAGCAGAGGTGGGGAATCAGAGTCCGGGAATCAGAGATGGGGATTCAGAGGCGGGGAATCAGAGGTGGGGAAACAGAGGTGGGGAATCAGATATGGGGAATCAGTGGTGGCGAATCAAAGGCGGTAAATCAGAGATGGGGAATCAGAGGCGGGGAATCAGAGGCAGGGAATCAAACACGGGGAATCAGAGGCGGGGAATCAGAGCTGGGGAATCAGAGGCGGGGAATCAGAGTTGGGGAATCAGAGTCGGGGAATCAGATATGGGGAATCAGAGGTGGGGAATCAGAGGCGGGGATACAGAGGCGGGGAATCAGATATGGGGAATCAGAGGTGGGGAATCAGAGGTTGGGAATCAGAGGCATGGAATCAGAGGCGGGGAAACAGAGGTTGGGAATCAGAGGCAGGGAATCAGAGGCGGGGAAACAGAGGCGGGGAATCAGATATGGGGAATCACAGGTGGCGAATCAAAGGCGGTGAATCAGAGATGGGGAATCAGAGGCGGTGAATCAGAGGCAGGGAATCAAACACGGGGAATCAGAGGCGGGGAATTAGACCTGGGGAATCAGAGGCGGGGAAACAGAGTTGGGGAATCAGAGGCGGGGAATCATAGGCGGGGAAACAGAGGCGGGGAATCAGATATGGGGAATCAGAGGTGGGGAATCAGAGGTTGGGAATCAGAGGCAGGGAATCAGAGGCGGGGAATCAGAGGCGGCGAATCAGAGGCATGGAATCAGATGTGCGGAATCAGAGATGGGGAATCAGAGGCGGGGAATCAGAGGCAGGGAATCAAACACGGGGAATCAGAGGCGGGGAATCAGAGCTGGGGAATCAGAGGCGGGGAATCAGAGTTGGGGAATCAGAGGCGGGGAATCAGATATGGGGAAACAAAGGTGGGGAATCAGAGGCGGGGAAACAGAGGCGGGGAATCAGATATTGGGAATCAGAGGAGGGGAATCAGAGGTTGGGAATCAGAGGCAGGGAATCAGAGGCGGGGAAACAGAGGCGGGGTATCAGATATGGGGAATCAGAGGTGGCGAATCAAAGGCGGTTTATCAGAGATGGGGAATCAGAGGCGGGGAATCAGAGGCAGGGAATCAAACACGGGGAATCAGAAGCGGGGAATCATAGCTGGGGAATCAGAGGCGGGGAATCAGAGTTGGGGAATCAGAGGCGGGGAATCAGAGGCGGGGAAACAGAGGCGGGGAATCAGATATGGGGAATCAGAGGTGGGGAATCAGAGGTTGGGTATCAGAGGCAGGGAATCAGAGGCGGGGAATCAGAGGCGGGGAATCAGAGGCAGGGAATCAGAGGCGGAGAATCAGAGGTTGGGAATCAGAGGCAGGGAATCAGAGGCAGGGAATCAGAGGCAGGGAATCAGAGGCGTGGAATCAGAGGCGGAGAATCAGAGGCCGGGAATCAGAGGCGGGGAATCAGAGTTGGGGCATCAGTGGTGGGGAATTAGATATGGGGAAACAGAGGCGGGGTATCAGAGGCGGGGACACAGAGCGGGGAATCAGATATGGGGAATCAGAGGTGGGGAATCAGAGGCAGGGAATCAGATGTGCGGAATCAGAGATGGGGAATCAGAGGCAGGGAATCAGAATCAGAAGCGGGGAATCAGAGCCCGGGAATCAGAGGCCGGGAATCAGATGCCGGGAATAAGAGGCCGGGAAGCAGAGGTGGGGAATCAGAGTCCGGGAATCAGAGATGGGGATTCAGAGGCGGGGAATCAGAGGCGGGGAAACAGAGGTGGGGAATCAGATATGGGGAATCAGATGCGGGGAATCAGAGGCAGGGAATCAAACACGGGGAATCAGAGGCGGGGAATCAGAGCTGGGGAATCAGAGGCGGGGAATCAGAGTTGGGGAATCAGAGGCGGGGAATCAGATATGGGGAAACAGAGGTGGGGAATCAGAGGCGGGGAAACAGAGGCGGGGAATCAGATATGGGGTATCAGAGGTGGGGAATCAGAGGTTGGTAATCAGAGGCAGGGAATCAGAGGCGGGGAAACAGAGGCGGGGAATCAGATATGGGGAATCAGAGGTGGCGAATCAAAGGCGGTGTATCAGAGATGGGGAATCAGAGGCGGGGAATCAGAGGCAGGCAATCAAACACGGGGAATCAGAGGCGGGGAATCAGAGCTGGGGAATCAGAGGCGGGGAATCAGTGTCGGGGAATCAGAGGCGGGGAATCAGAGGCAGGGAATCAGAGGCGTAGAATCAGAGGTTGGGAATCAGAGGCAGGGAATCAGAGGCAGGGAATCAGAGGCAGGGAATCAGAGGCGGGGAATCAGAGGTGGGGAATCAGAGGCGGGGAATCATAGTTGGGAATTAGAGGCGGGGAATCTGATATGGGGAAACAGAGGCGGGGAATCAGAGGCGGGGAAACAGAGGCGGGGAATCAGATATGGGGAATCAGATGCGGGGAATCAGAGGCGGGGAATCAGAGCTGGGGAATCAGAGGCGGGGAATCAGAGTTGGGGCATCAGAGGTGGGGAATTAGATATGGGGAAACAGAGGCGGGGAATCAGAGGCGGGGAAACAGAGGCGGGGAATCAGATATGGGGAATCAGAGGTGGGGAATCAGAGGCAGGGAATCAGATGTGCGGAATCAGAGATGGGGAATCAGAGGCAGGGAATCAGAATCAGAAGAGGGGAATCAGAGGCCGGGAATCAGACGCCGGGAATAATGTGCCGGGAATAAGAGGCCGGGAATCAGAGGTGGGGAAACAGAGGTGGGGAATCAGATATGGGGAATCAGAGGTGGCGAATCAAAGGCGGTGAATCAGAGATGGGGAATCAGAGGCGGGGAATCAGAGGCAGGGAATCAAACACAGGGAATCAGAGGCGGGGAATCAGAGCTGGGGAATCAGAGGCGGGGAATCAGAGTTGGGGAATCAGAGGCGGGGAATCAGATATGGGGAAACAAAGGTGGGGAATCAGAGGCGGGGAAACAGAGGCGGGGAATCAGATATTGGGAATCAGAGGAGGGGAATCAGAGGTTGGGAATCAGAGGCAGGGAATCAGAGGCGGGGAAACAGAGGCGGGGTATCAGATATGGGGAATCAGAGGTGGCGAATCAAAGGCGGTTTATCAGAGATGTGGAATCAGAGGCGGGGAATCAGAGGCAGGGAATCAAACACGGGGAATCAGAGGCGGGGAATCAGAGCTGGGGAATCAGAGGCGGGGAATCAGAGTTGGGGAATCAGAGGCGGGGAATCAGAGGCGGGGAAACAGAGGCGGGGAATCAGATATGGGGAATCAGAGGTGGGGAATCAGAGGTTGGGTATCAGAGGCAGGGAATCAGAGGCGGGGAATCAGAGGCGGGGAATCAAACACGGGGAATCAGAGGCGGGGAATCAGAGCTGGGGAATCAGAGGCGGGGAATCAGAGTTGGGGAATCAGAGGCGGGGAATCAGAGGCAGGGAATCAGAGGCGGAGAATCAGAGGTTGGGAATCAGAGGCAGGGAATCAGAGGCAGGGAATCAGAGGCAGGGAATCAGAGGCGGGGAATCAGAGGTGGGGAATCAGATGCGGGGAATCAGAGGCGGGGAATCAGAGCTGGGGAATCAGAGGCGGGGAATCAGAGTTGGGGCATCAGAGGTGGGGAATTAGATATGGGGAAACAGAGGCGGGGAATCAGAGGCGGGGAAACAGAGGCGGGGAATAAGAGGCGGGGAAACAGAGGTGGGGAATAAGAGGCGGAGAATCAGAGGCAAGGAATCAGAGGCGGGGAATCAGAGGCCGGGAATCAGAAGCCAGGTATCAGAGGCCGGGAATCAGAGATGGGGATTCAGAGGCGGGGAATGAGATATTGGGAATCAGAGGCGGGGAATCAGAGCTGGGGAAACAGAGGTGGGGAATCAGATATGGGGAATCAGAGGTGGCGAATCAAAGGCGGTGAATCAGAGATGGGGAATCAGAGGCGGGGAATCAGAGGCAGGGAATCAAACACGGGAAATCAGAGGCGGGGAATCAGAGCTGGGGAATCAGAGGCGGGGAATCAGAGTTGGGGAATCAGAGGCGGGGAATCAGATATGGGGAAACAAAGGTGGGGAATCAGAGGCGGGGAAACAGAGGCTGGGGATCAGATATGGGGAATCAGAGGAGGGGAATCAGAGGTTGGGAATCAGAGGCAGGGAATCAGAGGCGGGGAAACAGAGGCGGGGTATCAGATATGGGGAATCAGAGGAGGCGAATCAAAGGCGGTTTATCAGAGATGGGGAATCAGAGGCGGGGAATCAGAGGCAGGGAATCAAACACGGGGAATCAGAGGCGGGGAATCAGAGCTGGGGAATCAGAGGTGGGGAATCAGAGTTGGGGAATCAGAGGCGGGGAATCAGAGACGGGGAAACAGAGGCGGGGAATCAGATATGGGGAATCAGAGGTGGGGAATCAGAGGTTGGGTATCAGAGGCAGGGAATCAGAGGCGGGGAATCAGAGGCGGGGAATCAGAGGCAGGGAATCAGAGGCGGAGAATCAGAGGTTGGGAATCAGAGGCAGGGAATCAGAGGCAGGGAATCAGAGGCAGGGAATCAGAGGCGGGGAATCAGAGGCGGAGAATCAGAGGCCGGGAATCAGAGGCGGGGAATCAGAGTTGGGGCATCAGTGGTGGGGAATTAGATATGGGGAATCAGAGGTGGGGAATCAGAGGCAGGGAATCAGATGTGCGGAATCAGAGATGGGGAATCAGAGGCAGGGAATCAGAATCAGAAGCGGGGAATCAGAGCCCGGGAATCAGAGGCCGGGAATCAGATGCCGGGAATAAGAGGCCGGGAAGCAGAGGTGGGGAATCAGAGTCCGGGAATCAGAGATGGGGATTCAGAGGCGGGGAATCAGAGGCGGGGAAACAGAGGTGGGGAATCAGATATGGGGAATCAGTGGTGGCGAATCAAAGGCGGTAAATCAGAGATGGGGAATCAGAGGCGGGGAATCAGAGGCAGGGAATCAAACACGGGGAATCAGAGGCGGGGATTCAGAGCTGGGGAATCAGAGGCGGGGAATCAGAGTTGGGGAATCAGAGTCGGGGAATCAGATATGGGGAAACAGAGGTGGGGAATCAGAGGCGGGGATACAGAGGCGGGGAATCAGATATGGGGAATCAGAGGTGGGGAATCAGAGGTTGGGAATCAGAGGCATGGAATCAGAGGCGGGGAAACAGAGGTTGGGAATCAGAGGCAGGGAATCAGAGGCGGGGAAACAGAGGCGGGGAATCAGATATGGGGAATCAGAGGTGGCGAATCAAAGGCGGTGAATCAGAGATGGGGAATAAGAGGCGGTGAATCAGAGGCAGGGAATCAAACACGGGGAATCAGAGGCGGGGAATCAGACCTGGGGAATCAGAGGCGGGGAAACTTAGTTGGGGAATCAGAGGCGGGGAATCAGAGGTGGGGAAACAGAGGTGGGGAATCAGATATGGGGAATCAGAGGTGGGGAATCAGAGGTTGGGAATCAGAGGCAGGGAATCAGAGGCGGGGAATCAGAGGCGGCGAATCAGAGGCATGGAATCAGATGTGCAGAATCAGAGATGGGGAATCAGAGGCAGGGAATCATAGGCGGGGAATCAGAGGCGTGGAATCAGAGGCCGGGAATCAGAGGCCGGGAATGAGAGGCCGGGAATCAGAGGCCGGGAATCAGAGGCCGGGAATCAGAGGTGGGGAATCAGAGGCCGGGAATCAGAGATGGGGAATCAGAGGCGGGGAATCAGCGGTGGTGAATCAGACGCGGGGATTCTGAGGTTGTAAATCAGAGATGGGGAATCAGAGACGGGGAATCAGAGGCGGGGAAACAGAGGTGGGGAGTCAGATATGGGGAATCAGAGGTGGGGAATAAGAGGCGGAGAATCAGAGGCAGGGAATCAGAGGCGGGGAATCAGAGGCCGGGAATCAGAAGCCAGGTATCAGAGGCCGGGAATCAGAGATGGGGATTCAGAGGCGGGGAATGAGATATTGGGAATCAGAGGCGGGGAATCAGAGGCGGGGAAACAGAGGTGGGGAATCAGATATGGGGAATCAGAGGTGGCGAATCAAAGGCGGTGAATCAGAGATGGGGAATCAGATGCGGGGAATCAGAGGCAGGGAATCAAACACGGGGAATCAGAGGCGGGGAATCAGAGCTGGGGAATCAGAGGCGGGGAATCAGAGGCGGGGAATCAGATATGGGGAAACAGAGGTGGGGAATCAGAGGCGGGGAAACAGAGGCGGGGAATCAGATATGGGGAATCAGAGGTGGGGAATCAGAGGTTGGTAATCAGAGGCAGGGAATCAGAGGCGGGGAAACAGAGGCGGGGAATCAGATATGGGGAATCAGAGGTGGCGAATCAAAGGCGGTGTATCAGAGATGGGGAATCAGAGGCGGGGAATCAGAGGCAGGCAATCAAACACGGGGAATCAGAGGCGGGGAATCAGAGCTGGGGAATCAGAGGCGGGGAATCAGAGTCGGGGAATCAGAGGCAGGGAATCAGAGGCAGGGAATCAGAGGCGTAGAATCAGAGGTTGGGAATCAGAGGCAGGGAATCAGAGGCAGGGAATCAGAGGCAGGGAATCAGAGGCGGGGAATCAGAGGTGGGGAATCAGAGGCGGGGAATCATAGTTGGGAATTAGAGGCGGGGAATCAGATATGGGGAAACAGAGGCGGTGAATCAGAGGCGGGGAAACAGAGGCGGGGAATCAGATATGGGGAATCAGATACGGGGAATCAGAGGCGGGGAATCAGAGCTGGGGAATCAGAGGCGGGGAATCAGAGTTGGGGCATCAGAGGTGGGGAATTAGATATGGGGAAACAGAGGCGGGGAATCAGAGGCGGGGAAACAGAGGCGGGGAATCAGATATGGGGAATCAGAGGTGGGGAATCAGAGGCAGGGAATCAGATGTGCGGAATCAGAGATGGGGAATCAGAGGCAGGGAATCAGAATCAGAAGAGGGGAATCAGAGGCCGGGAATCAGACGCCGGGAATAAGATGCCGGGAATAAGAGGCCGGGAATCAGAGGTGGGGAATCAGAGTCCGGGAATCAGAGATGGGGATTCAGAGGCGGGGAATGAGATATTGGGAATCAGAGGCGGGGAATCAGAGGTGGGGAAACAGAGGTGGGGAATCAGATATGGGGAATCAGAGGTGGCGAATCAAAGGCGGTGAATCAGAGATGGGGAATCAGAGGCGGGGAATCAGAGGCAGGGAATCAAACACGGGGAATCAGAGGCGGGGAATCAGAGCTGGGGAATCAGAGGCGGGGAATCAGAGTTGGGGAATCAGAGGCGGGGAATCAGATATGGGGAAACAAAGGTGGGGAATCAGAGGCGGGGAAACAGAGGCGGGGAATCAGATATTGGGAATCAGAGGAGGGGAATCAGAGGTTGGGAATCAGAGGCAGGGAATCAGAGGCGGGGAAACAGAGGCGGGGTATCAGATATGGGGAATCAGAGGTGGCGAATCAAAGGCGGTTTATCAGAGATGGGGAATCAGAGGCGGGGAATCAGAGGCAGGGAATCAAACACGGGGAATCAGAGGCGGGGAATCAGAGCTGGGGAATCAGAGGCGGGGAATCAGAGTTGGGGAATCAGAGGCGGGGAATCAGAGGCGGGGAAACAGAGGCGGGGAATCAGATATGGGGAATCAGAGGTGGGGAATCAGAGGTTGGGTATCAGAGGCAGGGAATCAGAGGCGGGGAATCAGAGGCGGGGAATCAGAGGCAGGGAATCAGAGGCGGAGAATCAGAGGTTGGGAATCAGAGGCAGGGAATCAGAGGCAGGGAATCAGAGGCAGAGAATCAGAGGCGTGGAATCAGAGGCGGAGAATCAGAGGCCGGGAATCAGAGGCGGGGAATCAGAGTTGGGGCATCAGTGGTGGGGAATTAGATATGGGGAAACAGAGGCGGGGTATCAGAGGCGGGGACACAGAGCGGGGAATCAGATATGGGGAATCAGAGGTGGGGAATCAGAGGCAGGGAATCAGATGTGCGGAATCAGAGATGGGGAATCAGAGGCAGGGAATCAGAATCAGAAGCGGGGAATCAGAGCCCGGGAATCAGAGGCCGGGAATCAGATGCCGGGAATAAGAGGCCGGGAAGCAGAGGTGGGGAATCAGAGTCCGGGAATCAGAGATGGGGATTCAGAGGCGGGGAATCAGAGGCGGGGAAACAGAGGTGGGGAATCAGATATGGGGAATCAGATGCGGGGACTCAGAGGCAGGGAATCAAACACGGGGAATCAGAGGCGGGGAATCAGAGCTGGGGAATCAGAGACGGGGAATCAGAGTTGGGGAATCAGAGGCGGGGAATCAGATATGGGGAAACAGAGGTGGGGAATCAGAGGCGGGGAAACAGAGGCGGGGAATCAGATATGGGGTATCAGAGGTGGGGAATCAGAGGTTGGTAATCAGAGGCAGGGAATCAGAGGCGGGGAAACAGAGGCGGGGAATCAGATATGGGGAATCAGAGGTGGCGAATCAAAGGCGGTGTATCAGAGATGGGGAATCAGAGGCGGGGAATCAGAGGCAGGCAATCAAACACGGGGAATCAGAGGCGGGGAATCAGAGCTGGGGAATCAGAGGCGGGGAATCAGAGTCGGGGAATCAGAGGCGGGGAATCAGAGGCAGGGAATCAGAGGCGTAGAATCAGAGGTTGGGAATCAGAGGCAGGGAATCAGAGGCAGGGAATCAGAGGCAGGGAATCAGAGGCGGGGAATCAGAGGTGGGGAATCAGAGGCGGGGAATCATAGTTGGGAATTAGAGGCGGGGAATCAGATATGGGGAAACAGAGGCGGGGAATCAGAGGCGGGGAAACAGAGGCGGGGAATCAGATATGGGGAATCAGATGCGGGGAATCAGAGGCGGGGAATCAGAGCTGGGGAATCAGAGGCGGGGAATCAGAGTTGGGGCATCAGAGGTGGGGAATTAGATATGGGGAAACAGAGGCGGGGAATCAGAGGCGGGGAAACAGAGGCGGGGAATCAGATATGGGGAATCAGAGGTGGGGAATCAGAGGCAGGGAATCAGATGTGCGGAATCAGAGATGGGGAATCAGAGGCAGGGAATCAGAATCAGAAGAGGGTAATCAGAGGCCGGGAATCAGACGCCGGGAATAATGTGCCGGGAATAAGAGGCCGGGAATCAGAGGTGGGGAAACAGAGGTGGGGAATCAGAGATGGGGAATCAGAGGCGGGGAATCAGAGGCAGGGAATCAAACACGGGGAATCAGAGGCGGGGAATCAGAGCTGGGGAATCAGAGGCGGGGAATCAGAGTTGGGGAATCAGAGGCGGGGAATCAGATATGGGGAAACAAAGGTGGGGAATCAGAGGCGGGGAAACAGAGGCGGGGAATCAGATATTGGGAATCAGAGGAGGGGAATCAGAGGTTGGGAATCAGAGGCAGGGAATCAGAGGCGGGGAAACAGAGGCGGGGTATCAGATATGGGGAATCAGAGGTGGCGAATCAAAGGCGGTTTATCAGAGATGGGGAATCAGAGGCGGGGAATCAGAGGCAGGGAATCAAACACGGGGAATCAGAGGCGGGGAATCAGAGCTGGGGAATCAGAGGCGGGGAATCAGAGTTGGGGAATCAGAGGCGGGGAATCAGAGGCGGGGAAACAGAGGCGGGGAATCAGATATGGGGAATCAGAGGTGGGGAATCAGAGGTTGGGTATCAGAGGCAGGGAATCAGAGGCGGGGAATCAGAGGCGGGGAATCAGAGGCAGGGAATCAGAGGCGGAGAATCAGAGGTTGGGAATCAGAGGCAGGGAATCAGAGGCAGGGAATCAGAGGCAGGGAATCAGAGGCGTGGAATCAGAGGCGGAGAATCAGAGGCCGGGAATCAGATGCGGGGAATCAGAGTTGGGGCATCAGTGGTGGGGAATTAGATATGGGGAAACAGAGGCGGGGTATCAGAGGCGGGGACACAGAGCGGGGAATCAGATATGGGGAATCAGAGGTGGGGAATCAGAGGCAGGGAATCAGATGTGCGGAATCAGAGATGGGGAATCAGAGGCAGGGAATCAGAATCAGAAGCGGGGAATCAGAGCCCGGGAATCAGAGGCCGGGAATCAGATGCCGGGAATAAGAGGCCGGGAAGCAGAGGTGGGGAATCAGAGTCCGGGAATCAGAGATGGGGATTCAGAGGCGGGGAATCAGAGGTGGGGAAACAGAGGTGGGGAATCAGATATGGGGAATCAGTGGTGGCGAATCAAAGGCGGTAAATCAGAGATGGGGAATCAGAGGCGGGGAATCAGAGGCAGGGAATCAAACACGGGGAATCAGAGGCGGGGAATCAGAGCTGGGGAATCAGAGGCGGGGAATCAGAGTTGGGGAATCAGAGTCGGGGAATCAGATATGGGGAATCAGAGGTGGGGAATCAGAGGCGGGGATACAGAGGCGGGGAATCAGATATGGGGAATCAGAGGTGGGGAATCAGAGGTTGGGAATCAGAGGCATGGAATCAGAGGCGGGGAAACAGAGGTTGGGAATCAGAGGCAGGGAATCAGAGGCGGGGAAACAGAGGCGGGGAATCAGATATGGGGAATCACAGGTGGCGAATCAAAGGCGGTGAATCAGAGATGGGGAATCAGAGGCGGTGAATCAGAGGCAGGGAATCAAACACGGGGAATCAGAGGCGGGGAATTAGACCTGGGGAATCAGAGGCGGGGAAACAGAGTTGGGGAATCAGAGGCGGGGAATCATAGGCGGGGAAACAGAGGCGGGGAATCAGATATGGGGAATCAGAGGTGGGGAATCAGAGGTTGGGAATCAGAGGCAGGGAATCAGAGGCGGGGAATCAGAGGCGGCGAATCAGAGGCATGGAATCAGATGTGCGGAATCAGAGATGGGGAATCAGAGGCAGGGAATCAGAGGCAGGGAATCAGAGGCGTGGAATCAGAGGCCGGGAATCAGACGCCAGGAATGAGAGGCCGGGAATCAGAGGCCGGGAATCAGAGGCCGGGAATCAGAGGTGGGGAATCAGAGGCCGGGAATCAGAGATGGGGAAATAGAGGTTGGGAATCAGAGGCATGGAATCAGAGGCGGGGAAACAGAGGTTGGGAATCAGAGGCAGGGAATCAGAGGCGGGGAAACAGAGGCGGGGAATCAGATATGGGGAATCACAGGTGGCGAATCAAAGGCGGTGAATCAGAGATGGGGAATCAGAGGCGGTGAATCAGAGGCAGGGAATCAAACACGGGGAATCAGAGGCGGGGAATTAGACCTGGGGAATCAGAGGCGGGGAAACAGAGTTGGGGAATCAGAGGCGGGGAATCATAGGCGGGGAAACAGAGGCGGGGAATCAGATATGGGGAATCAGAGGTGGGGAATCAGAGGTAGGGAATCAGAGGCAGGGAATCAGAGGCGGGGAATCAGAGGCGGCGAATCAGAGGCATGGAATCAGATGTGCGGAATCAGAGATGGGGAATCAGAGGCAGGGAATCAGAGGCGGGGAATCAGAGGCGTGGAATCAGAGGCCGGGAATCAGACGCCAGGAATGAGAGGCCGGGAATCAGAGGCCGGGAATCAGAGGCCGGGAATCAGAGGTGGGGAATCAGAGGCCGGGAATCAGAGATGGGGAAATAGAGGCGGGGAATCAGCGGTGGTGAATCAGATGCAGGGATTCAGAGGTTGTAAATCAGAGATGGGGAATCAGAGACGGGGAATCAGAGGCGGGGAAACAGAGGTGGGGAGTCAGATATGGGGAATCAGAGGTGGGGAATAAGAGGCGGAGAATCAGAGGCAGGGAAACAGAGGCGGGGAATCAGAGGCCGGGAATCAGAAGCCAGGTATCAGAGGTCGGGAATCAGAGATGGGGATTCAGAGGCGGGGAATGAGATATTGGGAATCAGAGGCGGGGAATCAGAGGCGGGGAAACAGAGGTGGGTAATCAGATATGGGGAATCAGAGGTGGCGAATCAAAGGCGGTGAATCAGAGATGGGGAATCAGATGCGGGGAATCAGAGGCAGGGAATCAAACACGGGGAATCAGAGGCGGGGAATCAGAGCTGGGGAATCAGAGGCGGGGAATCAGAGTTGGGGAATCAGAGGCGGGGAATCAGATATGGGGAAACAGAGGTGGGGAATCAGAGGCGGGGAAACAGAGGCGGGGAATCAGATATGGGGAATCAGAGGTGGGGAATCAAACACGGGGAATCAGAGGCGGGGAATCAGAGCTGGGGAATCAGAGGCGGGGAATCAGAGTTGGGGAATCAGAGGCGGGGAATCAGATATGGGGAAACAGAGGTGGGGAATCAGAGGCGGGGAAACAGAGGCGGGGAATCAGATATGGGGAATCAGAGGTGGGGAATCAGAGGTTGGTAATCAGAGGCAGGGAATCAGAGGCGGGGAAACAGAGGCGGGGAATCAGATATGGGGAATCAGAGGTGGCGAATCAAAGGCGGTGTATCAGAGATGGGGAATCAGAGGCGGGGAATCAGAGGCAGGCAATCAAACACGGGGAATCAGAGGCGGGGAATCAGAGCTGGGGAATCAGAGGCAGGGAATCAGAGTTGGGGAATCAGAGGCGGGGAATCAGAGGCAGGGAATCAGAGGCGGAGAATCAGAGGTTGGGAATCAGAGGCAGGGAATCAGAGGCAGGGAATCAGAGGCAGGGAATCAGAGGCGGGGAATCAGAGGTGGGGAATCAGAGGTTGGGAATCAGAGGCAGGGAATCAGAGGCGGGGAATCAGAGGCGGGGAATCAGAGGCATGGAATCAGATGTGCGGAATCAGAGATGGGGAATCAGAGGCAGGGAATCAGAGGCCGGGAATCAGAGGCGTGGAATCAGAGGCCGGGAATCAGAGGCCGGGAATGAGAGGCCGGGAATCAGAGGCCGGGAATCAGAGGCCGGGAATCAGAGGTGGGGAATCAGAGGCCGGGAATCAGAGATGGGGAATCAGAGGCGGGGAATCAGCGGTGGTGAATCAGACGCTGGGATTCAGAGGTTGTAAATCAGAGATGGGGAATCAGAGGAGGGGAATCAGAGGCGGGGAAACAGAGGTGGGGAGTCAGATATGGGGAATCAGAGGTGGGGAATAAGAGGCGGAGAATCTGAGGCAGGGAATCAGATGCCGGGAATAAGAGGCCGGGAATCAGAGGTGGGGAATCAGAGTCCGGGAATCAGAGATGGGGATTCAGAGGCGGGGAATGAGATATTGGGAATCAGAGGCGGGGAATCAGAGGCGGGGAAACAAAGGCGGTGAATCAGAGATAGGGAATCAGAGGCGCGGAATCAGAGGCAGGGAATCAAACATGGGGAATCAGAGCTGGGGAATCAGAGTCGGGGAATCAGAGTTGGGGCATCAGAGGTGGGGAATTAGATATGGGGAAACAGAGGTGGGGAATCAGAGGCGGGGAAACAGAGGCGGGGAATCAGATATGGGGAATCAGAGGTGGGGAATCAGAGGCAGGGAATCAGATGTGCGGAATCAGAGGTGGGGAATCAGAGGCGGGGAAACAGAGGTGGGGAGTCAGATATGGGGAATCAGAGGTGGGGAATAAGAGGCGGAGAATCAGAGGCAGGGAATCAGATGCCGGGAATAATAGGCCGGGAAACAGAGGTGGGGAATCAGAGTCCGGGAATCAGAGATGGGGATTCAGAGGCGGGGATTGAGATATTGGGAATCAGATATGGGGAATCAGAGGTGGCGAATCAAAGGCGGTGAATCAGAGATGGGGAATCAGAGGCGGGGAATCAGAGGCAGGGAATCAAACACGGGGAATCAGAGCTGGGGAATCAGAGTCGGGGAATCAGAGTTGGGGCATCAGAGGTGGGGAATTAGATATGGGGAAACAGAGGTGGGGAATCAGAGGCGGGGAAACAGAGGCGGGGAATCAGATATGGGGAATCAGAGGTGGGGAATCAGAGGCAGGGAATCAGATGTGCGGAATCAGAGATGGGGAATCAGAGGCAGGGAATCAGAATCAGAAGCGGGGAATCAGAGGCCGGGAATCAGAGGCCGGGAATCAGATGCCGGGAATAAGAGGCCGGGAATCAGAGGTGGGGAATCAGAGTCCGGGAATCAGAGATGGGGATTCAGAGGCGGGGAATGAGATATGGGGAATCAGAGGCGGGGAATCAGAGGCGGGGAAACAGAGGTGGGGAATCAGATATGGGGAACCAGATATGGGGAATCAAAGGCGGTGAATCAGAGTTGGGGAATCAGAGGCGGGGAATAAGATATGTGGAAACAGAGGTGGGGAATCAGAGTCGGGGAATCAGAGTTGGGGCATCAGAGGTGGGGAATTAGATATTGGGAAACAGAGGTGGGGAATCAGAGGCGGGGAAACAGAGGCGGGGAATCAGATATGGGGAATCAGAGGTGGGGAATCAGAGGCAGGGAATCAGATGTGCGGAATCAGAGGTGGGGAATCAGAGGCGGGGAAACAGAGGTGGGGAGTCAGATATGGGGAATCAGAGGTGGGGAATAAGAGGCGGAGAATCAGAGGCAGGGAATCAGATGCCGGGAATAAGAGGCCGGGAAACCGAGGTGGGGAATCAGAGTCCGGGAATCAGAGATGGGGATTCAGAGGCGGGGATTGAGATATTGGGAATCAGATATGGGGAATCAGATGTGGCGAATCAAAGGCGGTGAATCAGAGATGGGGAATCAGAGGCGGGGAATCAGAGGCAGGAAATCAAACACGGGGAATCAGAGCTGGGGAATCAGAGTCGGGGAATCAGAGTTGGGGCATCAGAGGTGGGGAATTAGATATGGGGAAACAGAGGTGGGGAATCAGAGGCGGGGAAACAGAGGCGGGGAATCAGATATGGGGAATCAGAGGTGGGGAATCAGAGGCAGGGAATCAGATGTGCGGAATCAGAGATGGGGAATCAGAGGCCGGGAATCAGAGGCCGGGAATCAGATGCCGGGAATAAGAGGCCGGGAATCAGAGGTGGGGAATCAGAGTCCGGGAATCAGAGATGGGGATTCAGAGGCGGGGAATGAGATATGGGGAATCAGAGGCGGGGAATCAGAGGCGGGGAAACAGAGGTGGGGAATCAGATATGGGGAATCAGATATGGGGAATCAAAGGTGGTTAATCAGAGATGGGGAATTAGAGGCGGGGAATCAGAGGCGGGGAATCAGAGCTGGGGAATCAGAGGCGGGGAATCAGAGTTGGGGAATCAGAGGCGGGGAATCAGATATGTGGAAACAGAGGTGGGGAATCAGAGGCGGGGAAACAGAGGCGGGGAATCAGATATGGGGAATCAGAGGTGGCGAATCAAAGGCGGTGAATCAGAGATGGGGAATCAGAGGCGGGGAATCAGAGGCAGGGAATCAAACACGGGGAATCAGAGGCGGGGAATCAGAGCTGGGGAATCAGAGGCAGGGAATCAGAGTTGGGGAATCAGAGGCGGGGAATCAGAGGCGGGGAAACAGAGGCGGTGAATCAGATATGGGGAATCAGAGGTGGGGAATCAGAGGTTGGGTATCAGAGGCAGGGAATCAGAGGCGGGGAATCAGAGTCCGGGAATCAGAGATGGGGATTCAGAGGTGGGGAATGAGATAAGGGGAATCAGAGGCGGGGAATCAGAGGCGGGGAAACAGAGGTGGGGACTCAGATATGGGGAATCAGATATGGGGAATCAAAGGCGGTGAATCAGAGATGGGGAATCAGAGGCGGGGAATCAGAGGCGGGGAATCAGAACTGGGGAATCAGAGGCGGGGAATCAGAGTTGGGGAATCAGAGGCGGTGAATCAGATATGGGGAAACAGAGGTGGGGAATCAGAGGCGGGGAAACAGAGGCGGCCAATCAGATATGGGGAATCAGAGGTGGGGAATCAGAGTCCGGGAATCAGAGATGGGGATTCAGAGGCGGGGAATGAGATATGGGGAATCAGAGGCGGGGAATCAGAGGCGGGGAAACAGAGGTGGGGAATCAGATATGGTGAATCAGATATGGGGAATCAAAGGCGGTGAATCAGAGATGGGGAATCAGAGGCAGGGAATCAGAGGCGGGGAATCAGAGGCGGGGAATCAGAGGCGGGGAAACAGCGGTGGTGAATCAGACGCTGGGATTCAGAGGTTGTAAATCAGAGATGGGGAATCAGAGGAGGGGAATCAGAGGCGGGGAAACAGAGGTGGGGAGTCAGATATGGGGAATCAGAGGTGGGGAATAAGAGGCGGAGAATCTGAGGCAGGGAATCAGATGCCGGGAATAAGAGGCCGGGAATCAGAGGTGGGGAATCAGAGTCCGGGAATCAGAGATGGGGATTCAGAGGCGGGGAATGAGATATTGGGAATCAGAGGCGGGGAATCAGAGGCGGGGAAACAAAGGCGGTGAATCAGAGATAGGGAATCAGAGGCGCGGAATCAGAGGCAGGGAATCAAACATGGGGAATCAGAGCTGGGGAATCAGAGTCGGGGAATCAGAGTTGGGGCATCAGAGGTGGGGAATTAGATATGGGGAAACAGAGGTGGGGAATCAGAGGCGGGGAAACAGAGGCGGGGAATCAGATATGGGGAATCAGAGGTGGGGAATCAGAGGCAGGGAATCAGATGTGCGGAATCAGAGGTGGGGAATCAGAGGCGGGGAAACAGAGGTGGGGAGTCAGATATGGGGAATCAGAGGTGGGGAATAAGAGGCGGAGAATCAGAGGCAGGGAATCAGATGCCGGGAATAATAGGCCGGGAAACAGAGGTGGGGAATCAGAGTCCGGGAATCAGAGATGGGGATTCAGAGGCGGGGATTGAGATATTGGGAATCAGATATGGGGAATCAGAGGTGGCTAATCAAAGGCGGTGAATCAGAGATGGGGAATCAGAGGCGGGGAATCAGAGGCAGGGAATCAAACACGGGGAATCAGAGCTGGGGAATCAGAGTCGGGGAATCAGAGTTGGGGCATCAGAGGTGGGGAATTAGATATGGGGAAACAGAGGTGGGGAATCAGAGGCGGGGAAACAGAGGCGGGGAATCAGATATGGGGAATCAGAGGTGGGGAATCAGAGGCAGGGAATCAGATGTGCGGAATCAGAGATGGGGAATCAGAGGCAGGGAATCAGAATCAGAAGCGGGGAATCAGAGGCCGGGAATCAGAGGCCGGGAATCAGATGCCGGGAATAAGAGGCCGGGAATCAGAGGTGGGGAATCAGAGTCCGGGAATCAGAGATGGGGATTCAGAGGCGGGGAATGAGATATGGGGAATCAGAGGCGGGGAATCAGAGGCGGGGAAACAGAGGCGGGGAATCAGATATGGGGAATCAGAGGTGGGGAATCAGAGGCAGGGAATCAGATGTGCGGAATCAGAGATGGGGAATCAGAGGCAGGGAATCAGAATCAGAAGAGGGGAATCAGAGGCCGGGAATCAGACGCCGGGAATAATGTGCCGGGAATAAGAGGCCGGGAATCAGAGGTGGGGAAACAGAGGTGGGGAATCAGATATGGGGAATCAGAGGTGGCGAATCAAAGGCGGTGAATCAGAGATGGGGAATCAGAGGCGGGGAATCAGAGGCAGGGAATCAAACACAGGGAATCAGAGGCGGGGAATCAGAGCTGGGGAATCAGAGGCGGGGAATCAGAGTTGGGGAATCAGAGGCGGGGAATCAGATATGGGGAAACAAAGGTGGGGAATCAGAGGCGGGGAAACAGAGGCGGGGAATCAGATATTGGGAATCAGAGGAGGGGAATCAGAGGTTGGGAATCAGAGGCAGGGAATCAGAGGCGGGGAAACAGAGGCGGGGTATCAGATATGGGGAATCAGAGGTGGCGAATCAAAGGCGGTTTATCAGAGATGGGGAATCAGAGGCGGGGAATCAGAGGCAGGGAATCAAACACGGGGAATCAGAGGCGGGGAATCAGAGCTGGGGAATCAGAGGCGGGGAATCAGAGTTGGGGAATCAGAGGCGGGGAATCAGAGGCGGGGAAACAGAGGCGGGGAATCAGATATGGGGAATCAGAGGTGGGGAATCAGAGGTTGGGTATCAGAGGCAGGGAATCAGAGGCGGGGAATCAGAGGCGGGGAATCAAACACGGGGAATCAGAGGCGGGGAATCAGAGCTGGGGAATCAGAGGCGGGGAATCAGAGTTGGGGAATCAGAGGCGGGGAATCAGAGGCAGGGAATCAGAGGCGGAGAATCAGAGGTTGGGAATCAGAGGCAGGGAATCAGAGGCAGGGAATCAGAGGCAGGGAATCAGAGGCGGGGAATCAGAGGTGGGGAATCAGATGCGGGGAATCAGAGGCGGGGAATCAGAGCTGGGGAATCAGAGGCGGGGAATCAGAGTTGGGGCATCAGAGGTGGGGAATTAGATATGGGGAAACAGAGGCGGGGAATCAGAGGCGGGGAAACAGAGGCGGGGAATAAGAGGCGGGGAAACAGAGGTGGGGAATAAGAGGCGGAGAATCAGAGGCAAGGAATCAGAGGCGGGGATTCAGAGGCCGGGAATCAGAAGCCAGGTATCAGAGGCCGGGAATCAGAGATGGGGATTCAGAGGCGGGGAATGAGATATTGGGAATCAGAGGCGGGGAATCAGAGCTGGGGAAACAGAGGTGGGGAATCAGATATGGGGAATCAGAGGTGGCGAATCAAAGGCGGTGAATCAGAGATGGGGAATCAGAGGCGGGGAATCAGAGGCAGGGAATCAAACACGGGAAATCAGAGGCGGGGAATCAGAGCTGGGGAATCAGAGGCGGGGAATCAGAGTTGGGGAATCAGAGGCGGGGAATCAGATATGGGGAAACAAAGGTGGGGAATCAGAGGCGGGGAAACAGAGGCTGGGGATCAGATATGGGGAATCAGAGGAGGGGATTCAGAGGTTGGGAATCAGAGGCAGGGAATCAGAGGCGGGGAAACAGAGGCGGGGTATCAGATATGGGGAATCAGAGGTGGCGAATCAAAGGCGGTTTATCAGAGATGGGGAATCAGAGGCGGGGAATCAGAGGCAGGGAATCAAACACGGGGAATCAGAGGCGGGGAATCAGAGCTGGGGAATCAGAGGCGGGGAATCAGAGTTGGGGAATCAGAGGCGGGGAATCAGAGACGGGGAAACAGAGGCGGGGAATCAGATATGGGGAATCAGAGGTGGGGAATCAGAGATTGGGTATCAGAGGCAGGGAATCAGAGGCGGGGAATCAGAGGCGGGGAATCAGAGGCAGGGAATCAGAGGCGGAGAATCAGAGGTTGGGAATCAGCGGCAGGGAATCAGAGGCAGGGAATCAGAGGCAGGGAATCAGAGGCGGGGAATCAGAGGCGGAGAATCAGAGGCCGGGAATCAGAGGCGGGGAATCAGAGTTGGGGCATCAGTGGTGGGGAATTAGATATGGGGAATCAGAGGTGGGGAATCAGAGGCAGGGAATCAGATGTGCGGAATCAGAGATGGGGAATCAGAGGCAGGGAATCAGAATCAGAAGCGGGGAATCAGAGCCCGGGAATCAGAGGCCGGGAATCAGATGCCGGGAATAAGAGGCCGGGAAGCAGAGGTGGGGAATCAGAGTCCGGGAATCAGAGATGGGGATTCAGAGGCGGGGAATCAGAGGCGGGGAAACAGAGGTGGGGAATCAGATATGGGGAATCAGTGGTGGCGAATCAAAGGCGGTAAATCAGAGATGGGGAATCAGAGGCGGGGAATCAGAGGCAGGGAATCAAACACGGGGAATCAGAGGCGGGGATTCAGAGCTGGGGAATCAGAGGCGGGGAATCAGAGTTGGGGAATCAGAGTCGGGGAATCAGATATGGGGAAACAGAGGTGGGGAATCAGAGGCGGGGATACAGAGGCGGGGAATCAGATATGGGGAATCAGAGGTGGGGAATCAGAGGTTGGGAATCAGAGGCATGGAATCAGAGGCGGGGAAACAGAGGTTGGGAATCAGAGGCAGGGAATCAGAGGCGGGGAAACAGAGGCGGGGAATCAGATATGGGGAATCAGAGGTGGCGAATCAAAGGCGGTGAATCAGAGATGGGGAATAAGAGGCGGTGAATCAGAGGCAGGGAATCAAACACGGGGAATCAGAGGCGGGGAATCAGACCTGGGGAATCAGAGGCGGGGAAACTTAGTTGGGGAATCAGAGGCGGGGAATCAGAGGTGGGGAAACAGAGGTGGGGAATCAGATATGGGGAATCAGAGGTGGGGAATCAGAGGTTGGGAATCAGAGGCAGGGAATCAGAGGCGGGGAATCAGAGGCGGCGAATCAGAGGCATGGAATCAGATGTGCAGAATCAGAGATGGGGAATCAGAGGCAGGGAATCATAGGCGGGGAATCAGAGGCGTGGAATCAGAGGCCGGGAATCAGAGGCCGGGAATGAGAGGCCGGGAATCAGAGGCCGGGAATCAGAGGCCGGGAATCAGAGGTGGGGAATCAGAGGCCGGGAATCAGAGATGGGGAATCAGAGGCGGGGAATCAGCGGTGGTGAATCAGACGCGGGGATTCTGAGGTTGTAAATCAGAGATGGGGAATCAGAGACGGGGAATCAGAGGCGGGGAAACAGAGGTGGGGAGTCAGATATGGGGAATCAGAGGTGGGGAATAAGAGGCGGAGAATCAGAGGCAGGGAATCAGAGGCGGGGAATCAGAGGCCGGGAATCAGAAGCCAGGTATCAGAGGCCGGGAATCAGAGATGGGGATTCAGAGGCGGGGAATGAGATATTGGGAATCAGAGGCGGGGAATCAGAGGCGGGGAAACAGAGGTGGGGAATCAGATATGGGGAATCAGAGGTGGCGAATCAAAGGCGGTGAATCAGAGATGGGGAATCAGATGCGGGGAATCAGAGGCAGGGAATCAAACACGGGGAATCAGAGGCGGGGAATCAGAGCTGGGGAATCAGAGGCGGGGAATCAGAGGCGGGGAATCAGATATGGGGAAACAGAGGTGGGGAATCAGAGGCGGGGAAACAGAGGCGGGGAATCAGATATGGGGAATCAGAGGTGGGGAATCAGAGGTTGGTAATCAGAGGCAGGGAATCAGAGGCGGGGAAACAGAGGCGGGGAATCAGATATGGGGAATCAGAGGTGGCGAATCAAAGGCGGTGTATCAGAGATGGGGAATCAGAGGCGGGGAATCAGAGGCAGGCAATCAAACACGGGGAATCAGAGGCGGGGAATCAGAGCTGGGGAATCAGAGGCGGGGAATCAGAGTCGGGGAATCAGAGGCGGGGAATCAGAGGCAGGGAATCAGAGGCGTAGAATCAGAGGTTGGGAATCAGAGGCAGGGAATCAGAGGCAGGGAATCAGAGGCAGGGAATCAGAGGCGGGGAATCAGAGGTGGGGAATCAGAGGCGGGGAATCATAGTTGGGAATTAGAGGCGGGGAATCAGATATGGGGAAACAGAGGCGGGGAATCAGAGGCGGGGAAACAGAGGCGGGGAATCAGATATGGGGAATCAGATGCGGGGAATCAGAGGCGGGGAATCAGAGCTGGGGAATCAGAGGCGGGGAATCAGAGTTGGGGCATCAGAGGTGGGGAATTAGATATGGGGAAACAGAGGCGGGGAATCAGAGGCGGGGAAACAGAGGCGGGGAATCAGATATGGGGAATCAGAGGTGGGGAATCAGAGGCAGGGAATCAGATGTGCGGAATCAGAGATGGGGAATCAGAGGCAGGGAATCAGAATCAGAAGAGGGGAATCAGAGGCCGGGAATCAGACGCCGGGAATAAGATGCCGGGAATAAGAGGCCGGGAATCAGAGGTGGGGAATCAGAGTCCGGGAATCAGAGATGGGGATTCAGAGGCGGGGAATGAGATATTGGGAATCAGAGGCGGGGAATCAGAGGTGGGGAAACAGAGGTGGGGAATCAGATATGGGGAATCAGAGGTGGCGAATCAAAGGCGGTGAATCAGAGATGGGGAATCAGAGGCGGGGAATCAGAGGCAGGGAATCAAACACGGGGAATCAGAGGCGGGGAATCAGAGCTGGGGAATCAGAGGCGGGGAATCAGAGTTGGGGAATCAGAGGCGGGGAATCAGATATGGGGAAACAAAGGTGGGGAATCAGAGGCGGGGAAACAGAGGCGGGGAATCAGATATTGGGAATCAGAGGAGGGGAATCAGAGGTTGGGAATCAGAGGCAGGGATTAAGAGGCGGGGAAACAGAGGCGGGGAATCAGATATGGGGAATCAGAGGTGGCGAATCAAAGGCGGTTTATCAGAGATGGGGAATCAGAGGCGGGGAATCAGAGGCAGGGAATCAAACACGGGGAATCAGAGGCGGGGAATCAGAGCTGGGGAATCAGAGGCGGGGAATCAGAGTTGGGGAATCAGAGGCGGGGAATCAGAGGCGGGGAAACAGAGGCGGGGAATCAGATATGGGGAATCAGAGGTGGGGAATCAGAGGTTGGGTATCAGAGGCAGGGAATCAGAGGCGGGGAATCAGAGGCGGGGAATCAGAGGCAGGGAATCAGAGGCGGAGAATCAGAGGTTGGGAATCAGAGGCAGGGAATCAGAGGCAGGGAATCAGAGGCAGGGAATCAGAGGCGTGGAATCAGAGGCGGAGAATCAGAGGCCGGGAATCAGAGGCGGGGAATCAGAGTTGGGGCATCAGTGGTGGGGAATTAGATATGGGGAAACAGAGGCGGGGTATCAGAGGCGGGGACACAGAGCGGGGAATCAGATATGGGGAATCAGAGGCGGAGAATCAGAGGTTGGGAATCAGAGATGGGGAATCAGAGGCAGGGAATCAGAGGCAGGGAATCAGAGGCGTGGAATCAGAGGCGGAGAATCAGAGGCCGGGAATCAGAGGCGGGGAATCAGAGTTGGGGCATCAGTGGTGGGGAATTAGATATGGGGAAACAGAGGCGGGGTATCAGAGGCGGGGACACAGAGGTGGGGAATCAGATATGGGGAATCAGATGCGGGGAATCAGAGGCAGGGAATCAAACACGGGGAATCAGAGGCGGGGAATCAGAGCTGGGGAATCAGAGACGGGGAATCAGAGTTGGGGAATCAGAGGCGGGGAATCAGATATGGGGAAACAGAGGTGGGGAATCAGAGGCGGGGAAACAGAGGCGGGGAATCAGATATGGGGTATCAGAGGTGGGGAATCAGAGGTTGGTAATCAGAGGCAGGGAATCAGAGGCGGGGAAACAGAGGCGGGGAATCAGATATGGGGAATCAGAGGTGGCGAATCAAAGGCGGTGTATCAGAGATGGGGAATCAGAGGCGGGGAATCAGAGGCAGGCAATCAAACACGGGGAATCAGAGGCGGGGAATCAGAGCTGGGGAATCAGAGGCGGGGAATCAGAGTCGGGGAATCAGAGGCGGGGAATCAGAGGCAGGGAATCAGAGGCGTAGAATCAAAGGTTGGGAATCAGAGGCAGGGAATCAGAGGCAGGGAATCAGAGGCAGGGAATCAGAGGCGGGGAATCAGAGGTGGGGAATCAGAGGCGGGGAATCATAGTTGGGAATTAGAGGCGGGGAATCAGATATGGGGAAACAGAGGCGGGGAATCAGAGGCGGGGAAACAGAGGCGGGGAATCAGATATGGGGAATCAGATGCGGGGAATCAGAGGCGGGGAATCAGAGCTGGGGAATCAGAGGCGGGGAATCAGAGTTGGGGCATCAGAGGTGGGGAATTAGATATGGGGAAACAGAGGCGGGGAATCAGAGGCGGGGAAACAGAGGCGGGGAATCAGATATGGGGAATCAGAGGTGGGGAATCAGAGGCAGGGAATCAGATGTGCGGAATCAGAGATGGGGAATCAGAGGCAGGGAATCAGAATCAGAAGAGGGGAATCAGAGGCCGGGAATCAGACGCCGGGAATAATGTGCCGGGAATAAGAGGCCGGGAATCAGAGGTGGGGAAACAGAGGTGGGGAATCAGATATGGGGAATCAGAGGTGGGGAATCAAAGGCGGTGAATCAGAGATGGGGAATCAGAGGCGGGGAATCAGAGGCGGGGAATCAAACACGGGGAATCAGAGGCGGGGAATCAGAGCTGGGGAATCAGAGGCGGGGAATCAGAGTTGGGGAATCAGAGGCGGGGAATCAGAGGCGGGGAAACAGAGGCGGGGAATCAGATATGGGGAATCAGAGGTGGGGAATCAGAGGTTGGGTATCAGAGGCAGGGAATCAGAGGCGGGGAATCAGAGGCGGGGAATCAGAGGCAGGGAATCAGAGGCGGAGAATCAGAGGTTGGGAATCAGAGGCAGGGAATCAGAGGCAGGGAATCAGAATCAGAAGAGGGGAATCAGAGGCCGGGAATCAGACGCCGGGAATAATGTGCCGGGAATAAGAGGCCGGGAATCAGAGGTGGGGAAACAGAGGTGGGGAATCAAAGGCGGTGAATCAGAGATGGGGAATCAGAGGCGGGGAATCAGAGGCAGGGAATCAAACACGGGGAATCAGAGGCGGGGAATCAGAGCTGGGGAATCAGAGGCGGGGAATCAGAGTTGGGGAATCAGAGGCGGGGAATCAGATATGGGGAAACAAAGGTGGGGAATCAGAGGCGGGGAAACAGAGGCGGGGAATCAGATATTGGGAATCAGAGGAGGGGAATCAGAGGTTGGGAATCAGAGGCAGGGAATCAGAGGCGGGGAAACAGAGGCGGGGTATCAGATATGGGGAATCAGAGGTGGCGAATCAAAGGCGGTTTATCAGAGATGGGGAATCAGAGGCGGGGAATCAGAGGCAGGGAATCAAACACGGGGAATCAGAGGCGGGGAATCAGAGCTGGGGAATCAGAGGCGGGGAATCAGAGGCGGGGAATCAGAGGCGGGGAAACAGAGGCGGGGAATCAGATATGGGGAATCAGATATGGGGAATCAGAGGTGGGGAATCAGAGGTTGGGTATCAGAGGCAGGGAATCAGAGGCGGGGAATCAGAGGCGGGGAATCAGAGGCAGGGAATCAGAGGCGGAGAATCAGAGGTTGGGAATCAGAGGCAGGGAATCAGAGGCAGGGAATCAGAGGCCGGGAATCAGATGCGGGGAATCAGAGTTGGGGCATCAGTGGTGGGGAATTAGATATGGGGAAACAGAGGCGGGGTATCAGAGGCGGGGACACAGAGCGGGGAATCAGATATGGGGAATCAGAGGTGGGGAATCAGAGGCAGGGAATCAGATGTGCGGAATCAGAGATGGGGAATCAGAGGCAGGGAATCAGAATCAGAAGCGGGGAATCAGAGCCCGGGAATCAGAGGCCGGGAATCAGATGCCGGGAATAAGAGGCCGGGAAGCAGAGGTGGGGAATCAGAGTCCGGGAATCAGAGATGGGGATTCAGAGGCGGGGAATCAGAGGTGGGGAAACAGAGGTGGGGAATCAGATATGGGGAATCAGTGGTGGCGAATCAAAGGCGGTAAATCAGAGATGGGGAATCAGAGGCGGGGAATCAGATATGGGGAAACAAAGGTGGGGAATCAGAGGCGGGGAAACAGAGGCGGGGAATCAGATATTGGGAATCAGAGGAGGGGAATCAGAGGTTGGGAATCAGAGGCAGGGAATCAGAGGCGGGGAAACAGAGGCGGGGTATCAGATATGGGGAATCAGAGGTGGCGAATCAAAGGCGGTTTATCAGAGATGGGGAATCAGAGGCGGGGAATCAGAGGCAGGGAATCAAACACGGGGAATCAGAGGCGGGGAATCAGAGCTGGGGAATCAGAGGCGGGGAATCAGAGTTGGGGAATCAGAGGCGGGGAATCAGAGGCGGGGAAACAGAGGCGGGGAATCAGATATGGGGAATCAGAGGTGGGGAATCAGAGGTTGGGTATCAGAGGCAGGGAATCAGAGGCGGGGAATCAGAGGCGGGGAATCAGAGGCAGGGAATCAGAGGCGGAGAATCAGAGGTTGGGAATCAGAGGCAGGGAATCAGAGGCAGGGAATCAGAGGCCGGGAATCAGATGCGGGGAATCAGAGTTGGGGCATCAGTGGTGGGGAATTAGATATGGGGAAACAGAGGCGGGGTATCAGAGGCGGGGACACAGAGGTGGGGAATCAGATATGGGGAATCAGAGGTGGCGAATCAAAGGCGGTGAATCAGAGATGGGGAATCAGAGGCGGGGAATCAGAGGCAGGGAATCAAACACGGGGAATCAGAGGCGGGGAATCAGAGCTGGGGAATCAGAGGCGGGGAATCAGAGTTGGGGAATCAGATATGGGGAATCAGAGGTGGGGAATCAGAGGTTGGGTATCAGAGGCAGGGAATCAGAGGCGGGGAATCAGAGGCGGGGAATCAAAGGCAGGGAATCAGAGGCGGAGAATCAGAGGTTGGGAATCAGAGGCAGGGAATCAGAGGCAGGGAATCAGAGGCCGGGAATCAGATGCGGGGAATCAGAGTTGGGGCATCAGTGGTGGGGAATTAGATATGGGGAAACAGAGGCGGGGTATCAGAGGCGGGGACACAGAGCGGGGAATCAGATATGGGGAATCAGAGGTGGGGAATCAGAGGCAGGGAATCAGATGTGCGGAATCAGAGATGGGGAATCAGAGGCAGGGAATCAGAATCAGAAGCGGGGAATCAGAGCCCGGGAATCAGAGGCCGGGAATCAGATGCCGGGAATAAGAGGCCGGGAAGCAGAGGTGGGGAATCAGAGTCCGGGAATCAGAGATGGGGATTCAGAGGCGGGGAATCAGAGGTGGGGAAACAGAGGTGGGGAATCAGATATGGGGAATCAGTGGTGGCGAATCAAAGGCGGTAAATCAGAGATGGGGAATCAGAGGCGGGGAATCAGAGTTGGGGCATCAGAGGTGGGGAATTAGATATGGGGAAACAGAGGTGGGGAATCAGAGGCGGGGAAACAGAGGCGGGGAATCAGATATGGGGAATCAGAGGTGGGGAATCAGAGGCAGGGAATCAGATGTGCGGAATCAGAGGTGGGGAATCAGAGGCGGGGAAACAGAGGTGGGGAGTCAGATATGGGGAATCAGAGGTGGGGAATAAGAGGCGGAGAATCAGAGGCAGGGAATCAGATGCCGGGAATAATAGGCCGGGAAACAGAGGTGGGGAATCAGAGTCCGGGAATCAGAGATGGGGATTCAGAGGCGGGGATTGAGATATTGGGAATCAGATATGGGGAATCAGAGGTGGCTAATCAAAGGCGGTGAATCAGAGATGGGGAATCAGAGGCGGGGAATCAGAGGCAGGGAATCAAACACGGGGAATCAGAGCTGGGGAATCAGAGTCGGGGAATCAGAGTTGGGGCATCAGAGGTGGGGAATTAGATATGGGGAAACAGAGGTGGGGAATCAGAGGCGGGGAAACAGAGGCGGGGAATCAGATATGGGGAATCAGAGGTGGGGAATCAGAGGCAGGGAATCAGATGTGCGGAATCAGAGATGGGGAATCAGAGGCAGGGAATCAGAATCAGAAGCGGGGAATCAGAGGCCGGGAATCAGAGGCCGGGAATCAGATGCCGGGAATAAGAGGCCGGGAATCAGAGGTGGGGAATCAGAGTCCGGGAATCAGAGATGGGGATTCAGAGGCGGGGAATGAGATATGGGGAATCAGAGGCGGGGAATCAGAGGCGGGGAAACAGAGGCGGGGAATCAGATATGGGGAATCAGAGGTGGGGAATCAGAGGCAGGGAATCAGATGTGCGGAATCAGAGATGGGGAATCAGAGGCAGGGAATCAGAATCAGAAGAGGGGAATCAGAGGCCGGGAATCAGACGCCGGGAATAATGTGCCGGGAATAAGAGGCCGGGAATCAGAGGTGGGGAAACAGAGGTGGGGAATCAGATATGGGGAATCAGAGGTGGCGAATCAAAGGCGGTGAATCAGAGATGGGGAATCAGAGGCGGGGAATCAGAGGCAGGGAATCAAACACAGGGAATCAGAGGCGGGGAATCAGAGCTGGGGAATCAGAGGCGGGGAATCAGAGTTGGGGAATCAGAGGCGGGGAATCAGATATGGGGAAACAAAGGTGGGGAATCAGAGGCGGGGAAACAGAGGCGGGGAATCAGATATTGGGAATCAGAGGAGGGGAATCAGAGGTTGGGAATCAGAGGCAGGGAATCAGAGGCGGGGAAACAGAGGCGGGGTATCAGATATGGGGAATCAGAGGTGGCGAATCAAAGGCGGTTTATCAGAGATGGGGAATCAGAGGCGGTGAATCAGAGGCAGGGAATCAAACACGGGGAATCAGAGGCGGGGAATCAGAGCTGGGGAATCAGAGGCGGGGAATCAGAGTTGGGGAATCAGAGGCGGGGAATCAGAGGCGGGGAAACAGAGGCGGGGAATCAGATATGGGGAATCAGAGGTGGGGAATCAGAGGTTGGGTATCAGAGGCAGGGAATCAGAGGCGGGGAATCAGAGGCGGGGAATCAAACACGGGGAATCAGAGGCGGGGAATCAGAGCTGGGGAATCAGAGGCGGGGAATCAGAGTTGGGGAATCAGAGGCGGGGAATCAGAGGCAGGGAATCAGAGGCGGAGAATCAGAGGTTGGGAATCAGAGGCAGGGAATCAGAGGCAGGGAATCAGAGGCAGGGAATCAGAGGCGGGGAATCAGAGGTGGGGAATCAGATGCGGGGAATCAGAGGCGGGGAATCAGAGCTGGGGAATCAGAGGCGGGGAATCAGAGTTGGGGCATCAGAGGTGGGGAATTAGATATGGGGAAACAGAGGCGGGGAATCAGAGGCGGGGAAACAGAGGCGGGGAATAAGAGGCGGGGAAACAGAGGTGGGGAATAAGAGGCGGAGAATCAGAGGCAAGGAATCAGAGGCGGGGATTCAGAGGCCGGGAATCAGAAGCCAGGTATCAGAGGCCGGGAATCAGAGATGGGGATTCAGAGGCGGGGAATGAGATATTGGGAATCAGAGGCGGGGAATCAGAGCTGGGGAAACAGAGGTGGGGAATCAGATATGGGGAATCAGAGGTGGCGAATCAAAGGCGGTGAATCAGAGATGGGGAATCAGAGGCGGGGAATCAGAGGCAGGGAATCAAACACGGGAAATCAGAGGCGGGGAATCAGAGCTGGGGAATCAGAGGCGGGGAATCAGAGTTGGGGAATCAGAGGCGGGGAATCAGATATGGGGAAACAAAGGTGGGGAATCAGAGGCGGGGAAACAGAGGCTGGGGATCAGATATGGGGAATCAGAGGAGGGGAATCAGAGGTTGGGAATCAGAGGCAGGGAATCAGAGGCGGGGAAACAGAGGCGGGGTATCAGATATGGGGAATCAGAGGTGGCGAATCAAAGGCGGTTTATCAGAGATGGGGAATCAGAGGCGGGGAATCAGAGGCAGGGAATCAAACACGGGGAATCAGAGGCGGGGAATCAGAGCTGGGGAATCAGAGGCGGGGAATCAGAGTTGGGGAATCAGAGGCGGGGAATCAGAGACGGGGAAACAGAGGCGGGGAATCAGATATGGGGAATCAGAGGTGGGGAATCAGAGATTGGGTATCAGAGGCAGGGAATCAGAGGCGGGGAATCAGAGGCGGGGAATCAGAGGCAGGGAATCAGAGGCGGAGAATCAGAGGTTGGGAATCAGCGGCAGGGAATCAGAGGCAGGGAATCAGAGGCAGGGAATCAGAGGCGGGGAATCAGAGGCGGAGAATCAGAGGCCGGGAATCAGAGGCGGGGAATCAGAGTTGGGGCATCAGTGGTGGGGAATTAGATATGGGGAATCAGAGGTGGGGAATCAGAGGCAGGGAATCAGATGTGCGGAATCAGAGATGGGGAATCAGAGGCAGGGAATCAGAATCAGAAGCGGGGAATCAGAGCCCGGGAATCAGAGGCCGGGAATCAGATGCCGGGAATAAGAGGCCGGGAAGCAGAGGTGGGGAATCAGAGTCCGGGAATCAGAGATGGGGATTCAGAGGCGGGGAATCAGAGGCGGGGAAACAGAGGTGGGGAATCAGATATGGGGAATCAGTGGTGGCGAATCAAAGGCGGTAAATCAGAGATGGGGAATCAGAGGCGGGGAATCAGAGGCAGGGAATCAAACACGGGGAATCAGAGGCGGGGATTCAGAGCTGGGGAATCAGAGGCGGGGAATCAGAGTTGGGGAATCAGAGTCGGGGAATCAGATATGGGGAAACAGAGGTGGGGAATCAGAGGCGGGGATACAGAGGCGGGGAATCAGATATGGGGAATCAGAGGTGGGGAATCAGAGGTTGGGAATCAGAGGCATGGAATCAGAGGCGGGGAAACAGAGGTTGGGAATCAGAGGCAGGGAATCAGAGGCGGGGAAACAGAGGCGGGGAATCAGATATGGGGAATCAGAGGTGGCGAATCAAAGGCGGTGAATCAGAGATGGGGAATAAGAGGCGGTGAATCAGAGGCAGGGAATCAAACACGGGGAATCAGAGGCGGGGAATCAGACCTGGGGAATCAGAGGCGGGGAAACTTAGTTGGGGAATCAGAGGCGGGGAATCAGAGGTGGGGAAACAGAGGTGGGGAATCAGATATGGGGAATCAGAGGTGGGGAATCAGAGGTTGGGAATCAGAGGCAGGGAATCAGAGGCGGGGAATCAGAGGCGGCGAATCAGAGGCATGGAATCAGATGTGCAGAATCAGAGATGGGGAATCAGAGGCAGGGAATCATAGGCGGGGAATCAGAGGCGTGGAATCAGAGGCCGGGAATCAGAGGCCGGGAATGAGAGGCCGGGAATCAGAGGCCGGGAATCAGAGGCCGGGAATCAGAGGTGGGGAATCAGAGGCCGGGAATCAGAGATGGGGAATCAGAGGCGGGGAATCAGCGGTGGTGAATCAGACGCGGGGATTCTGAGGTTGTAAATCAGAGATGGGGAATCAGAGACGGGGAATCAGAGGCGGGGAAACAGAGGTGGGGAGTCAGATATGGGGAATCAGAGGTGGGGAATAAGAGGCGGAGAATCAGAGGCAGGGAATCAGAGGCGGGGAATCAGAGGCCGGGAATCAGAAGCCAGGTATCAGAGGCCGGGAATCAGAGATGGGGATTCAGAGGCGGGGAATGAGATATTGGGAATCAGAGGCGGGGAATCAGAGGCGGGGAAACAGAGGTGGGGAATCAGATATGGGGAATCAGAGGTGGCGAATCAAAGGCGGTGAATCAGAGATGGGGAATCAGATGCGGGGAATCAGAGGCAGGGAATCAAACACGGGGAATCAGAGGCGGGGAATCAGAGCTGGGGAATCAGAGGCGGGGAATCAGAGGCGGGGAATCAGATATGGGGAAACAGAGGTGGGGAATCAGAGGCGGGGAAACAGAGGCGGGGAATCAGATATGGGGAATCAGAGGTGGGGAATCAGAGGTTGGTAATCAGAGGCAGGGAATCAGAGGCGGGGAAACAGAGGCGGGGAATCAGATATGGGGAATCAGAGGTGGCGAATCAAAGGCGGTGTATCAGAGATGGGGAATCAGAGGCGGGGAATCAGAGGCAGGCAATCAAACACGGGGAATCAGAGGCGGGGAATCAGAGCTGGGGAATCAGAGGCGGGGAATCAGAGTCGGGGAATCAGAGGCGGGGAATCAGAGGCAGGGAATCAGAGGCGTAGAATCAGAGGTTGGGAATCAGAGGCAGGGAATCAGAGGCAGGGAATCAGAGGCAGGGAATCAGAGGCGGGGAATCAGAGGTGGGGAATCAGAGGCGGGGAATCATAGTTGGGAATTAGAGGCGGGGAATCAGATATGGGGAAACAGAGGCGGGGAATCAGAGGCGGGGAAACAGAGGCGGGGAATCAGATATGGGGAATCAGATGCGGGGAATCAGAGGCGGGGAATCAGAGCTGGGGAATCAGAGGCGGGGAATCAGAGTTGGGGCATCAGAGGTGGGGAATTAGATATGGGGAAACAGAGGCGGGGAATCAGAGGCGGGGAAACAGAGGCGGGGAATCAGATATGGGGAATCAGAGGTGGGGAATCAGAGGCAGGGAATCAGATGTGCGGAATCAGAGATGGGGAATCAGAGGCAGGGAATCAGAATCAGAAGAGGGGAATCAGAGGCCGGGAATCAGACGCCGGGAATAAGATGCCGGGAATAAGAGGCCGGGAATCAGAGGTGGGGAATCAGAGTCCGGGAATCAGAGATGGGGATTCAGAGGCGGGGAATGAGATATTGGGAATCAGAGGCGGGGAATCAGAGGTGGGGAAACAGAGGTGGGGAATCAGATATGGGGAATCAGAGGTGGCGAATCAAAGGCGGTGAATCAGAGATGGGGAATCAGAGGCGGGGAATCAGAGGCAGGGAATCAAACACGGGGAATCAGAGGCGGGGAATCAGAGCTGGGGAATCAGAGGCGGGGAATCAGAGTTGGGGAATCAGAGGCGGGGAATCAGATATGGGGAAACAAAGGTGGGGAATCAGAGGCGGGGAAACAGAGGCGGGGAATCAGATATTGGGAATCAGAGGAGGGGAATCAGAGGTTGGGAATCAGAGGCAGGGATTAAGAGGCGGGGAAACAGAGGCGGGGAATCAGATATGGGGAATCAGAGGTGGCGAATCAAAGGCGGTTTATCAGAGATGGGGAATCAGAGGCGGGGAATCAGAGGCAGGGAATCAAACACGGGGAATCAGAGGCGGGGAATCAGAGCTGGGGAATCAGAGGCGGGGAATCAGAGTTGGGGAATCAGAGGCGGGGAATCAGAGGCGGGGAAACAGAGGCGGGGAATCAGATATGGGGAATCAGAGGTGGGGAATCAGAGGTTGGGTATCAGAGGCAGGGAATCAGAGGCGGGGAATCAGAGGCGGGGAATCAGAGGCAGGGAATCAGAGGCGGAGAATCAGAGGTTGGGAATCAGAGGCAGGGAATCAGAGGCAGGGAATCAGAGGCAGGGAATCAGAGGCGTGGAATCAGAGGCGGAGAATCAGAGGCCGGGAATCAGAGGCGGGGAATCAGAGTTGGGGCATCAGTGGTGGGGAATTAGATATGGGGAAACAGAGGCGGGGTATCAGAGGCGGGGACACAGAGCGGGGAATCAGATATGGGGAATCAGAGGCGGAGAATCAGAGGTTGGGAATCAGAGATGGGGAATCAGAGGCAGGGAATCAGAGGCAGGGAATCAGAGGCGTGGAATCAGAGGCGGAGAATCAGAGGCCGGGAATCAGAGGCGGGGAATCAGAGTTGGGGCATCAGTGGTGGGGAATTAGATATGGGGAAACAGAGGCGGGGTATCAGAGGCGGGGACACAGAGGTGGGGAATCAGATATGGGGAATCAGATGCGGGGAATCAGAGGCAGGGAATCAAACACGGGGAATCAGAGGCGGGGAATCAGAGCTGGGGAATCAGAGGTGGGGAATAAGAGGCGGAGAATCAGAGGCAAGGAATCAGAGGCGGGGATTCAGAGGCCGGGAATCAGAAGCCAGGTATCAGAGGCCGGGAATCAGAGATGGGGATTCAGAGGCGGGGAATGAGATATTGGGAATCAGAGGCGGGGAATCAGAGCTGGGGAAACAGAGGTGGGGAATCAGATATGGGGAATCAGAGGTGGCGAATCAAAGGCGGTGAATCAGAGATGGGGAATCAGAGGCGGGGAATCAGAGGCAGGGAATCAAACACGGGAAATCAGAGGCGGGGAATCAGAGCTGGGGAATCAGAGGCGGGGAATCAGAGTTGGGGAATCAGAGGCGGGGAATCAGATATGGGGAAACAAAGGTGGGGAATCAGAGGCGGGGAAACAGAGGCTGGGGATCAGATATGGGGAATCAGAGGAGGGGAATCAGAGGTTGGGAATCAGAGGCAGGGAATCAGAGGCGGGGAAACAGAGGCGGGGTATCAGATATGGGGAATCAGAGGTGGCGAATCAAAGGCGGTTTATCAGAGATGGGGAATCAGAGGCGGGGAATCAGAGGCAGGGAATCAAACACGGGGAATCAGAGGCGGGGAATCAGAGCTGGGGAATCAGAGGCGGGGAATCAGAGTTGGGGAATCAGAGGCGGGGAATCAGAGACGGGGAAACAGAGGCGGGGAATCAGATATGGGGAATCAGAGGTGGGGAATCAGAGATTGGGTATCAGAGGCAGGGAATCAGAGGCGGGGAATCAGAGGCGGGGAATCAGAGGCAGGGAATCAGAGGCGGAGAATCAGAGGTTGGGAATCAGCGGCAGGGAATCAGAGGCAGGGAATCAGAGGCAGGGAATCAGAGGCGGGGAATCAGAGGCGGAGAATCAGAGGCCGGGAATCAGAGGCGGGGAATCAGAGTTGGGGCATCAGTGGTGGGGAATTAGATATGGGGAATCAGAGGTGGGGAATCAGAGGCAGGGAATCAGATGTGCGGAATCAGAGATGGGGAATCAGAGGCAGGGAATCAGAATCAGAAGCGGGGAATCAGAGCCCGGGAATCAGAGGCCGGGAATCAGATGCCGGGAATAAGAGGCCGGGAAGCAGAGGTGGGGAATCAGAGTCCGGGAATCAGAGATGGGGATTCAGAGGCGGGGAATCAGAGGCGGGGAAACAGAGGTGGGGAATCAGATATGGGGAATCAGTGGTGGCGAATCAAAGGCGGTAAATCAGAGATGGGGAATCAGAGGCGGGGAATCAGAGGCAGGGAATCAAACACGGGGAATCAGAGGCGGGGATTCAGAGCTGGGGAATCAGAGGCGGGGAATCAGAGTTGGGGAATCAGAGTCGGGGAATCAGATATGGGGAAACAGAGGTGGGGAATCAGAGGCGGGGATACAGAGGCGGGGAATCAGATATGGGGAATCAGAGGTGGGGAATCAGAGGTTGGGAATCAGAGGCATGGAATCAGAGGCGGGGAAACAGAGGTTGGGAATCAGAGGCAGGGAATCAGAGGCGGGGAAACAGAGGCGGGGAATCAGATATGGGGAATCAGAGGTGGCGAATCAAAGGCGGTGAATCAGAGATGGGGAATAAGAGGCGGTGAATCAGAGGCAGGGAATCAAACACGGGGAATCAGAGGCGGGGAATCAGACCTGGGGAATCAGAGGCGGGGAAACTTAGTTGGGGAATCAGAGGCGGGGAATCAGAGGTGGGGAAACAGAGGTGGGGAATCAGATATGGGGAATCAGAGGTGGGGAATCAGAGGTTGGGAATCAGAGGCAGGGAATCAGAGGCGGGGAATCAGAGGCGGCGAATCAGAGGCATGGAATCAGATGTGCAGAATCAGAGATGGGGAATCAGAGGCAGGGAATCATAGGCGGGGAATCAGAGGCGTGGAATCAGAGGCCGGGAATCAGAGGCCGGGAATGAGAGGCCGGGAATCAGAGGCCGGGAATCAGAGGCCGGGAATCAGAGGTGGGGAATCAGAGGCCGGGAATCAGAGATGGGGAATCAGAGGCGGGGAATCAGCGGTGGTGAATCAGACGCGGGGATTCTGAGGTTGTAAATCAGAGATGGGGAATCAGAGACGGGGAATCAGAGGCGGGGAAACAGAGGTGGGGAGTCAGATATGGGGAATCAGAGGTGGGGAATAAGAGGCGGAGAATCAGAGGCAGGGAATCAGAGGCGGGGAATCAGAGGCCGGGAATCAGAAGCCAGGTATCAGAGGCCGGGAATCAGAGATGGGGATTCAGAGGCGGGGAATGAGATATTGGGAATCAGAGGCGGGGAATCAGAGGCGGGGAAACAGAGGTGGGGAATCAGATATGGGGAATCAGAGGTGGCGAATCAAAGGCGGTGAATCAGAGATGGGGAATCAGATGCGGGGAATCAGAGGCAGGGAATCAAACACGGGGAATCAGAGGCGGGGAATCAGAGCTGGGGAATCAGAGGCGGGGAATCAGAGGCGGGGAATCAGATATGGGGAAACAGAGGTGGGGAATCAGAGGCGGGGAAACAGAGGCGGGGAATCAGATATGGGGAATCAGAGGTGGGGAATCAGAGGTTGGTAATCAGAGGCAGGGAATCAGAGGCGGGGAAACAGAGGCGGGGAATCAGATATGGGGAATCAGAGGTGGCGAATCAAAGGCGGTGTATCAGAGATGGGGAATCAGAGGCGGGGAATCAGAGGCAGGCAATCAAACACGGGGAATCAGAGGCGGGGAATCAGAGCTGGGGAATCAGAGGCGGGGAATCAGAGTCGGGGAATCAGAGGCGGGGAATCAGAGGCAGGGAATCAGAGGCGTAGAATCAGAGGTTGGGAATCAGAGGCAGGGAATCAGAGGCAGGGAATCAGAGGCAGGGAATCAGAGGCGGGGAATCAGAGGTGGGGAATCAGAGGCGGGGAATCATAGTTGGGAATTAGAGGCGGGGAATCAGATATGGGGAAACAGAGGCGGGGAATCAGAGGCGGGGAAACAGAGGCGGGGAATCAGATATGGGGAATCAGATGCGGGGAATCAGAGGCGGGGAATCAGAGCTGGGGAATCAGAGGCGGGGAATCAGAGTTGGGGCATCAGAGGTGGGGAATTAGATATGGGGAAACAGAGGCGGGGAATCAGAGGCGGGGAAACAGAGGCGGGGAATCAGATATGGGGAATCAGAGGTGGGGAATCAGAGGCAGGGAATCAGATGTGCGGAATCAGAGATGGGGAATCAGAGGCAGGGAATCAGAATCAGAAGAGGGGAATCAGAGGCCGGGAATCAGACGCCGGGAATAAGATGCCGGGAATAAGAGGCCGGGAATCAGAGGTGGGGAATCAGAGTCCGGGAATCAGAGATGGGGATTCAGAGGCGGGGAATGAGATATTGGGAATCAGAGGCGGGGAATCAGAGGTGGGGAAACAGAGGTGGGGAATCAGATATGGGGAATCAGAGGTGGCGAATCAAAGGCGGTGAATCAGAGATGGGGAATCAGAGGCGGGGAATCAGAGGCAGGGAATCAAACACGGGGAATCAGAGGCGGGGAATCAGAGCTGGGGAATCAGAGGCGGGGAATCAGAGTTGGGGAATCAGAGGCGGGGAATCAGATATGGGGAAACAAAGGTGGGGAATCAGAGGCGGGGAAACAGAGGCGGGGAATCAGATATTGGGAATCAGAGGAGGGGAATCAGAGGTTGGGAATCAGAGGCAGGGATTAAGAGGCGGGGAAACAGAGGCGGGGAATCAGATATGGGGAATCAGAGGTGGCGAATCAAAGGCGGTTTATCAGAGATGGGGAATCAGAGGCGGGGAATCAGAGGCAGGGAATCAAACACGGGGAATCAGAGGCGGGGAATCAGAGCTGGGGAATCAGAGGCGGGGAATCAGAGTTGGGGAATCAGAGGCGGGGAATCAGAGGCGGGGAAACAGAGGCGGGGAATCAGATATGGGGAATCAGAGGTGGGGAATCAGAGGTTGGGTATCAGAGGCAGGGAATCAGAGGCGGGGAATCAGAGGCGGGGAATCAGAGGCAGGGAATCAGAGGCGGAGAATCAGAGGTTGGGAATCAGAGGCAGGGAATCAGAGGCAGGGAATCAGAGGCAGGGAATCAGAGGCGTGGAATCAGAGGCGGAGAATCAGAGGCCGGGAATCAGAGGCGGGGAATCAGAGTTGGGGCATCAGTGGTGGGGAATTAGATATGGGGAAACAGAGGCGGGGTATCAGAGGCGGGGACACAGAGCGGGGAATCAGATATGGGGAATCAGAGGCGGAGAATCAGAGGTTGGGAATCAGAGATGGGGAATCAGAGGCAGGGAATCAGAGGCAGGGAATCAGAGGCGTGGAATCAGAGGCGGAGAATCAGAGGCCGGGAATCAGAGGCGGGGAATCAGAGTTGGGGCATCAGTGGTGGGGAATTAGATATGGGGAAACAGAGGCGGGGTATCAGAGGCGGGGACACAGAGGTGGGGAATCAGATATGGGGAATCAGATGCGGGGAATCAGAGGCAGGGAATCAAACACGGGGAATCAGAGGCGGGGAATCAGAGCTGGGGAATCAGAGACGGGGAATCAGAGTTGGGGAATCAGAGGCGGGGAATCAGATATGGGGAAACAGAGGTGGGGAATCAGAGGCGGGGAAACAGAGGCGGGGAATCAGATATGGGGTATCAGAGGTGGGGAATCAGAGGTTGGTAATCAGAGGCAGGGAATCAGAGGCGGGGAAACAGAGGCGGGGAATCAGATATGGGGAATCAGAGGTGGCGAATCAAAGGCGGTGTATCAGAGATGGGGAATCAGAGGCGGGGAATCAGAGGCAGGCAATCAAACACGGGGAATCAGAGGCGGGGAATCAGAGCTGGGGAATCAGAGGCGGGGAATCAGAGTCGGGGAATCAGAGGCGGGGAATCAGAGGCAGGGAATCAGAGGCGTAGAATCAAAGGTTGGGAATCAGAGGCAGGGAATCAGAGGCAGGGAATCAGAGGCAGGGAATCAGAGGCGGGGAATCAGAGGTGGGGAATCAGAGGCGGGGAATCATAGTTGGGAATTAGAGGCGGGGAATCAGATATGGGGAAACAGAGGCGGGGAATCAGAGGCGGGGAAACAGAGGCGGGGAATCAGATATGGGGAATCAGATGCGGGGAATCAGAGGCGGGGAATCAGAGCTGGGGAATCAGAGGCGGGGAATCAGAGTTGGGGCATCAGAGGTGGGGAATTAGATATGGGGAAACAGAGGCGGGGAATCAGAGGCGGGGAAACAGAGGCGGGGAATCAGATATGGGGAATCAGAGGTGGGGAATCAGAGGCAGGGAATCAGATGTGCGGAATCAGAGATGGGGAATCAGAGGCAGGGAATCAGAATCAGAAGAGGGGAATCAGAGGCCGGGAATCAGACGCCGGGAATAATGTGCCGGGAATAAGAGGCCGGGAATCAGAGGTGGGGAAACAGAGGTGGGGAATCAGATATGGGGAATCAGAGGTGGGGAATCAAAGGCGGTGAATCAGAGATGGGGAATCAGAGGCGGGGAATCAGAGGCGGGGAATCAAACACGGGGAATCAGAGGCGGGGAATCAGAGCTGGGGAATCAGAGGCGGGGAATCAGAGTTGGGGAATCAGAGGCGGGGAATCAGAGGCGGGGAAACAGAGGCGGGGAATCAGATATGGGGAATCAGAGGTGGGGAATCAGAGGTTGGGTATCAGAGGCAGGGAATCAGAGGCGGGGAATCAGAGGCGGGGAATCAGAGGCAGGGAATCAGAGGCGGAGAATCAGAGGTTGGGAATCAGAGGCAGGGAATCAGAGGCAGGGAATCAGAATCAGAAGAGGGGAATCAGAGGCCGGGAATCAGACGCCGGGAATAATGTGCCGGGAATAAGAGGCCGGGAATCAGAGGTGGGGAAACAGAGGTGGGGAATCAAAGGCGGTGAATCAGAGATGGGGAATCAGAGGCGGGGAATCAGAGGCAGGGAATCAAACACGGGGAATCAGAGGCGGGGAATCAGAGCTGGGGAATCAGAGGCGGGGAATCAGAGTTGGGGAATCAGAGGCGGGGAATCAGATATGGGGAAACAAAGGTGGGGAATCAGAGGCGGGGAAACAGAGGCGGGGAATCAGATATTGGGAATCAGAGGAGGGGAATCAGAGGTTGGGAATCAGAGGCAGGGAATCAGAGGCGGGGAAACAGAGGCGGGGTATCAGATATGGGGAATCAGAGGTGGCGAATCAAAGGCGGTTTATCAGAGATGGGGAATCAGAGGCGGGGAATCAGAGGCAGGGAATCAAACACGGGGAATCAGATGCGGGGAATCAGAGTTGGGGCATCAGTGGTGGGGAATTAGATATGGGGAAACAGAGGCGGGGTATCAGAGGCGGGGACACAGAGCGGGGAATCAGATATGGGGAATCAGAGGTGGGGAATCAGAGGCAGGGAATCAGATGTGCGGAATCAGAGATGGGGAATCAGAGGCAGGGAATCAGAATCAGAAGCGGGGAATCAGAGCCCGGGAATCAGAGGCCGGGAATCAGATGCCGGGAATAAGAGGCCGGGAAGCAGAGGTGGGGAATCAGAGTCCGGGAATCAGAGATGGGGATTCAGAGGCGGGGAATCAGAGGTGGGGAAACAGAGGTGGGGAATCAGATATGGGGAATCAGTGGTGGCGAATCAAAGGCGGTAAATCAGAGATGGGGAATCAGAGGCGGGGAATCAGATATGGGGAAACAAAGGTGGGGAATCAGAGGCGGGGAAACAGAGGCGGGGAATCAGATATTGGGAATCAGAGGAGGGGAATCAGAGGTTGGGAATCAGAGGCAGGGAATCAGAGGCGGGGAAACAGAGGCGGGGTATCAGATATGGGGAATCAGAGGTGGCGAATCAAAGGCGGTTTATCAGAGATGGGGAATCAGAGGCGGGGAATCAGAGGCAGGGAATCAAACACGGGGAATCAGAGGCGGGGAATCAGAGCTGGGGAATCAGAGGCGGGGAATCAGAGTTGGGGAATCAGAGGCGGGGAATCAGAGGCGGGGAAACAGAGGCGGGGAATCAGATATGGGGAATCAGAGGTGGGGAATCAGAGGTTGGGTATCAGAGGCAGGGAATCAGAGGCGGGGAATCAGAGGCGGGGAATCAGAGGCAGGGAATCAGAGGCGGAGAATCAGAGGTTGGGAATCAGAGGCAGGGAATCAGAGGCAGGGAATCAGAGGCCGGGAATCAGATGCGGGGAATCAGAGTTGGGGCATCAGTGGTGGGGAATTAGATATGGGGAAACAGAGGCGGGGTATCAGAGGCGGGGACACAGAGGTGGGGAATCAGATATGGGGAATCAGAGGTGGCGAATCAAAGGCGGTGAATCAGAGATGGGGAATCAGAGGCGGGGAATCAGAGGCAGGGAATCAAACACGGGGAATCAGAGGCGGGGAATCAGAGCTGGGGAATCAGAGGCGGGGAATCAGAGTTGGGGAATCAGATATGGGGAATCAGAGGTGGGGAATCAGAGGTTGGGTATCAGAGGCAGGGAATCAGAGGCGGGGAATCAGAGGCGGGGAATCAAAGGCAGGGAATCAGAGGCGGAGAATCAGAGGTTGGGAATCAGAGGCAGGGAATCAGAGGCAGGGAATCAGAGGCCGGGAATCAGATGCGGGGAATCAGAGTTGGGGCATCAGTGGTGGGGAATTAGATATGGGGAAACAGAGGCGGGGTATCAGAGGCGGGGACACAGAGCGGGGAATCAGATATGGGGAATCAGAGGTGGGGAATCAGAGGCAGGGAATCAGATGTGCGGAATCAGAGATGGGGAATCAGAGGCAGGGAATCAGAATCAGAAGCGGGGAATCAGAGCCCGGGAATAAGAGGCCGGGAATCAGAGGTGGGGAATCAGAGTCCGGGAATCAGAGATGGGGATTCAGAGGCGGGGAATGAGATATTGGGAATCAGAGGCGGGGAATCAGAGGTGGGGAAACAGAGGTGGGGAATCAGATATGGGGAATCAGAGGTGGCGAATCAAAGGCGGTGAATCAGAGATGGGGAATCAGAGGCGGGGAATCAGAGGCAGGGAATCAAACACGGGGAATCAGAGGCGGGGAATCAGAGCTGGGGAATCAGAGGCGGGGAATCAGAGTTGGGGAATCAGAGGCGGGGAATCAGATATGGGGAAACAAAGGTGGGGAATCAGAGGCGGGGAAACAGAGGCGGGGAATCAGATATTGGGAATCAGAGGAGGGGAATCAGAGGTTGGGAATCAGAGGCAGGGATTAAGAGGCGGGGAAACAGAGGCGGGGAATCAGATATGGGGAATCAGAGGTGGCGAATCAAAGGCGGTTTATCAGAGATGGGGAATCAGAGGCGGGGAATCAGAGGCAGGGAATCAAACACGGGGAATCAGAGGCGGGGAATCAGAGCTGGGGAATCAGAGGCGGGGAATCAGAGTTGGGGAATCAGAGGCGGGGAATCAGAGGCGGGGAAACAGAGGCGGGGAATCAGATATGGGGAATCAGAGGTGGGGAATCAGAGGTTGGGTATCAGAGGCAGGGAATCAGAGGCGGGGAATCAGAGGCGGGGAATCAGAGGCAGGGAATCAGAGGCGGAGAATCAGAGGTTGGGAATCAGAGGCAGGGAATCAGAGGCAGGGAATCAGAGGCAGGGAATCAGAGGCGTGGAATCAGAGGCGGAGAATCAGAGGCCGGGAATCAGAGGCGGGGAATCAGAGTTGGGGCATCAGTGGTGGGGAATTAGATATGGGGAAACAGAGGCGGGGTATCAGAGGCGGGGACACAGAGCGGGGAATCAGATATGGGGAATCAGAGGCGGAGAATCAGAGGTTGGGAATCAGAGATGGGGAATCAGAGGCAGGGAATCAGAGGCAGGGAATCAGAGGCGTGGAATCAGAGGCGGAGAATCAGAGGCCGGGAATCAGAGGCGGGGAATCAGAGTTGGGGCATCAGTGGTGGGGAATTAGATATGGGGAAACAGAGGCGGGGTATCAGAGGCGGGGACACAGAGGTGGGGAATCAGATATGGGGAATCAGATGCGGGGAATCAGAGGCAGGGAATCAAACACGGGGAATCAGAGGCGGGGAATCAGAGCTGGGGAATCAGAGGTGGGGAATAAGAGGCGGAGAATCAGAGGCAAGGAATCAGAGGCGGGGATTCAGAGGCCGGGAATCAGAAGCCAGGTATCAGAGGCCGGGAATCAGAGATGGGGATTCAGAGGCGGGGAATGAGATATTGGGAATCAGAGGCGGGGAATCAGAGCTGGGGAAACAGAGGTGGGGAATCAGATATGGGGAATCAGAGGTGGCGAATCAAAGGCGGTGAATCAGAGATGGGGAATCAGAGGCGGGGAATCAGAGGCAGGGAATCAAACACGGGAAATCAGAGGCGGGGAATCAGAGCTGGGGAATCAGAGGCGGGGAATCAGAGTTGGGGAATCAGAGGCGGGGAATCAGATATGGGGAAACAAAGGTGGGGAATCAGAGGCGGGGAAACAGAGGCTGGGGATCAGATATGGGGAATCAGAGGAGGGGAATCAGAGGTTGGGAATCAGAGGCAGGGAATCAGAGGCGGGGAAACAGAGGCGGGGTATCAGATATGGGGAATCAGAGGTGGCGAATCAAAGGCGGTTTATCAGAGATGGGGAATCAGAGGCGGGGAATCAGAGGCAGGGAATCAAACACGGGGAATCAGAGGCGGGGAATCAGAGCTGGGGAATCAGAGGCGGGGAATCAGAGTTGGGGAATCAGAGGCGGGGAATCAGAGACGGGGAAACAGAGGCGGGGAATCAGATATGGGGAATCAGAGGTGGGGAATCAGAGATTGGGTATCAGAGGCAGGGAATCAGAGGCGGGGAATCAGAGGCGGGGAATCAGAGGCAGGGAATCAGAGGCGGAGAATCAGAGGTTGGGAATCAGCGGCAGGGAATCAGAGGCAGGGAATCAGAGGCAGGGAATCAGAGGCGGGGAATCAGAGGCGGAGAATCAGAGGCCGGGAATCAGAGGCGGGGAATCAGAGTTGGGGCATCAGTGGTGGGGAATTAGATATGGGGAATCAGAGGTGGGGAATCAGAGGCAGGGAATCAGATGTGCGGAATCAGAGATGGGGAATCAGAGGCAGGGAATCAGAATCAGAAGCGGGGAATCAGAGCCCGGGAATCAGAGGCCGGGAATCAGATGCCGGGAATAAGAGGCCGGGAAGCAGAGGTGGGGAATCAGAGTCCGGGAATCAGAGATGGGGATTCAGAGGCGGGGAATCAGAGGCGGGGAAACAGAGGTGGGGAATCAGATATGGGGAATCAGTGGTGGCGAATCAAAGGCGGTAAATCAGAGATGGGGAATCAGAGGCGGGGAATCAGAGGCAGGGAATCAAACACGGGGAATCAGAGGCGGGGATTCAGAGCTGGGGAATCAGAGGCGGGGAATCAGAGTTGGGGAATCAGAGTCGGGGAATCAGATATGGGGAAACAGAGGTGGGGAATCAGAGGCGGGGATACAGAGGCGGGGAATCAGATATGGGGAATCAGAGGTGGGGAATCAGAGGTTGGGAATCAGAGGCATGGAATCAGAGGCGGGGAAACAGAGGTTGGGAATCAGAGGCAGGGAATCAGAGGCGGGGAAACAGAGGCGGGGAATCAGATATGGGGAATCAGAGGTGGCGAATCAAAGGCGGTGAATCAGAGATGGGGAATAAGAGGCGGTGAATCAGAGGCAGGGAATCAAACACGGGGAATCAGAGGCGGGGAATCAGACCTGGGGAATCAGAGGCGGGGAAACTTAGTTGGGGAATCAGAGGCGGGGAATCAGAGGTGGGGAAACAGAGGTGGGGAATCAGATATGGGGAATCAGAGGTGGGGAATCAGAGGTTGGGAATCAGAGGCAGGGAATCAGAGGCGGGGAATCAGAGGCGGCGAATCAGAGGCATGGAATCAGATGTGCAGAATCAGAGATGGGGAATCAGAGGCAGGGAATCATAGGCGGGGAATCAGAGGCGTGGAATCAGAGGCCGGGAATCAGAGGCCGGGAATGAGAGGCCGGGAATCAGAGGCCGGGAATCAGAGGCCGGGAATCAGAGGTGGGGAATCAGAGGCCGGGAATCAGAGATGGGGAATCAGAGGCGGGGAATCAGCGGTGGTGAATCAGACGCGGGGATTCTGAGGTTGTAAATCAGAGATGGGGAATCAGAGACGGGGAATCAGAGGCGGGGAAACAGAGGTGGGGAGTCAGATATGGGGAATCAGAGGTGGGGAATAAGAGGCGGAGAATCAGAGGCAGGGAATCAGAGGCGGGGAATCAGAGGCCGGGAATCAGAAGCCAGGTATCAGAGGCCGGGAATCAGAGATGGGGATTCAGAGGCGGGGAATGAGATATTGGGAATCAGAGGCGGGGAATCAGAGGCGGGGAAACAGAGGTGGGGAATCAGATATGGGGAATCAGAGGTGGCGAATCAAAGGCGGTGAATCAGAGATGGGGAATCAGATGCGGGGAATCAGAGGCAGGGAATCAAACACGGGGAATCAGAGGCGGGGAATCAGAGCTGGGGAATCAGAGGCGGGGAATCAGAGGCGGGGAATCAGATATGGGGAAACAGAGGTGGGGAATCAGAGGCGGGGAAACAGAGGCGGGGAATCAGATATGGGGAATCAGAGGTGGGGAATCAGAGGTTGGTAATCAGAGGCAGGGAATCAGAGGCGGGGAAACAGAGGCGGGGAATCAGATATGGGGAATCAGAGGTGGCGAATCAAAGGCGGTGTATCAGAGATGGGGAATCAGAGGCGGGGAATCAGAGGCAGGCAATCAAACACGGGGAATCAGAGGCGGGGAATCAGAGCTGGGGAATCAGAGGCGGGGAATCAGAGTCGGGGAATCAGAGGCGGGGAATCAGAGGCAGGGAATCAGAGGCGTAGAATCAGAGGTTGGGAATCAGAGGCAGGGAATCAGAGGCAGGGAATCAGAGGCAGGGAATCAGAGGCGGGGAATCAGAGGTGGGGAATCAGAGGCGGGGAATCATAGTTGGGAATTAGAGGCGGGGAATCAGATATGGGGAAACAGAGGCGGGGAATCAGAGGCGGGGAAACAGAGGCGGGGAATCAGATATGGGGAATCAGATGCGGGGAATCAGAGGCGGGGAATCAGAGCTGGGGAATCAGAGGCGGGGAATCAGAGTTGGGGCATCAGAGGTGGGGAATTAGATATGGGGAAACAGAGGCGGGGAATCAGAGGCGGGGAAACAGAGGCGGGGAATCAGATATGGGGAATCAGAGGTGGGGAATCAGAGGCAGGGAATCAGATGTGCGGAATCAGAGATGGGGAATCAGAGGCAGGGAATCAGAATCAGAAGAGGGGAATCAGAGGCCGGGAATCAGACGCCGGGAATAAGATGCCGGGAATAAGAGGCCGGGAATCAGAGGTGGGGAATCAGAGTCCGGGAATCAGAGATGGGGATTCAGAGGCGGGGAATGAGATATTGGGAATCAGAGGCGGGGAATCAGAGGTGGGGAAACAGAGGTGGGGAATCAGATATGGGGAATCAGAGGTGGCGAATCAAAGGCGGTGAATCAGAGATGGGGAATCAGAGGCGGGGAATCAGAGGCAGGGAATCAAACACGGGGAATCAGAGGCGGGGAATCAGAGCTGGGGAATCAGAGGCGGGGAATCAGAGTTGGGGAATCAGAGGCGGGGAATCAGATATGGGGAAACAAAGGTGGGGAATCAGAGGCGGGGAAACAGAGGCGGGGAATCAGATATTGGGAATCAGAGGAGGGGAATCAGAGGTTGGGAATCAGAGGCAGGGATTAAGAGGCGGGGAAACAGAGGCGGGGAATCAGATATGGGGAATCAGAGGTGGCGAATCAAAGGCGGTTTATCAGAGATGGGGAATCAGAGGCGGGGAATCAGAGGCAGGGAATCAAACACGGGGAATCAGAGGCGGGGAATCAGAGCTGGGGAATCAGAGGCGGGGAATCAGAGTTGGGGAATCAGAGGCGGGGAATCAGAGGCGGGGAAACAGAGGCGGGGAATCAGATATGGGGAATCAGAGGTGGGGAATCAGAGGTTGGGTATCAGAGGCAGGGAATCAGAGGCGGGGAATCAGAGGCGGGGAATCAGAGGCAGGGAATCAGAGGCGGAGAATCAGAGGTTGGGAATCAGAGGCAGGGAATCAGAGGCAGGGAATCAGAGGCAGGGAATCAGAGGCGTGGAATCAGAGGCGGAGAATCAGAGGCCGGGAATCAGAGGCGGGGAATCAGAGTTGGGGCATCAGTGGTGGGGAATTAGATATGGGGAAACAGAGGCGGGGTATCAGAGGCGGGGACACAGAGCGGGGAATCAGATATGGGGAATCAGAGGCGGAGAATCAGAGGTTGGGAATCAGAGATGGGGAATCAGAGGCAGGGAATCAGAGGCAGGGAATCAGAGGCGTGGAATCAGAGGCGGAGAATCAGAGGCCGGGAATCAGAGGCGGGGAATCAGAGTTGGGGCATCAGTGGTGGGGAATTAGATATGGGGAAACAGAGGCGGGGTATCAGAGGCGGGGACACAGAGGTGGGGAATCAGATATGGGGAATCAGATGCGGGGAATCAGAGGCAGGGAATCAAACACGGGGAATCAGAGGCGGGGAATCAGAGCTGGGGAATCAGAGACGGGGAATCAGAGTTGGGGAATCAGAGGCGGGGAATCAGATATGGGGAAACAGAGGTGGGGAATCAGAGGCGGGGAAACAGAGGCGGGGAATCAGATATGGGGTATCAGAGGTGGGGAATCAGAGGTTGGTAATCAGAGGCAGGGAATCAGAGGCGGGGAAACAGAGGCGGGGAATCAGATATGGGGAATCAGAGGTGGCGAATCAAAGGCGGTGTATCAGAGATGGGGAATCAGAGGCGGGGAATCAGAGGCAGGCAATCAAACACGGGGAATCAGAGGCGGGGAATCAGAGCTGGGGAATCAGAGGCGGGGAATCAGAGTCGGGGAATCAGAGGCGGGGAATCAGAGGCAGGGAATCAGAGGCGTAGAATCAAAGGTTGGGAATCAGAGGCAGGGAATCAGAGGCAGGGAATCAGAGGCAGGGAATCAGAGGCGGGGAATCAGAGGTGGGGAATCAGAGGCGGGGAATCATAGTTGGGAATTAGAGGCGGGGAATCAGATATGGGGAAACAGAGGCGGGGAATCAGAGGCGGGGAAACAGAGGCGGGGAATCAGATATGGGGAATCAGATGCGGGGAATCAGAGGCGGGGAATCAGAGCTGGGGAATCAGAGGCGGGGAATCAGAGTTGGGGCATCAGAGGTGGGGAATTAGATATGGGGAAACAGAGGCGGGGAATCAGAGGCGGGGAAACAGAGGCGGGGAATCAGATATGGGGAATCAGAGGTGGGGAATCAGAGGCAGGGAATCAGATGTGCGGAATCAGAGATGGGGAATCAGAGGCAGGGAATCAGAATCAGAAGAGGGGAATCAGAGGCCGGGAATCAGACGCCGGGAATAATGTGCCGGGAATAAGAGGCCGGGAATCAGAGGTGGGGAAACAGAGGTGGGGAATCAGATATGGGGAATCAGAGGTGGGGAATCAAAGGCGGTGAATCAGAGATGGGGAATCAGAGGCGGGGAATCAGAGGCGGGGAATCAAACACGGGGAATCAGAGGCGGGGAATCAGAGCTGGGGAATCAGAGGCGGGGAATCAGAGTTGGGGAATCAGAGGCGGGGAATCAGAGGCGGGGAAACAGAGGCGGGGAATCAGATATGGGGAATCAGAGGTGGGGAATCAGAGGTTGGGTATCAGAGGCAGGGAATCAGAGGCGGGGAATCAGAGGCGGGGAATCAGAGGCAGGGAATCAGAGGCGGAGAATCAGAGGTTGGGAATCAGAGGCAGGGAATCAGAGGCAGGGAATCAGAATCAGAAGAGGGGAATCAGAGGCCGGGAATCAGACGCCGGGAATAATGTGCCGGGAATAAGAGGCCGGGAATCAGAGGTGGGGAAACAGAGGTGGGGAATCAAAGGCGGTGAATCAGAGATGGGGAATCAGAGGCGGGGAATCAGAGGCAGGGAATCAAACACGGGGAATCAGAGGCGGGGAATCAGAGCTGGGGAATCAGAGGCGGGGAATCAGAGTTGGGGAATCAGAGGCGGGGAATCAGATATGGGGAAACAAAGGTGGGGAATCAGAGGCGGGGAAACAGAGGCGGGGAATCAGATATTGGGAATCAGAGGAGGGGAATCAGAGGTTGGGAATCAGAGGCAGGGAATCAGAGGCGGGGAAACAGAGGCGGGGTATCAGATATGGGGAATCAGAGGTGGCGAATCAAAGGCGGTTTATCAGAGATGGGGAATCAGAGGCGGGGAATCAGAGGCAGGGAATCAAACACGGGGAATCAGAGGCGGGGAATCAGAGCTGGGGAATCAGAGGCGGGGAATCAGAGGCGGGGAATCAGAGGCGGGGAAACAGAGGCGGGGAATCAGATATGGGGAATCAGATATGGGGAATCAGAGGTGGGGAATCAGAGGTTGGGTATCAGAGGCAGGGAATCAGAGGCGGGGAATCAGAGGCGGGGAATCAGAGGCAGGGAATCAGAGGCGGAGAATCAGAGGTTGGGAATCAGAGGCAGGGAATCAGAGGCAGGGAATCAGAGGCCGGGAATCAGATGCGGGGAATCAGAGTTGGGGCATCAGTGGTGGGGAATTAGATATGGGGAAACAGAGGCGGGGTATCAGAGGCGGGGACACAGAGCGGGGAATCAGATATGGGGAATCAGAGGTGGGGAATCAGAGGCAGGGAATCAGATGTGCGGAATCAGAGATGGGGAATCAGAGGCAGGGAATCAGAATCAGAAGCGGGGAATCAGAGCCCGGGAATCAGAGGCCGGGAATCAGATGCCGGGAATAAGAGGCCGGGAAGCAGAGGTGGGGAATCAGAGTCCGGGAATCAGAGATGGGGATTCAGAGGCGGGGAATCAGAGGTGGGGAAACAGAGGTGGGGAATCAGATATGGGGAATCAGTGGTGGCGAATCAAAGGCGGTAAATCAGAGATGGGGAATCAGAGGCGGGGAATCAGATATGGGGAAACAAAGGTGGGGAATCAGAGGCGGGGAAACAGAGGCGGGGAATCAGATATTGGGAATCAGAGGAGGGGAATCAGAGGTTGGGAATCAGAGGCAGGGAATCAGAGGCGGGGAAACAGAGGCGGGGTATCAGATATGGGGAATCAGAGGTGGCGAATCAAAGGCGGTTTATCAGAGATGGGGAATCAGAGGCGGGGAATCAGAGGCAGGGAATCAAACACGGGGAATCAGAGGCGGGGAATCAGAGCTGGGGAATCAGAGGCGGGGAATCAGAGTTGGGGAATCAGAGGCGGGGAATCAGAGGCGGGGAAACAGAGGCGGGGAATCAGATATGGGGAATCAGAGGTGGGGAATCAGAGGTTGGGTATCAGAGGCAGGGAATCAGAGGCGGGGAATCAGAGGCGGGGAATCAGAGGCAGGGAATCAGAGGCGGAGAATCAGAGGTTGGGAATCAGAGGCAGGGAATCAGAGGCAGGGAATCAGAGGCCGGGAATCAGATGCGGGGAATCAGAGTTGGGGCATCAGTGGTGGGGAATTAGATATGGGGAAACAGAGGCGGGGTATCAGAGGCGGGGACACAGAGGTGGGGAATCAGATATGGGGAATCAGAGGTGGCGAATCAAAGGCGGTGAATCAGAGATGGGGAATCAGAGGCGGGGAATCAGAGGCAGGGAATCAAACACGGGGAATCAGAGGCGGGGAATCAGAGCTGGGGAATCAGAGGCGGGGAATCAGAGTTGGGGAATCAGATATGGGGAATCAGAGGTGGGGAATCAGAGGTTGGGTATCAGAGGCAGGGAATCAGAGGCGGGGAATCAGAGGCGGGGAATCAAAGGCAGGGAATCAGAGGCGGAGAATCAGAGGTTGGGAATCAGAGGCAGGGAATCAGAGGCAGGGAATCAGAGGCCGGGAATCAGATGCGGGGAATCAGAGTTGGGGCATCAGTGGTGGGGAATTAGATATGGGGAAACAGAGGCGGGGTATCAGAGGCGGGGACACAGAGCGGGGAATCAGATATGGGGAATCAGAGGTGGGGAATCAGAGGCAGGGAATCAGATGTGCGGAATCAGAGATGGGGAATCAGAGGCAGGGAATCAGAATCAGAAGCGGGGAATCAGAGCCCGGGAATCAGAGGCCGGGAATCAGATGCCGGGAATAAGAGGCCGGGAAGCAGAGGTGGGGAATCAGAGTCCGGGAATCAGAGATGGGGATTCAGAGGCGGGGAATCAGAGGTGGGGAAACAGAGGTGGGGAATCAGATATGGGGAATCAGTGGTGGCGAATCAAAGGCGGTAAATCAGAGATGGGGAATCAGAGGCGGGGAATCAGATATGGGGAAACAAAGGTGGGGAATCAGAGGCGGGGAAACAGAGGCGGGGAATCAGAGTTGGGGAATCAGAGGCGGGGAATCAGAGGTTGGGAATCAGAGGCGGGGAATCAGATATGGGGAATCAGAGGTGGGGAATCAGAGGTTGGGTATCAGAGGCAGGGAATCAGAGGCGGGGAATCAGAGGCGGGGAATCAGAGGCAGGGAATCAGAGGCAGAGAATCAGAGGTTGGGAATCAGAGGCAGGGAATCAGAGGCAGGGAATCAGAGGCCGGGAATCAGATGCGGGGAATCAGAGTTGGGGCATCAGTGGTGGGGAATTAGATATGGGGAAACAGAGGCGGGGTATCAGAGGCGGGGACACAGAGGTGGGGAATCAGATATGGGGAATCAGAGGTGGCGAATCAAAGGCGGTGAATCAGAGATGGGGAATCAGAGGCGGGGAATCAGAGGCAGGGAATCAAACACGGGGAATCAGAGGCGGGGAATCAGAGCTGGGGAATCAGAGGCGGGGAATCAGATATGGGGAATCAGTGGTGGCGAATCAAAGGCGGTAAATCAGAGATGGGGAATCAGAGGCGGGGAATCAGATATGGGGAAACAAAGGTGGGGAATCAGAGGCGGGGAAACAGAGGCGGGGAATCAGATATTGGGAATCAGAGGAGGGGAATCAGAGGTTGGGAATCAGAGGCAGGGAATCAGAGGCGGGGAAACAGAGGCGGGGTATCAGATATGGGGAATCAGAGGTGGCGAATCAAAGGCGGTTTATCAGAGATGGGGAATCAGAGGCGGGGAATCAGAGGCAGGGAATCAAACACGGGGAATCAGAGGCGGGGAATCAGAGCTGGGGAATCAGAGGCGGGGAATCAGAGTTGGGGATTCAGAGGCGGGGAATCAGAGGCGGGGAAACAGAGGCGGGGAATCAGATATGGGGAATCAGAGGTGGGGAATCAGAGGTTGGGTATCAGAGGCAGGGAATCAGAGGCGGGGAATCAGAGGCGGGGAATCAGAGGCAGGGAATCAGAGGCGGAGAATCAGAGGTTGGGAATCAGAGGCAGGGAATCAGAGGCAGGGAATCAGAGGCCGGGAATCAGATGCGGGGAATCAGAGTTGGGGCATCAGTGGTGGGGAATTAGATATGGGGAAACAGAGGCGGGGTATCAGAGGCGGGGACACAGAGGTGGGGAATCAGATATGGGGAATCAGAGGTGGCGAATCAAAGGCGGTGAATCAGAGATGGGGAATCAGAGGCAGGGAATCAGAGGCAGGGAATCAGAGGCAGGGAATCAAACACGGGGAATCAGAGGCGGGGAATCAGAGCTGGGGAATCAGAGGCGGGGAATCAGAGTTGGGGAATCAGAGGCGGGGAATCAGAGCTGGGGAATCAGAGGCGGGGAATCAGATATGGGGAATCAGATATGGGGAATCAGAGGTGGGGAATCAGAGGTTGGGTATCAGAGGCAGGGAATCAGAGGCGGGGAATCAGAGGCGGGGAATCAGAGGCAGGGAATCAGAGGCGGACAATCAGAGGTTGGGAATCAGAGGCAGGGAATCAGAGGCAGGGAATCAGAGGCCGGGAATCAGATGCGGGGAATCAGAGTTGGGGCATCAGTGGTGGGGAATTAGATATGGGGAAACAGAGGCGGGGTATCAGAGGCGGGGACACAGAGCGGGGAATCAGATATGGGGAATCAGAGGTGGGGAATCAGAGGCAGGGAATCAGAGGCAGGGAATCAGAGGCGGGGAATCAGAGGTGGGGAATCAGAGGCGGGGAATCATAGTTGGGAATTAGAGGCGGGGAATCAGATATGGGGAAACAGAGGCGGGGAATCAGAGGCGGGGAAACAGAGGCGGGGAATCAGATATGGGGAATCAGATGCGGGGAATCAGAGGTGGGGAATCAGAGCTGGGGAATCAGAGGCGGGGAATCAGAGTTGGGGCATCAGAGGTGGGGAATTAGATATGGGGAAACAGAGGTGGGGAATCAGAGGCGGGGAATCAGATATTGGGAATCAGAGGCGGGGAAACAGAGGCGGGGTATCAGATATGGGGAATCAGAGGTGGCGAATCAAAGGCGGTTTATCAGAGATGGGGAATCAGAGGCGGGGAATCAGAGGCAGGGAATCAAACACGGGGAATCAGAGGCGGGGAATCAGAGCTGGGGAATCAGAGGCGGGGAATCAGAGTTGGGGAATCAGAGGCGGGGAATCAGAGCTGGGGAATCAGAGGCGGGGAATCAGATATGGGGAATCAGATATGGGGAATCAGAGGTGGGGAATCAGAGGTTGGGTATCAGAGGCAGGGAATCAGAGGCGGGGAATCAGAGGCGGGGAATCAGAGGCAGGGAATCAGAGGCGGAGAATCAGAGGTTGGGAATCAGAGGCAGGGAATCAGAGGCAGGGAATCAGAGGCCGGGAATCAGATGCGGGGAATCAGAGTTGGGGCATCAGTGGTGGGGAATTAGATATGGGGAAACAGAGGCGGGGTATCAGAGGCGGGGACACAGAGCGGGGAATCAGATATGGGGAATCAGAGGTGGGGAATCAGAGGCAGGGAATCAGATGTGCGGAATCAGAGATGGGGAATCAGAGGCAGGGAATCAGAATCAGAAGCGGGGAATCAGAGCCCGGGAATCAGAGGCCGGGAATCAGATGCCGGAAATAAGAGGCCGGGAAGCAGAGGTGGGGAATCAGAGTCCGGGAATCAGAGATGGGGATTCAGAGGCGGGGAATCAGAGGTGGGGAAACAGAGGTGGGGAATCAGATATGGGGAATCAGTGGTGGCGAATCAAAGGCGGTAAATCAGAGATGGGGAATCAGAGGCGGGGAATCAGATATGGGGAAACAAAGGTGGGGAATCAGAGGCGGGGAAACAGAGGCGGGGAATCAGATATTGGGAATCAGAGGAGGGGAATCAGAGGTTGGGAATCAGAGGCAGGGAATCAGAGGCGGGGAAACAGAGGCGGGGTATCAGATATGGGGAATCAGAGGTGGCGAATCAAAGGCGGTTTATCAGAGATGGGGAATCAGAGGCGGGGAATCAGAGGCAGGGAATCAAACACGGGGAATCAGAGGCGGGGAATCAGAGCTGGGGAATCAGAGGCGGGGAATCAGAGTTGGGGAATCAGAGGCGGGGAATCAGAGGCGGGGAAACAGAGGCGGGGAATCAGATATGGGGAATCAGAGGTGGGGAATCAGAGGTTGGGTATCAGAGGCAGGGAATCAGAGGCGGGGAATCAGAGGCGGGGAATCAGAGGCAGGGAATCAGAGGCGGAGAATCAGAGGTTGGGAATCAGAGGCAGGGAATCAGAGGCAGGGAATCAGAGGCCGGGAATCAGATGCGGGGAATCAGAGTTGGGGCATCAGTGGTGGGGAATTAGATATGGGGAAACAGAGGCGGGGTATCAGAGGCGGGGACACAGAGGTGGGGAATCAGATATGGGGAATCAGAGGTGGCGAATCAAAGGCGGTGAATCAGAGATGGGGAATCAGAGGCGGGGAATCAGAGGCAGGGAATCAAACACGGGGAATCAGAGGCGGGGAATCAGAGCTGGGGAATCAGAGGCGGGGAATCAGAGTTGGGGAATCAGAGGCGGGGAATCAGATATGGGGAAACAAAGGTGGGGAATCAGAGGCGGGGAAACAGAGGCGGGGAATCAGATATTGGGAATCAGAGGAGGGGAATCAGAGGTTGGGAATCAGAGGCAGGGAATCAGAGGCGGGGAAACAGAGGCGGGGTATCAGATATGGGGAATCAGAGGTGGCGAATCAAAGGCGGTTTATCAGAGATGGGGAATCAGAGGCGGGGAATCAGAGGCAGGGAATCAAACACGGGGAATCAGAGGCGGGGAATCAGAGCTGGGGAATCAGAGGCGGGGAATCAGAGTTGGGGAATCAGAGGCGGGGAATCAGAGGCGGGGAAACAGAGGCGGGGAATCGGATATGGGGAATCAGAGGTGGGGAATCAGAGGTTGGGTATCAGAGGCAGGGAATCAGAGGCGGGGAATCAGAGGCGGGGAATCAGAGGCAGGGAATCAGAGGCGGAGAATCAGAGGTTGGGAATCAGAGGCAGGGAATCAGAGGCCGGGAATCAGAATCAGAAGAGGGGAATCAGAGGCCGGGAATCAGACGCCGGGAATAATGTGCCGGGAATAAGAGGCCGGGAATCAGAGGTGGGGAAACAGAGGTGGGGAATCAAAGGCGGTGAATCAGAGATGGGGAATCAGAGGCGGGGAATCAGAGGCAGGGAATCAAACACGGGGAATCAGAGGCGGGGAATCAGAGCTGGGGAATCAGAGGCGGGGAATCAGAGTTGGGGAATCAGAGGCGGGGAATCAGATATGGGGAAACAAAGGTGGGGAATCAGAGGCGGGGAAACAGAGGCGGGGAATCAGATATTGGGAATCAGAGGAGGGGAATCAGAGGTTGGGAATCAGAGGCAGGGAATCAGAGGCGGGGAAACAGAGGCGGGGTATCAGATATGGGGAATCAGAGGTGGCGAATCAAAGGCGGTTTATCAGAGATGGGGAATCAGAGGCGGGGAATCAGAGGCAGGGAATCAAACACGGGGAATCAGAGGCGGGGAATCAGAGCTGGGGAATCAGAGGCGGGGAATCAGAGTTGGGGAATCAGAGGCGGGGAATCAGAGGCGGGGAAACAGAGGCGGGGAATCAGATATGGGGAATCAGAGGTGGGGAATCAGAGGTTGGGTATCAGAGGCAGGGAATCAGAGGCGGGGAATCAGAGGCGGGGAATCAGAGGCAGGGAATCAGAGGCGGAGAATCAGAGGTTGGGAATCAGAGGCAGGGAATCAGAGGCAGGGAATCAGAGGCCGGGAATCAGATGCGGGGAATCAGAGTTGGGGCATCAGTGGTGGGGAATTAGATATGGGGAAACAGAGGCGGGGTATCAGAGGCGGGGACACAGAGGTGGGGAATCAGATATGGGGAATCAGAGGTGGCGAATCAAAGGCGGTGAATCAGAGATGGGGAATCAGAGGCGGGGAATCAGAGGCAGGGAATCAAACACGGGGAATCAGAGGCGGGGAATCAGAGCTGGGGAATCAGAGGCGGGGAATCAGAGTTGGGGAATCAGAGGCGGGGAATCAGATATGGGGAAACAAAGGTGGGGAATCAGAGGCGGGGAAACAGAGGCGGGGAATCAGATATTGGGAATCAGAGGAGGGGAATCAGAGGTTGGGAATCAGAGGCAGGGAATCAGAGGCGGGGAAACAGAGGCGGGGTATCAGATATGGGGAATCAGAGGTGGCGAATCAAAGGCGGTTTATCAGAGATGGGGAATCAGAGGCGGGGAATCAGAGGCAGGGAATCAAACACGGGGAATCAGAGGCGGGGAATCAGAGCTGGGGAATCAGAGGCGGGGAATCAGAGTTGGGGAATCAGAGGCGGGGAATCAGAGGCGGGGAAACAGAGGCGGGGAATCAGATATGGGGAATCAGAGGTGGGGAATCAGAGGTTGGGTATCAGAGGCAGGGAATCAGAGGCGGGGAATCAGAGGCGGGGAATCAGAGGCAGGGAATCAGAGGCGGAGAATCAGAGGTTGGGAATCAGAGGCAGGGAATCAGAGGCAGGGAATCAGAGGCCGGGAATCAGATGCGGGGAATCAGAGTTGGGGCATCAGTGGTGGGGAATTAGATATGGGGAAACAGAGGCGGGGTATCAGAGGCGGGGACACAGAGCGGGGAATCAGATATGGGGAATCAGAGGTGGGGAATCAGAGGCAGGGAATCAGATGTGCGGAATCAGAGATGGGGAATCAGAGGCAGGGAATCAGAATCAGAAGCGGGGAATCAGAGCCCGGGAATCAGAGGCCGGGAATCAGATGCCGGGAATAAGAGGCCGGGAAGCAGAGGTGGGGAATCAGAGTCCGGGAATCAGAGATGGGGATTCAGAGGCGGGGAATCAGAGGTGGGGAAACAGAGGTGGGGAATCAGATATGGGGAATCAGTGGTGGCGAATCAAAGGCGGTAAATCAGAGATGGGGAATCAGAGGCGGGGAATCAGAGGCAGGGAATCAAACACGGGGAATCAGAGGCGGGGAATCAGAGCTGGGGAATCAGAGGCGGGGAATCAGAGTTGGGGAATCAGAGTCGGGGAATCAGATATGGGGAATCAGAGGTGGGGAATCAGAGGCGGGGATACAGAGGCGGGGAATCAGATATGGGGAATCAGAGGTGGGGAATCAGAGGTTGGGAATCAGAGGCATGGAATCAGAGGCGGGGAAACAGAGGTTGGGAATCAGAGGCAGGGAATCAGAGGCGGAGAAACAGAGGCGGGGAATCAGATATGGGGAATCACAGGTGGCGAATCAAAGGCGGTGAATCAGAGATGGGGAATCAGAGGCGGTGAATCAGAGGCAGGGAATCAAACACGGGGAATCAGAGGCGGGGAATTAGACCTGGGGAATCAGAGGCGGGGAAACAGAGTTGGGGAATCAGAGGCGGGGAATCATAGGCGGGGAAACAGAGGCGGGGAATCAGATATGGGGAATCAGAGGTGGGGAATCAGAGGTTGGGAATCAGAGGCAGGGAATCAGAGGCGGGGAATCAGAGGCGGCGAATCAGAGGCATGGAATCAGATGTGCGGAATCAGAGATGGGGAATCAGAGGCAGGGAATCAGAGGCAGGGAATCAGAGGCGTGGAATCAGAGGCGGGGAATCAGAGTTGGGGCATCAGAGGTGGGGAATTAGATATGGGGAAACAGAGGCGGGGAATCAGAGGCGGGGAAACAGAGGCGGGGAATCAGATATGGGGAATCAGAGGTGGGGAATCAGAGGCAGGGAATCAGATGTGCGGAATCAGAGATGGGGAATCAGAGGCAGGGAATCAGAATCAGAAGAGGGGAATCAGAGGCCGGGAATCAGACGCCGGGAATAATGTGCCGGGAATAAGAGGCCGGGAATCAGAGGTGGGGAAACAGAGGTGGGGAATCAAAGGCGGTGAATCAGAGATGGGGAATCAGAGGCGGGGAATCAGAGGCAGGGAATCAAACACGGGGAATCAGAGGCGGGGAATCAGAGCTGGGGAATCAGAGGCGGGGAATCAGAGTTGGGGAATCAGAGGCGGGGAATCAGATATGGGGAAACAAAGGTGGGGAATCAGAGGCGGGGAAACAGAGGCGGGGAATCAGATATTGGGAATCAGAGGAGGGGAATCAGAGGTTGGGAATCAGAGGCAGGGAATCAGAGGCGGGGAAACAGAGGCGGGGTATCAGATATGGGGAATCAGAGGTGGCGAATCAAAGGCGGTTTATCAGAGATGGGGAATCAGAGGCGGGGAATCAGAGGCAGGGAATCAAACACGGGGAATCAGAGGCGGGGAATCAGAGCTGGGGAATCAGAGGCGGGGAATCAGAGTTGGGGAATCAGAGGCGGGGAATCAGAGGCGGGGAAACAGAGGCGGGGAATCAGATATGGGGAATCAGAGGTGGGGAATCAGAGGTTGGGTATCAGAGGCAGGGAATCAGAGGCGGGGAATCAGAGGCGGGGAATCAGAGGCAGGGAATCAGAGGCGGAGAATCAGAGGTTGGGAATCAGAGGCAGGGAATCAGAGGCAGGGAATCAGAGGCAGGGAATCAGAGGCGTGGAATCAGAGGCGGAGAATCAGAGGCCGGGAATCAGATGCGGGGAATCAGAGTTGGGGCATCAGTGGTGGGGAATTAGATATGGGGAAACAGAGGCGGGGTATCAGAGGCGGGGACACAGAGCGGGGAATCAGATATGGGGAATCAGAGGTGGGGAATCAGAGGCAGGGAATCAGATGTGCGGAATCAGAGATGGGGAATCAGAGGCAGGGAATCAGAATCAGAAGCGGGGAATCAGAGCCCGGGAATCAGAGGCCGGGAATCAGATGCCGGGAATAAGAGGCCGGGAAGCAGAGGTGGGGAATCAGAGTCCGGGAATCAGAGATGGGGATTCAGAGGCGGGGAATCAGAGGTGGAGAAACAGAGGTGGGGAATCAGATATGGGGAATCAGTGGTGGCGAATCAAAGGCGGTAAATCAGAGATGGGGAATCAGAGGCGGGGAATCAGAGGCAGGGAATCAAACACGGGGAATCAGAGGCGGGGAATCAGAGCTGGGGAATCAGAGGCGGGGAATCAGAGTTGGGGAATCAGAGTCGGGGAATCAGATATGGGGAATCAGAGGTGGGGAATCAGAGGCGGGGATACAGAGGCGGGGAATCAGATATGGGGAATCAGAGGTGGGGAATCAGAGGTTGGGAATCAGAGGCATGGAATCAGAGGCGGGGAAACAGAGGTTGGGAATCAGAGGCAGGGAATCAGAGGCGGGGAAACAGAGGCGGGGAATCAGATATGGGGAATCACAGGTGGCGAATCAAAGGCGGTGAATCAGAGATGGGGAATCAGAGGCGGTGAATCAGAGGCAGGGAATCAAACACGGGGAATCAGAGGCGGGGAATTAGACCTGGGGAATCAGAGGCGGGGAAACAGAGTTGGGGAATCAGAGGCGGGGAATCATAGGCGGGGAAACAGAGGCGGGGAATCAGATATGGGGAATCAGAGGTGGGGAATCAGAGGTTGGGAATCAGAGGCAGGGAATCAGAGGCGGGGAATCAGAGGCGGCGAATCAGAGGCATGGAATCAGATGTGCGGAATCAGAGATGGGGAATCAGAGGCAGGGAATCAGAGGCAGGGAATCAGAGGCGTGGAATCAGAGGCCGGGAATCAGACGCCAGGAATGAGAGGCCGGGAATCAGAGGCCGGGAATCAGAGGCCGGGAATCAGAGGTGGGGAATCAGAGGCCGGGAATCAGAGATGGGGAAATAGAGGTTGGGAATCAGAGGCATGGAATCAGAGGCGGGGAAACAGAGGTTGGGAATCAGAGGCAGGGAATCAGAGGCGGGGAAACAGAGGCGGGGAATCAGATATGGGGAATCACAGGTGGCGAATCAAAGGCGGTGAATCAGAGATGGGGAATCAGAGGCGGTGAATCAGAGGCAGGGAATCAAACACGGGGAATCAGAGGCGGGGAATTAGACCTGGGGAATCAGAGGCGGGGAAACAGAGTTGGGGAATCAGAGGCGGGGAATCATAGGCGGGGAAACAGAGGCGGGGAATCAGATATGGGGAATCAGAGGTGGGGAATCAGAGTTAGGGAATCAGAGGCAGGGAATCAGAGGCGGGGAATCAGAGGCGGCGAATCAGAGGCATGGAATCAGATGTGCGGAATCAGAGATGGGGAATCAGAGGCAGGGAATCAGAGGCGGGGAATCAGAGGCGTGGAATCAGAGGCCGGGAATCAGACGCCAGGAATGAGAGGCCGGGAATCAGAGGCCGGGAATCAGAGGCCGGGAATCAGAGGTGGGGAATCAGAGGCCGGGAATCAGAGATGGGGAAATAGAGGCGGGGAATCAGCGGTGGTGAATCAGATGCAGGGATTCAGAGGTTGTAAATCAGAGATGGGGAATCAGAGACGGGGAATCAGAGGCGGGGAAACAGAGGTGGGGAGTCAGATATGGGGAATCAGAGGTGGGGAATAAGAGGCGGAGAATCAGAGGCAGGGAAACAGAGGCGGGGAATCAGAGGCCGGGAATCAGAAGCCAGGTATCAGAGGTCGGGAATCAGAGATGGGGATTCAGAGGCGGGGAATGAGATATTGGGAATCAGAGGCGGGGAATCAGAGGCGGGGAAACAGAGGTGGGGAATCAGATATGGGGAATCAGAGGTGGCGAATCAAAGGCGGTGAATCAGAGATGGGGAATCAGATGCGGGGAATCAGAGGCAGGGAATCAAACACGGGGAATCAGAGGCGGGGAATCAGAGCTGGGGAATCAGAGGCGGGGAATCAGAGTTGGGGAATCAGAGGCGGGGAATCAGATATGGGGAAACAGAGGTGGGGAATCAGAGGCGGGGAAACAGAGGCGGGGAATCAGATATGGGGAATCAGAGGTGGGGAATCAAACACGGGGAATCAGAGGCGGGGAATCAGAGCTGGGGAATCAGAGGCGGGGAATCAGAGTTGGGGAATCAGAGGCGGGGAATCAGATATGGGGAAACAGAGGTGGGGAATCAGAGGCGGGGAAACAGAGGCGGGGAATCAGATATGGGGAATCAGAGGTGGGGAATCAGAGGTTGGTAATCAGAGGCAGGGAATCAGAGGCGGAGAAACAGAGGCGGGGAATCAGATATGGGGAATCAGAGGTGGCGAATCAAAGGCGGTGTATCAGAGATGGGGAATCAGAGGCGGGGAATCAGAGGCAGGCAATCAAACACGGGGAATCAGAGGCGGGGAATCAGAGCTGGGGAATCAGAGGCAGGGAATCAGAGTTGGTGAATCAGAGGCGGGGAATCAGAGGCAGGGAATCAGAGGCGGAGAATCAGAGGTTGGGAATCATAGGCAGGGAATCAGAGGCAGGGAATCAGAGGCAGGGAATCAGAGGCGGGGAATCAGAGGTGGGGAATCAGAGGTTGGGAATCAGAGGCAGGGAATCAGAGGCGGGGAATCAGAGGCGGGGAATCAGAGGCATGGAATCAGATGTGCGGAATCAGAGATGGGGAATCAGAGGCAGGGAATCAGAGGCCGGGAATCAGAGGCGTGGAATCAGAGGCCGGGAATCAGAGGCCGGGAATGAGAGGCCGGGAATCAGAGGCCGGGAATCAGAGGCCGGGAATCAGAGGTGGGGAATCAGAGGCCGGGAATCAGAGATGGGGAATCAGAGGCGGGGAATCAGCGGTGGTGAATCAGACGCTGGGATTCAGAGGTTGTAAATCAGAGATGGGGAATCAGAGGAGGGGAATCAGAGGCGGGGAAACAGAGGTGGGGAGTCAGATATGGGGAATCAGAGGTGGGGAATAAGAGGCGGAGAATCTGAGGCAGGGAATCAGATGCCGGGAATAAGAGGCCGGGAATCAGAGGTGGGGAATCGGAGTCCGGGAATCAGAGATGGGGATTCAGAGGCGGGGAATGAGATATTGGGAATCAGAGGCGGGGAATCAGAGGCGGGGAAACAAAGGCGGTGAATCAGAGATAGGGAATCAGAGGCGCGGAATCAGAGGCAGGGAATCAAACATGGGGAATCAGAGCTGGGGAATCAGAGTCGGGGAATCAGAGTTGGGGCATCAGAGGTGGGGAATTAGATATGGGGAAACAGAGGTGGGGAATCAGAGGCGGGGAAACAGAGGCGGGGAATCAGATATGGGGAATCAGAGGTGGGGAATCAGAGGCAGGGAATCAGATGTGCGGAATCAGAGATGGGGAATCAGAGGCAGGGAATCAGAATCAGAAGCGGGGAATCAGAGGCCGGGAATCAGAGGCCGGGAATCAGATGCCGGGAATAAGAGGCCGGGAATCAGAGATGGGGATTCAGAGGCGGGGAATGAGATATGGGGAATCAGAGGCGGGGAATCAGAGGCGGGGAAACAGAGGTGGGGAATCAGATATGGGGAACCAGATATGGGGAATCAAAGGCGGTGAATCAGAGTTGGGGAATCAGAGGCGGGGAATAAGATATGTGGAAACAGAGGTGGGGAATCAGAGTCGGGGAATCAGAGTTGGGGCATCAGAGGTGGGGAATTAGATATTGGGAAACAGAGGTGGGGAATCAGAGGCGGGGAAACAGAGGCGGGGAATCAGATATGGGGAATCAGAGGTGGGGAATCAGAGGCAGGGAATCAGATGTGCGGAATCAGAGGTGGGGAATCAGAGGCGGGGAAACAGAGGTGGGGAGTCAGATATGGGGAATCAGAGGTGGGGAATAAGAGGCGGAGAATCAGAGGCAGGGAATCAGATGCCGGGAATAAGAGGCCGGGAAACCGAGGTGGGGAATCAGAGTCCGGGAATCAGAGATGGGGATTCAGAGGCGGGGATTGAGATATTGGGAATCAGATATGGGGAATCAGATGTGGCGAATCAAAGGCGGTGAATCAGAGATGGGGAATCAGAGGCGGGGAATCAGAGGCAGGAAATCAAACACGGGGAATCAGAGCTGGGGTATCAGAGTCGGGGAATCAGAGTTGGGGCATCAGAGGTGGGGAATTAGATATGGGGAAACAGAGGTGGGGAATCAGAGGCGGGGAAACAGAGGCGGGGAATCAGATATGGGGAATCAGAGGTGGGGAATCAGAGGCAGGGAATCAGATGTGCGGAATCAGAGATGGGGAATCAGAGGCCGGGAATCAGAGGCCGGGAATCAGATGCCGGGAATAAGAGGCCGGGAATCAGAGGTGGGGAATCAGAGTCCGGGAATCAGAGATGGGGATTCAGAGGCGGGGAATGAGATATGGGGAATCAGAGGCGGGGAATCAGAGGCGGGGAAACAGAGGTGGGGAATCAGATATGGGGAATCAGATATGGGGAATCAAAGGTGGTTAATCAGAGATGGGGAATTAGAGGCGGGGAATCAGAGGCGGGGAATCAGAGCTGGGGAATCAGAGGCGGGGAATCAGAGTTGGGGAATCAGTGGCGGGGAATCAGATATGTGGAAACAGAGGTGGGGAATCAGAGGCGGGGAAACAGAGGCGGGGAATCAGATATGGGGAATCAGAGGTGGCGAATCAAAGGCGGTGAATCAGAGATGGGGAATCAGAGGCGGGGAATCAGAGGCAGGGAATCAAACACGGGGAATCAGAGGCGGGGAATCAGAGCTGGGGAATCAGAGGCGGGGAATCAGAGGCGGGGAAACAGAGGCGGTGAATCAGATATGGGGAATCAGAGGTGGGGAATCAGAGGTTGGGTATCAGAGGCAGGGAATCAGAGGCGGGGAATCAGAGTCCGGGAATCAGAGATGGGGATTCAGAGGTGGGGAATGAGATAAGGGGAATCAGAGGCGGGGAATCAGAGGCGGGGAAACAGAGGTGGGGACTCAGATATGGGGAATCAGATATGGGGAATCAAAGGCGGTGAATCAGAGATGGGGAATCAGAGGCGGGGAATCAGAGGCGGGGAATCAGAACTGGGGAATCAGAGGCGGGGAATCAGAGTTGGGGAATCAGAGGCGGTGAATCAGATATGGGGAAACAGAGGTGGGGAATCAGAGGCGGGGAAACAGAGGCGGCCAATCAGATATGGGGAATCAGAGGTGGGGAATCAGAGTCCGGGAATCAGAGATGGGGATTCAGAGGCGGGGAATGAGATATGGGGAATCAGAGGCGGGGAATCAGAGGCGGGGAAACAGAGGTGGGGAATCAGATATGGTGAATCAGATATGGGGAATCAAAGGCGGTGAATCAGAGATGGGGAATCAGAGGCAGGGAATCAGAGGCGGGGAATCAGAGGCGGGGAATCAGAGGCGGGGAAACAGCGGTGGTGAATCAGACGCTGGGATTCAGAGGTTGTAAATCAGAGATGGGGAATCAGAGGAGGGGAATCAGAGGCGGGGAAACAGAGGTGGGGAGTCAGATATGGGGAATCAGAGGTGGGGAATAAGAGGCGGAGAATCTGAGGCAGGGAATCAGATGCCGGGAATAAGAGGCCGGGAATCAGAGGTGGGGAATCAGAGTCCGGGAATCAGAGATGGGGATTCAGAGGCGGGGAATGAGATATTGGGAATCAGAGGCGGGGAATCAGAGGCGGGGAAACAAAGGCGGTGAATCAGAGATAGGGAATCAGAGGCGCGGAATCAGAGGCAGGGAATCAAACATGGGGAATCAGAGCTGGGGAATCAGAGTCGGGGAATCAGAGTTGGGGCATCAGAGGTGGGGAATTAGATATGGGGAAACAGAGGTGGGGAATCAGAGGCGGGGAAACAGAGGCGGGGAATCAGATATGGGGAATCAGAGGTGGGGAATCAGAGGCAGGGAATCAGATGTGCGGAATCAGAGGTGGGGAATCAGAGGCGGGGAAACAGAGGTGGGGAGTCAGATATGGGGAATCAGAGGTGGGGAATAAGAGGCGGAGAATCAGAGGCAGGGAATCAGATGCCGGGAATAATAGGCCGGGAAACAGAGGTGGGGAATCAGAGTCCGGGAATCAGAGATGGGGATTCAGAGGCGGGGATTGAGATATTGGGAATCAGATATGGGGAATCAGAGGTGGCGAATCAAAGGCGGTGAATCAGAGATGGGGAATCAGAGGCGGGGAATCAGAGGCAGGGAATCAAACACGGGGAATCAGAGCTGGGGAATCAGAGTCGGGGAATCAGAGTTGGGGCATCAGAGGTGGGGAATTAGATATGGGGAAACAGAGGTGGGGAATCAGAGGCGGGGAAACAGAGGCGGGGAATCAGATATGGGGAATCAGAGGTGGGGAATCAGAGGCAGGGAATCAGATGTGCGGAATCAGAGATGGGGAATCAGAGGCAGGGAATCAGAATCAGAAGCGGGGAATCAGAGGCCGGGAATCAGAGGCCGGGAATCAGATGCCGGGAATAAGAGGCCGGGAATCAGAGGTGGGGAATCAGAGTCCGGGAATCAGAGATGGGGATTCAGAGGCGGGGAATGAGATATGGGGAATCAGAGGCGGGGAATCAGAGGCGGGGAAACAGAGGTGGGGAATCAGATATGGGGAACCAGATATGGGGAATCAAAGGCGGTGAATCAGAGTTGGGGAATCAGAGGCGGGGAATAAGATATGTGGAAACAGAGGTGGGGAATCAGAGTCGGGGAATCAGAGTTGGGGCATCAGAGGTGGGGAATTAGATATTGGGAAACAGAGGTGGGGAATCAGAGGCGGGGAAACAGAGGCGGGGAATCAGATATGGGGAATCAGATGTGGGGAATCAGAGGCAGGGAATCAGATGTGCGGAATCAGAGGTGGGGAATCAGAGGCGGGGAAACAGAGGTGGGGAGTCAGATATGGGGAATCAGAGGTGGGGAATAAGAGGCGGAGAATCAGAGGCAGGGAATCAGATGCCGGGAATAAGAGGCCGGGAAACCGAGGTGGGGAATCAGAGTCCGGGAATCAGAGATGGGGATTCAGAGGCGGGGATTGAGATATTGGGAATCAGATATGGGGAATCAGATGTGGCGAATCAAAGGCGGTGAATCAGAGATGGGGAATCAGAGGCGGGGAATCAGAGGCAGGAAATCAAACACGGGGAATCAGAGCTGGGGAATCAGAGTCGGGGAATCAGAGTTGGGGCATCAGAGGTGGGGAATTAGATATGGGGAAACAGAGGTGGGGAATCAGAGGCGGGGAAACAGAGGCGGGGAATCAGATATGGGGAATCAGAGGTGGGGAATCAGAGGCAGGGAATCAGATGTGCGGAATCAGAGATGGGGAATCAGAGGCCGGGAATCAGAGGCCGGAAATCAGATGCCGGGAATAAGAGGCCGGGAATCAGAGGTGGGGAATCAGAGTCCGGGAATCAGAGATGGGGATTCAGAAGCGGGGAATGAGATATGGGGAATCAGAGGCGGGGAATCAGAGGCGGGGAAACAGAGGTGGGGAATCAGATATGGGGAATCAGATATGGGGAATCAAAGGTGGTTAATCAGAGATGGGGAATTAGAGGCGGGGAATCAGAGGCGGGGAATCAGAGCTGGGGAATCAGAGGCGGGGAATCAGAGTTGGGGAATCAGAGGCGGGGAATCAGATATGTGGAAACAGAGGTGGGGAATCAGAGGCGGGGAAACAGAGGCGGGGAATCAGATATGGGGAATCAGAGGTGGCGAATCAAAGGCGGTGAATCAGAGATGGGGAATCAGAGGCGGGGAATCAGAGGCAGGGAATCAAACACGGGGAATCAGAGGCGGGGAATCAGAGCTGGGGAATCAGAGGCGGGGAATCAGAGTTGGGGAATCAGAGGCGGGGAATCAGAGGCGGGGAAACAGAGGCGGTGAATCAGATATGGGGAATCAGAGGTGGGGAATCAGAGGTTGGGTATCAGAGGCAGGGAATCAGAGGCGGGGAATCAGAGTCCGGGAATCAGAGATGGGGATTCAGAGGTGGGGAATGAGATAAGGGGAATCAGAGGCGGGGAATCAGAGGCGGGGAAACAGAGGTGGGGACTCAGATATGGGGAATCAGATATGGGGAATCAAAGGCGGTGAATCAGAGATGGGGAATCAGAGGCGGGGAATCAGAGGCGGGGAATCAGAACTGGGGAATCAGAGGCGGGGAATCAGAGTTGGGGAATCAGAGGCGGTGAATCAGATATGGGGAAACAGAGGTGGGGAATCAGAGGCGGGGAAACAGAGGCGGCCAATCAGATATGGGGAATCAGAGGTGGGGAATCAGAGTCCGGGAATCAGAGATGGGGATTCAGAGGCGGGGAATGAGATATGGGGAATCAGAGGCGGGGAATCAGAGGCGGGGAAACAGAGGTGGGGAATCAGATATGGGGAATCAGATATGGGGAATCAAAGGTGGTTAATCAGAGATGGGGAATTAGAGGCGGGGAATCAGAGGCGGGGAATCAGAGCTGGGGAATCAGAGGCGGGGAATCAGAGTTGGGGAATCAGAGGCGGGGAATCAGATATGTGGAAACAGAGGTGGGGAATCAGAGGCGGGGAAACAGAGGCCGGGAATCAGACGCCGGGAATAATGTGCCGGGAATAAGAGGCCGGGAATCAGAGGTGGGGAAACAGAGGTGGGGAATCAGATATGGGGAATCAGAGGTGGCGAATCAAAGGCGGGGAATCAGAGATGGGGAATCAGAGGCGGGGAATCAGAGGCAGGGAATCAAACACGGGGAATCAGAGGCGGGGAATCAGAGCTGGGGAATCAGAGGCGGGGAATCAGAGTTGGGGAATCAGAGGCGGGGAATCAGATATGGGGAAACAAAGGTGGGGAATCAGAGGCGGGGAAACAGAGGCGGGGAATCAGATATTGGGAATCAGAGGAGGGGAATCAGAGGTTGGGAATCAGAGGCAGGGAATCAGAGGCGGGGAAACAGAGGCGGGGTATCAGATATGGGGAATCAGAGGTGGCGAATCAAAGGCGGTTTATCAGAGATGGGGAATCAGAGGCGGGGAATCAGAGGCAGGGAATCAAACACGGGGAATCAGAGGCGGGGAATCAGAGCTGGGGAATCAGAGGCGGGGAATCAGAGTTGGGGAATCAGAGGCGGGGAATCAGAGGCGGGGAAACAGAGGCGGGGAATCAGATATGGGGAATCAGAGGTGGGGAATCAGAGGTTGGGTATCAGAGGCAGGGAATCAGAGGCGGGGAATCAGAGGCGGGGAATCAGAGGCAGGGAATCAGAGGCGGAGAATCAGAGGTTGGGAATCAGAGGCAGGGAATCAGAGGCAGGGAATCAGAGGCAGGGAATCAGAGGCGTGGAATCAGAGGCGGAGAATCAGAGGCCGGGAATCAGATGCGGGGAATCAGAGTTGGGGCATCAGTGGTGGGGAATTAGATATGGGGAAACAGAGGCGGGGTATCAGAGGCGGGGACACAGAGCGGGGAATCAGATATGGGGAATCAGAGGTGGGGAATCAGAGGCAGGGAATCAGATGTGCGGAATCAGAGATGGGGAATCAGAGGCAGGGAATCAGAATCAGAAGCGGGGAATCAGAGCCCGGGAATCAGAGGCCGGGAATCAGATGCCGGGAATAAGAGGCCGGGAAGCAGAGGTGGGGAATCAGAGTCCGGGAATCAGAGATGGGGATTCAGAGGCGGGGAATCAGAGGTGGGGAAACAGAGGTGGGGAATCAGATATGGGGAATCAGTGGTGGCGAATCAAAGGCGGTAAATCAGAGATGGGGAATCAGAGGCGGGGAATCAGAGGCAGGGAATCAAACACGGGGAATCAGAGGCGGGGAATCAGAGCTGGGGAATCAGAGGCGGGGAATCAGAGTTGGGGAATCAGAGTCGGGGAATCAGATATGGGGAATCAGAGGTGGGGAATCAGAGGCGGGGATACAGAGGCGGGGAATCAGATATGGGGAATCAGAGGTGGGGAATCAGAGGTTGGGAATCAGAGGCATGGAATCAGAGGCGGGGAAACAGAGGTTGGGAATCAGAGGCAGGGAATCAGAGGCGGGGAAACAGAGGCGGGGAATCAGATATGGGGAATCACAGGTGGCGAATCAAAGGCGGTGAATCAGAGATGGGGAATCAGAGGCGGTGAATCAGAGGCAGGGAATCAAACACGGGGAATCAGAGGCGGGGAATTAGACCTGGGGAATCAGAGGCGGGGAAACAGAGTTGGGGAATCAGAGGCGGGGAATCATAGGCGGGGAAACAGAGGCGGGGAATCAGATATGGGGAATCAGAGGTGGGGAATCAGAGGTTGGGAATCAGAGGCAGGGAATCAGAGGCGGGGAATCAGAGGCGGCGAATCAGAGGCATGGAATCAGATGTGCGGAATCAGAGATGGGGAATCAGAGGCAGGGAATCAGAGGCAGGGAATCAGAGGCGTGGAATCAGAGGCCGGGAATCAGACGCCAGGAATGAGAGGCCGGGAATCAGAGGCCGGGAATCAGAGGCCGGGAATCAGAGGTGGGGAATCAGAGGCCGGGAATCAGAGATGGGGAAATAGAGGTTGGGAATCAGAGGCATGGAATCAGAGGCGGGGAAACAGAGGTTGGGAATCAGAGGCAGGGAATCAGAGGCGGGGAAACAGAGGCGGGGAATCAGATATGGGGAATCACAGGTGGCGAATCAAAGGCGGTGAATCAGAGATGGGGAATCAGAGGCGGTGAATCAGAGGCAGGGAATCAAACACGGGGAATCAGAGGCGGGGAATTAGACCTGGGGAATCAGAGGCGGGGAAACAGAGTTGGGGAATCAGAGGCGGGGAATCATAGGCGGGGAAACAGAGGCGGGGAATCAGATATGGGGAATCAGAGGTGGGGAATCAGAGGTAGGGAATCAGAGGCAGGGAATCAGAGGCGGGGAATCAGAGGCGGCGAATCAGAGGCATGGAATCAGATGTGCGGAATCAGAGATGGGGAATCAGAGGCAGGGAATCAGAGGCGGGGAATCAGAGGCGTGGAATCAGTGGCCGGGAATCAGACGCCAGGAATGAGAGGCCGGGAATCAGAGGCCGGGAATCAGAGGCCGGGAATCAGAGGTGGGGAATCAGAGGCCGGGAATCAGAGATGGGGAAATAGAGGCGGGGAATCAGCGGTGGTGAATCAGATGCAGGGATTCAGAGGTTGTAAATCAGAGATGGGGAATCAGAGACGGGGAATCAGAGGCGGGGAAACAGAGGTGGGGAGTCAGATATGGGGAATCAGAGGTGGGGAATAAGAGGCGGAGAATCAGAGATGGGGATTCAGAGGCGGGGAATGAGATATGGGGAATCAGAGGCGGGGAATCAGAGGCGGGGAAACAGAGGTGGGGAATCAGATATGGTGAATCAGATATGGGGAATCAAAGGCGGTGAATCAGAGATGGGGAATCAGAGGCAGGGAATCAGAGGCGGGGAATCAGAGGCGGGGAATCAGAGGCGGGGAAACAGCGGTGGTGAATCAGACGCTGGGATTCAGAGGTTGTAAATCAGAGATGGGGAATCAGAGGAGGGGAATCAGAGGCGGGGAAACAGAGGTGGGGAGTCAGATATGGGGAATCAGAGGTGGGGAATAAGAGGCGGAGAATCTGAGGCAGGGAATCAGATGCCGGGAATAAGAGGCCGGGAATCAGAGGTGGGGAATCAGAGTCCGGGAATCAGAGATGGGGATTCAGAGGCGGGGAATGAGATATTGGGAATCAGAGGCGGGGAATCAGAGGCGGGGAAACAAAGGCGGTGAATCAGAGATAGGGAATCAGAGGCGCGGAATCAGAGGCAGGGAATCAAACATGGGGAATCAGAGCTGGGGAATCAGAGTCGGGGAATCAGAGTTGGGGCATCAGAGGTGGGGAATTAGATATGGGGAAACAGAGGTGGGGAATCAGAGGCGGGGAAACAGAGGCGGGGAATCAGATATGGGGAATCAGAGGTGGGGAATCAGAGGCAGGGAATCAGATGTGCGGAATCAGAGGTGGGGAATCAGAGGCGGGGAAACAGAGGTGGGGAGTCAGATATGGGGAATCAGAGGTGGGGAATAAGAGGCGGAGAATCAGAGGCAGGGAATCAGATGCCGGGAATAATAGGCCGGGAAACAGAGGTGGGGAATCAGAGTCCGGGAATCAGAGATGGGGATTCAGAGGCGGGGATTGAGATATTGGGAATCAGATATGGGGAATCAGAGGTGGCGAATCAAAGGCGGTGAATCAGAGATGGGGAATCAGAGGCGGGGAATCAGAGGCAGGGAATCAAACACGGGGAATCAGAGCTGGGGAATCAGAGTCGGGGAATCAGAGTTGGGGCATCAGAGGTGGGGAATTAGATATGGGGAAACAGAGGTGGGGAATCAGAGGCGGGGAAACAGAGGCGGGGAATCAGATATGGGGAATCAGAGGTGGGGAATCAGAGGCAGGGAATCAGATGTGCGGAATCAGAGATGGGGAATCAGAGGCAGGGAATCAGAATCAGAAGCGGGGAATCAGAGGCCGGGAATCAGAGGCCGGGAATCAGATGCCGGGAATAAGAGGCCGGGAATCAGAGGTGGGGAATCAGAGTCCGGGAATCAGAGATGGGGATTCAGAGGCGGGGAATGAGATATGGGGAATCAGAGGCGGGGAATCAGAGGCGGGGAAACAGAGGTGGGGAATCAGATATGGGGAACCAGATATGGGGAATCAAAGGCGGTGAATCAGAGTTGGGGAATCAGAGGCGGGGAATAAGATATGTGGAAACAGAGGTGGGGAATCAGAGTCGGGGAATCAGAGTTGGGGCATCAGAGGTGGGGAATTAGATATTGGGAAACAGAGGTGGGGAATCAGAGGCGGGGAAACAGAGGCGGGGAATCAGATATGGGGAATCAGATGTGGGGAATCAGAGGCAGGGAATCAGATGTGCGGAATCAGAGGTGGGGAATCAGAGGCGGGGAAACAGAGGTGGGGAGTCAGATATGGGGAATCAGAGGTGGGGAATAAGAGGCGGAGAATCAGAGGCAGGGAATCAGATGCCGGGAATAAGAGGCCGGGAAACCGAGGTGGGGAATCAGAGTCCGGGAATCAGAGATGGGGATTCAGAGGCGGGGATTGAGATATTGGGAATCAGATATGGGGAATCAGATGTGGCGAATCAAAGGCGGTGAATCAGAGATGGGGAATCAGAGGCGGGGAATCAGAGGCAGGAAATCAAACACGGGGAATCAGAGCTGGGGAATCAGAGTCGGGGAATCAGAGTTGGGGCATCAGAGGTGGGGAATTAGATATGGGGAAACAGAGGTGGGGAATCAGAGGCGGGGAAACAGAGGCGGGGAATCAGATATGGGGAATCAGAGGTGGGGAATCAGAGGCAGGGAATCAGATGTGCGGAATCAGAGATGGGGAATCAGAGGCCGGGAATCAGAGGCCGGAAATCAGATGCCGGGAATAAGAGGCCGGGAATCAGAGGTGGGGAATCAGAGTCCGGGAATCAGAGATGGGGATTCAGAAGCGGGGAATGAGATATGGGGAATCAGAGGCGGGGAATCAGAGGCGGGGAAACAGAGGTGGGGAATCAGATATGGGGAATCAGATATGGGGAATCAAAGGTGGTTAATCAGAGATGGGGAATTAGAGGCGGGGAATCAGAGGCGGGGAATCAGAGCTGGGGAATCAGAGGCGGGGAATCAGAGTTGGGGAATCAGAGGCGGGGAATCAGATATGTGGAAACAGAGGTGGGGAATCAGAGGCGGGGAAACAGAGGCGGGGAATCAGATATGGGGAATCAGAGGTGGCGAATCAAAGGCGGTGAATCAGAGATGGGGAATCAGAGGCGGGGAATCAGAGGCAGGGAATCAAACACGGGGAATCAGAGGCGGGGAATCAGAGCTGGGGAATCAGAGGCGGGGAATCAGAGTTGGGGAATCAGAGGCGGGGAATCAGAGGCGGGGAAACAGAGGCGGTGAATCAGATATGGGGAATCAGAGGTGGGGAATCAGAGGTTGGGTATCAGAGGCAGGGAATCAGAGGCGGGGAATCAGAGTCCGGGAATCAGAGATGGGGATTCAGAGGTGGGGAATGAGATAAGGGGAATCAGAGGCGGGGAATCAGAGGCGGGGAAACAGAGGTGGGGACTCAGATATGGGGAATCAGATATGGGGAATCAAAGGCGGTGAATCAGAGATGGGGAATCAGAGGCGGGGAATCAGAGGCGGGGAATCAGAACTGGGGAATCAGAGGCGGGGAATCAGAGTTGGGGAATCAGAGGCGGTGAATCAGATATGGGGAAACAGAGGTGGGGAATCAGAGGCGGGGAAACAGAGGCGGCCAATCAGATATGGGGAATCAGAGGTGGGGAATCAGAGTCCGGGAATCAGAGATGGGGATTCAGAGGCGGGGAATGAGATATGGGGAATCAGAGGCGGGGAATCAGAGGCGGGGAAACAGAGGTGGGGAATCAGATATGGGGAATCAGATATGGGGAATCAAAGGTGGTTAATCAGAGATGGGGAATTAGAGGCGGGGAATCAGAGGCGGGGAATCAGAGCTGGGGAATCAGAGGCGGGGAATCAGAGTTGGGGAATCAGAGGCGGGGAATCAGATATGTGGAAACAGAGGTGGGGAATCAGAGGCGGGGAAACAGAGGCCGGGAATCAGACGCCGGGAATAATGTGCCGGGAATAAGAGGCCGGGAATCAGAGGTGGGGAAACAGAGGTGGGGAATCAGATATGGGGAATCAGAGGTGGCGAATCAAAGGCGGGGAATCAGAGATGGGGAATCAGAGGCGGGGAATCAGAGGCAGGGAATCAAACACGGGGAATCAGAGGCGGGGAATCAGAGCTGGGGAATCAGAGGCGGGGAATCAGAGTTGGGGAATCAGAGGCGGGGAATCAGATATGGGGAAACAAAGGTGGGGAATCAGAGGCGGGGAAACAGAGGCGGGGAATCAGATATTGGGAATCAGAGGAGGGGAATCAGAGGTTGGGAATCAGAGGCAGGGAATCAGAGGCGGGGAAACAGAGGCGGGGTATCAGATATGGGGAATCAGAGGTGGCGAATCAAAGGCGGTTTATCAGAGATGGGGAATCAGAGGCGGGGAATCAGAGGCAGGGAATCAAACACGGGGAATCAGAGGCGGGGAATCAGAGCTGGGGAATCAGAGGCGGGGAATCAGAGTTGGGGAATCAGAGGCGGGGAATCAGAGGCGGGGAAACAGAGGCGGGGAATCAGATATGGGGAATCAGAGGTGGGGAATCAGAGGTTGGGTATCAGAGGCAGGGAATCAGAGGCGGGGAATCAGAGGCGGGGAATCAGAGGCAGGGAATCAGAGGCGGAGAATCAGAGGTTGGGAATCAGAGGCAGGGAATCAGAGGCAGGGAATCAGAGGCAGGGAATCAGAGGCGTGGAATCAGAGGCGGAGAATCAGAGGCCGGGAATCAGATGCGGGGAATCAGAGTTGGGGCATCAGTGGTGGGGAATTAGATATGGGGAAACAGAGGCGGGGTATCAGAGGCGGGGACACAGAGCGGGGAATCAGATATGGGGAATCAGAGGTGGGGAATCAGAGGCAGGGAATCAGATGTGCGGAATCAGAGATGGGGAATCAGAGGCAGGGAATCAGAATCAGAAGCGGGGAATCAGAGCCCGGGAATCAGAGGCCGGGAATCAGATGCCGGGAATAAGAGGCCGGGAAGCAGAGGTGGGGAATCAGAGTCCGGGAATCAGAGATGGGGATTCAGAGGCGGGGAATCAGAGGTGGGGAAACAGAGGTGGGGAATCAGATATGGGGAATCAGTGGTGGCGAATCAAAGGCGGTAAATCAGAGATGGGGAATCAGAGGCGGGGAATCAGAGGCAGGGAATCAAACACGGGGAATCAGAGGCGGGGAATCAGAGCTGGGGAATCAGAGGCGGGGAATCAGAGTTGGGGAATCAGAGTCGGGGAATCAGATATGGGGAATCAGAGGTGGGGAATCAGAGGCGGGGATACAGAGGCGGGGAATCAGATATGGGGAATCAGAGGTGGGGAATCAGAGGTTGGGAATCAGAGGCATGGAATCAGAGGCGGGGAAACAGAGGTTGGGAATCAGAGGCAGGGAATCAGAGGCGGGGAAACAGAGGCGGGGAATCAGATATGGGGAATCACAGGTGGCGAATCAAAGGCGGTGAATCAGAGATGGGGAATCAGAGGCGGTGAATCAGAGGCAGGGAATCAAACACGGGGAATCAGAGGCGGGGAATTAGACCTGGGGAATCAGAGGCGGGGAAACAGAGTTGGGGAATCAGAGGCGGGGAATCATAGGCGGGGAAACAGAGGCGGGGAATCAGATATGGGGAATCAGAGGTGGGGAATCAGAGGTTGGGAATCAGAGGCAGGGAATCAGAGGCGGGGAATCAGAGGCGGCGAATCAGAGGCATGGAATCAGATGTGCGGAATCAGAGATGGGGAATCAGAGGCAGGGAATCAGAGGCAGGGAATCAGAGGCGTGGAATCAGAGGCCGGGAATCAGACGCCAGGAATGAGAGGCCGGGAATCAGAGGCCGGGAATCAGAGGCCGGGAATCAGAGGTGGGGAATCAGAGGCCGGGAATCAGAGATGGGGAAATAGAGGTTGGGAATCAGAGGCATGGAATCAGAGGCGGGGAAACAGAGGTTGGGAATCAGAGGCAGGGAATCAGAGGCGGGGAAACAGAGGCGGGGAATCAGATATGGGGAATCACAGGTGGCGAATCAAAGGCGGTGAATCAGAGATGGGGAATCAGAGGCGGTGAATCAGAGGCAGGGAATCAAACACGGGGAATCAGAGGCGGGGAATTAGACCTGGGGAATCAGAGGCGGGGAAACAGAGTTGGGGAATCAGAGGCGGGGAATCATAGGCGGGGAAACAGAGGCGGGGAATCAGATATGGGGAATCAGAGGTGGGGAATCAGAGGTAGGGAATCAGAGGCAGGGAATCAGAGGCGGGGAATCAGAGGCGGCGAATCAGAGGCATGGAATCAGATGTGCGGAATCAGAGATGGGGAATCAGAGGCAGGGAATCAGAGGCGGGGAATCAGAGGCGTGGAATCAGTGGCCGGGAATCAGACGCCAGGAATGAGAGGCCGGGAATCAGAGGCCGGGAATCAGAGGCCGGGAATCAGAGGTGGGGAATCAGAGGCCGGGAATCAGAGATGGGGAAATAGAGGCGGGGAATCAGCGGTGGTGAATCAGATGCAGGGATTCAGAGGTTGTAAATCAGAGATGGGGAATCAGAGACGGGGAATCAGAGGCGGGGAAACAGAGGTGGGGAGTCAGATATGGGGAATCAGAGGTGGGGAATAAGAGGCGGAGAATCAGAGGCAGGGAAACAGAGGCGGGGAATCAGAGGCCGGGAATCAGAAGCCAGGTATCAGAGGTCGGGAATCAGAGATGGGGATTCAGAGGCGGGGAATGAGATATTGGGAATCAGAGGCGGGGAATCAGAGGCGGGGAAACAGAGGTGGGGAATCAGATATGGGGAATCAGAGGTGGCGAATCAAAGGCGGTGAATCAGAGATGGGGAATCAGATGCGGGGAATCAGAGGCAGGGAATCAAACACGGGGAATCAGAGGCGGGGAATCAGAGCTGGGGAATCAGAGGCGGGGAATCAGAGTTGGGGAATCAGAGGCGGGGAATCAGATATGGGGAAACAGAGGTGGGGAATCAGAGGCGGGGAAACAGAGGCGGGGAATCAGATATGGGGAATCAGAGGTGGGGAATCAAACACGGGGAATCAGAGGCGGGGAATCAGAGCTGGGGAATCAGAGGCGGGGAATCAGAGTTGGGGAATCAGAGGCGGGGAATCAGATATGGGGAAACAGAGGTGGGGAATCAGAGGCGGGGAAACAGAGGCGGGGAATCAGATATGGGGAATCAGAGGTGGGGAATCAGAGGTTGGTAATCAGAGGCAGGGAATCAGAGGCGGAGAAACAGAGGCGGGGAATCAGATATGGGGAATCAGAGGTGGCGAATCAAAGGCGGTGTATCAGAGATGGGGAATCAGAGGCGGGGAATCAGAGGCAGGCAATCAAACACGGGGAATCAGAGGCGGGGAATCAGAGCTGGGGAATCAGAGGCAGGGAATCAGAGTTGGTGAATCAGAGGCGGGGAATCAGAGGCAGGGAATCAGAGGCGGAGAATCAGAGGTTGGGAATCATAGGCAGGGAATCAGAGGCAGGGAATCAGAGGCAGGGAATCAGAGGCGGGGAATCAGAGGTGGGGAATCAGAGGTTGGGAATCAGAGGCAGGGAATCAGAGGCGGGGAATCAGAGGCGGGGAATCAGAGGCATGGAATCAGATGTGCGGAATCAGAGATGGGGAATCAGAGGCAGGGAATCAGAGGCCGGGAATCAGAGGCGTGGAATCAGAGGCCGGGAATCAGAGGCCGGGAATGAGAGGCCGGGAATCAGAGGCCGGGAATCAGAGGCCGGGAATCAGAGGTGGGGAATCAGAGGCCGGGAATCAGAGATGGGGAATCAGAGGCGGGGAATCAGCGGTGGTGAATCAGACGCTGGGATTCAGAGGTTGTAAATCAGAGATGGGGAATCAGAGGAGGGGAATCAGAGGCGGGGAAACAGAGGTGGGGAGTCAGATATGGGGAATCAGAGGTGGGGAATAAGAGGCGGAGAATCTGAGGCAGGGAATCAGATGCCGGGAATAAGAGGCCGGGAATCAGAGGTGGGGAATCGGAGTCCGGGAATCAGAGATGGGGATTCAGAGGCGGGGAATGAGATATTGGGAATCAGAGGCGGGGAATCAGAGGCGGGGAAACAAAGGCGGTGAATCAGAGATAGGGAATCAGAGGCGCGGAATCAGAGGCAGGGAATCAAACATGGGGAATCAGAGCTGGGGAATCAGAGTCGGGGAATCAGAGTTGGGGCATCAGAGGTGGGGAATTAGATATGGGGAAACAGAGGTGGGGAATCAGAGGCGGGGAAACAGAGGCGGGGAATCAGATATGGGGAATCAGAGGTGGGGAATCAGAGGCAGGGAATCAGATGTGCGGAATCAGAGATGGGGAATCAGAGGCAGGGAATCAGAATCAGAAGCGGGGAATCAGAGGCCGGGAATCAGAGGCCGGGAATCAGATGCCGGGAATAAGAGGCCGGGAATCAGAGATGGGGATTCAGAGGCGGGGAATGAGATATGGGGAATCAGAGGCGGGGAATCAGAGGCGGGGAAACAGAGGTGGGGAATCAGATATGGGGAACCAGATATGGGGAATCAAAGGCGGTGAATCAGAGTTGGGGAATCAGAGGCGGGGAATAAGATATGTGGAAACAGAGGTGGGGAATCAGAGTCGGGGAATCAGAGTTGGGGCATCAGAGGTGGGGAATTAGATATTGGGAAACAGAGGTGGGGAATCAGAGGCGGGGAAACAGAGGCGGGGAATCAGATATGGGGAATCAGAGGTGGGGAATCAGAGGCAGGGAATCAGATGTGCGGAATCAGAGGTGGGGAATCAGAGGCGGGGAAACAGAGGTGGGGAGTCAGATATGGGGAATCAGAGGTGGGGAATAAGAGGCGGAGAATCAGAGGCAGGGAATCAGATGCCGGGAATAAGAGGCCGGGAAACCGAGGTGGGGAATCAGAGTCCGGGAATCAGAGATGGGGATTCAGAGGCGGGGATTGAGATATTGGGAATCAGATATGGGGAATCAGATGTGGCGAATCAAAGGCGGTGAATCAGAGATGGGGAATCAGAGGCGGGGAATCAGAGGCAGGAAATCAAACACGGGGAATCAGAGCTGGGGTATCAGAGTCGGGGAATCAGAGTTGGGGCATCAGAGGTGGGGAATTAGATATGGGGAAACAGAGGTGGGGAATCAGAGGCGGGGAAACAGAGGCGGGGAATCAGATATGGGGAATCAGAGGTGGGGAATCAGAGGCAGGGAATCAGATGTGCGGAATCAGAGATGGGGAATCAGAGGCCGGGAATCAGAGGCCGGGAATCAGATGCCGGGAATAAGAGGCCGGGAATCAGAGGTGGGGAATCAGAGTCCGGGAATCAGAGATGGGGATTCAGAGGCGGGGAATGAGATATGGGGAATCAGAGGCGGGGAATCAGAGGCGGGGAAACAGAGGTGGGGAATCAGATATGGGGAATCAGATATGGGGAATCAAAGGTGGTTAATCAGAGATGGGGAATTAGAGGCGGGGAATCAGAGGCGGGGAATCAGAGCTGGGGAATCAGAGGCGGGGAATCAGAGTTGGGGAATCAGAGGCGGGGAATCAGATATGTGGAAACAGAGGTGGGGAATCAGAGGCGGGGAAACAGAGGCGGGGAATCAGATATGGGGAATCAGAGGTGGCGAATCAAAGGCGGTGAATCAGAGATGGGGAATCAGAGGCGGGGAATCAGAGGCAGGGAATCAAACACGGGGAATCAGAGGCGGGGAATCAGAGCTGGGGAATCAGAGGCGGGGAATCAGAGGCGGGGAAACAGAGGCGGTGAATCAGATATGGGGAATCAGAGGTGGGGAATCAGAGGTTGGGTATCAGAGGCAGGGAATCAGAGGCGGGGAATCAGAGTCCGGGAATCAGAGATGGGGATTCAGAGGTGGGGAATGAGATAAGGGGAATCAGAGGCGGGGAATCAGAGGCGGGGAAACAGAGGTGGGGACTCAGATATGGGGAATCAGATATGGGGAATCAAAGGCGGTGAATCAGAGATGGGGAATCAGAGGCGGGGAATCAGAGGCGGGGAATCAGAACTGGGGAATCAGAGGCGGGGAATCAGAGTTGGGGAATCAGAGGCGGTGAATCAGATATGGGGAAACAGAGGTGGGGAATCAGAGGCGGGGAAACAGAGGCGGCCAATCAGATATGGGGAATCAGAGGTGGGGAATCAGAGTCCGGGAATCAGAGATGGGGATTCAGAGGCGGGGAATGAGATATGGGGAATCAGAGGCGGGGAATCAGAGGCGGGGAAACAGAGGTGGGGAATCAGATATGGTGAATCAGATATGGGGAATCAAAGGCGGTGAATCAGAGATGGGGAATCAGAGGCAGGGAATCAGAGGCGGGGAATCAGAGGCGGGGAATCAGAGGCGGGGAAACAGCGGTGGTGAATCAGACGCTGGGATTCAGAGGTTGTAAATCAGAGATGGGGAATCAGAGGAGGGGAATCAGAGGCGGGGAAACAGAGGTGGGGAGTCAGATATGGGGAATCAGAGGTGGGGAATAAGAGGCGGAGAATCTGAGGCAGGGAATCAGATGCCGGGAATAAGAGGCCGGGAATCAGAGGTGGGGAATCAGAGTCCGGGAATCAGAGATGGGGATTCAGAGGCGGGGAATGAGATATTGGGAATCAGAGGCGGGGAATCAGAGGCGGGGAAACAAAGGCGGTGAATCAGAGATAGGGAATCAGAGGCGCGGAATCAGAGGCAGGGAATCAAACATGGGGAATCAGAGCTGGGGAATCAGAGTCGGGGAATCAGAGTTGGGGCATCAGAGGTGGGGAATTAGATATGGGGAAACAGAGGTGGGGAATCAGAGGCGGGGAAACAGAGGCGGGGAATCAGATATGGGGAATCAGAGGTGGGGAATCAGAGGCAGGGAATCAGATGTGCGGAATCAGAGGTGGGGAATCAGAGGCGGGGAAACAGAGGTGGGGAGTCAGATATGGGGAATCAGAGGTGGGGAATAAGAGGCGGAGAATCAGAGGCAGGGAATCAGATGCCGGGAATAATAGGCCGGGAAACAGAGGTGGGGAATCAGAGTCCGGGAATCAGAGATGGGGATTCAGAGGCGGGGATTGAGATATTGGGAATCAGATATGGGGAATCAGAGGTGGCGAATCAAAGGCGGTGAATCAGAGATGGGGAATCAGAGGCGGGGAATCAGAGGCAGGGAATCAAACACGGGGAATCAGAGCTGGGGAATCAGAGTCGGGGAATCAGAGTTGGGGCATCAGAGGTGGGGAATTAGATATGGGGAAACAGAGGTGGGGAATCAGAGGCGGGGAAACAGAGGCGGGGAATCAGATATGGGGAATCAGAGGTGGGGAATCAGAGGCAGGGAATCAGATGTGCGGAATCAGAGATGGGGAATCAGAGGCAGGGAATCAGAATCAGAAGCGGGGAATCAGAGGCCGGGAATCAGAGGCCGGGAATCAGATGCCGGGAATAAGAGGCCGGGAATCAGAGGTGGGGAATCAGAGTCCGGGAATCAGAGATGGGGATTCAGAGGCGGGGAATGAGATATGGGGAATCAGAGGCGGGGAATCAGAGGCGGGGAAACAGAGGTGGGGAATCAGATATGGGGAACCAGATATGGGGAATCAAAGGCGGTGAATCAGAGTTGGGGAATCAGAGGCGGGGAATAAGATATGTGGAAACAGAGGTGGGGAATCAGAGTCGGGGAATCAGAGTTGGGGCATCAGAGGTGGGGAATTAGATATTGGGAAACAGAGGTGGGGAATCAGAGGCGGGGAAACAGAGGCGGGGAATCAGATATGGGGAATCAGATGTGGGGAATCAGAGGCAGGGAATCAGATGTGCGGAATCAGAGGTGGGGAATCAGAGGCGGGGAAACAGAGGTGGGGAGTCAGATATGGGGAATCAGAGGTGGGGAATAAGAGGCGGAGAATCAGAGGCAGGGAATCAGATGCCGGGAATAAGAGGCCGGGAAACCGAGGTGGGGAATCAGAGTCCGGGAATCAGAGATGGGGATTCAGAGGCGGGGATTGAGATATTGGGAATCAGATATGGGGAATCAGATGTGGCGAATCAAAGGCGGTGAATCAGAGATGGGGAATCAGAGGCGGGGAATCAGAGGCAGGAAATCAAACACGGGGAATCAGAGCTGGGGAATCAGAGTCGGGGAATCAGAGTTGGGGCATCAGAGGTCGGGAATTAGATATGGGGAAACAGAGGTGGGGAATCAGAGGCGGGGAAACAGAGGCGGGGAATCAGATATGGGGAATCAGAGGTGGGGAATCAGAGGCAGGGAATCAGATGTGCGGAATCAGAGATGGGGAATCAGAGGCCGGGAATCAGAGGCCGGAAATCAGATGCCGGGAATAAGAGGCCGGGAATCAGAGGTGGGGAATCAGAGTCCGGGAATCAGAGATGGGGATTCAGAAGCGGGGAATGAGATATGGGGAATCAGAGGCGGGGAATCAGAGGCGGGGAAACAGAGGTGGGGAATCAGATATGGGGAATCAGATATGGGGAATCAAAGGTGGTTAATCAGAGATGGGGAATTAGAGGCGGGGAATCAGAGGCGGGGAATCAGAGCTGGGGAATCAGAGGCGGGGAATCAGAGTTGGGGAATCAGAGGCGGGGAATCAGATATGTGGAAACAGAGGTGGGGAATCAGAGGCGGGGAAACAGAGGCGGGGAATCAGATATGGGGAATCAGAGGTGGCGAATCAAAGGCGGTGAATCAGAGATGGGGAATCAGAGGCGGGGAATCAGAGGCAGGGAATCAAACACGGGGAATCAGAGGCGGGGAATCAGAGCTGGGGAATCAGAGGCGGGGAATCAGAGTTGGGGAATCAGAGGCGGGGAATCAGAGGCGGGGAAACAGAGGCGGTGAATCAGATATGGGGAATCAGAGGTGGGGAATCAGAGGTTGGGTATCAGAGGCAGGGAATCAGAGGCGGGGAATCAGAGTCCGGGAATCAGAGATGGGGATTCAGAGGTGGGGAATGAGATAAGGGGAATCAGAGGCGGGGAATCAGAGGCGGGGAAACAGAGGTGGGGACTCAGATATGGGGAATCAGATATGGGGAATCAAAGGCGGTGAATCAGAGATGGGGAATCAGAGGCGGGGAATCAGAGGCGGGGAATCAGAACTGGGGAATCAGAGGCGGGGAATCAGAGTTGGGGAATCAGAGGCGGTGAATCAGATATGGGGAAACAGAGGTGGGGAATCAGAGGCGGGGAAACAGAGGCGGCCAATCAGATATGGGGAATCAGAGGTGGGGAATCAGAGTCCGGGAATCAGAGATGGGGATTCAGAGGCGGGGAATGAGATATGGGGAATCAGAGGCGGGGAATCAGAGGCGGGGAAACAGAGGTGGGGAATCAGATATGGGGAATCAGATATGGGGAATCAAAGGTGGTTAATCAGAGATGGGGAATTAGAGGCGGGGAATCAGAGGCGGGGAATCAGAGCTGGGGAATCAGAGGCGGGGAATCAGAGTTGGGGAATCAGAGGCGGGGAATCAGATATGTGGAAACAGAGGTGGGGAATCAGAGGCGGGGAAACAGAGGCCGGGAATCAGACGCCGGGAATAATGTGCCGGGAATAAGAGGCCGGGAATCAGAGGTGGGGAAACAGAGGTGGGGAATCAGATATGGGGAATCAGAGGTGGCGAATCAAAGGCGGGGAATCAGAGATGGGGAATCAGAGGCGGGGAATCAGAGGCAGGGAATCAAACACGGGGAATCAGAGGCGGGGAATCAGAGCTGGGGAATCAGAGGCGGGGAATCAGAGTTGGGGAATCAGAGGCGGGGAATCAGATATGGGGAAACAAAGGTGGGGAATCAGAGGCGGGGAAACAGAGGCGGGGAATCAGATATTGGGAATCAGAGGAGGGGAATCAGAGGTTGGGAATCAGAGGCAGGGAATCAGAGGCGGGGAAACAGAGGCGGGGTATCAGATATGGGGAATCAGAGGTGGCGAATCAAAGGCGGTTTATCAGAGATGGGGAATCAGAGGCGGGGAATCAGAGGCAGGGAATCAAACACGGGGAATCAGAGGCGGGGAATCAGAGCTGGGGAATCAGAGGCGGGGAATCAGAGTTGGGGAATCAGAGGCGGGGAATCAGAGGCGGGGAAACAGAGGCGGGGAATCAGATATGGGGAATCAGAGGTGGGGAATCAGAGGTTGGGTATCAGAGGCAGGGAATCAGAGGCGGGGAATCAGAGGCGGGGAATCAGAGGCAGGGAATCAGAGGCGGAGAATCAGAGGTTGGGAATCAGAGGCAGGGAATCAGAGGCAGGGAATCAGAGGCAGGGAATCAGAGGCGTGGAATCAGAGGCGGAGAATCAGAGGCCGGGAATCAGATGCGGGGAATCAGAGTTGGGGCATCAGTGGTGGGGAATTAGATATGGGGAAACAGAGGCGGGGTATCAGAGGCGGGGACACAGAGCGGGGAATCAGATATGGGGAATCAGAGGTGGGGAATCAGAGGCAGGGAATCAGATGTGCGGAATCAGAGATGGGGAATCAGAGGCAGGGAATCAGAATCAGAAGCGGGGAATCAGAGCCCGGGAATCAGAGGCCGGGAATCAGATGCCGGGAATAAGAGGCCGGGAAGCAGAGGTGGGGAATCAGAGTCCGGGAATCAGAGATGGGGATTCAGAGGCGGGGAATCAGAGGTGGGGAAACAGAGGTGGGGAATCAGATATGGGGAATCAGTGGTGGCGAATCAAAGGCGGTAAATCAGAGATGGGGAATCAGAGGCGGGGAATCAGAGGCAGGGAATCAAACACGGGGAATCAGAGGCGGGGAATCAGAGCTGGGGAATCAGAGGCGGGGAATCAGAGTTGGGGAATCAGAGTCGGGGAATCAGATATGGGGAATCAGAGGTGGGGAATCAGAGGCGGGGATACAGAGGCGGGGAATCAGATATGGGGAATCAGAGGTGGGGAATCAGAGGTTGGGAATCAGAGGCATGGAATCAGAGGCGGGGAAACAGAGGTTGGGAATCAGAGGCAGGGAATCAGAGGCGGGGAAACAGAGGCGGGGAATCAGATATGGGGAATCACAGGTGGCGAATCAAAGGCGGTGAATCAGAGATGGGGAATCAGAGGCAGTGAATCAGAGGCAGGGAATCAAACACGGGGAATCAGAGGCGGGGAATTAGACCTGGGGAATCAGAGGCGGGGAAACAGAGTTGGGGAATCAGAGGCGGGGAATCATAGGCGGGGAAACAGAGGCGGGGAATCAGATATGGGGAATCAGAGGTGGGGAATCAGAGGTTGGGAATCAGAGGCAGGGAATCAGAGGCGGGGAATCAGAGGCGGCGAATCAGAGGCATGGAATCAGATGTGCGGAATCAGAGATGGGGAATCAGAGGCAGGGAATCAGAGGCAGGGAATCAGAGGCGTGGAATCAGAGGCCGGGAATCAGACGCCAGGAATGAGAGGCCGGGAATCAGAGGCCGGGAATCAGAGGCCGGGAATCAGAGGTGGGGAATCAGAGGCCGGGAATCAGAGATGGGGAAATAGAGGTTGGGAATCAGAGGCATGGAATCAGAGGCGGGGAAACAGAGGTTGGGAATCAGAGGCAGGGAATCAGAGGCGGGGAAACAGAGGCGGGGAATCAGATATGGGGAATCACAGGTGGCGAATCAAAGGCGGTGAATCAGAGATGGGGAATCAGAGGCGGTGAATCAGAGGCAGGGAATCAAACACGGGGAATCAGAGGCGGGGAATTAGACCTGGGGAATCAGAGGCGGGGAAACAGAGTTGGGGAATCAGAGGCGGGGAATCATAGGCGGGGAAACAGAGGCGGGGAATCAGATATGGGGAATCAGAGGTGGGGAATCAGAGGTAGGGAATCAGAGGCAGGGAATCAGAGGCGGGGAATCAGAGGCGGCGAATCAGAGGCATGGAATCAGATGTGCGGAATCAGAGATGGGGAATCAGAGGCAGGGAATCAGAGGCGGGGAATCAGAGGCGTGGAATCAGTGGCCGGGAATCAGACGCCAGGAATGAGAGGCCGGGAATCAGAGGCCGGGAATCAGAGGCCGGGAATCAGAGGTGGGGAATCAGAGGCCGGGAATCAGAGATGGGGAAATAGAGGCGGGGAATCAGCGGTGGTGAATCAGATGCAGGGATTCAGAGGTTGTAAATCAGAGATGGGGAATCAGAGACGGGGAATCAGAGGCGGGGAAACAGAGGTGGGGAGTCAGATATGGGGAATCAGAGGTGGGGAATAAGAGGCGGAGAATCAGAGGCAGGGAAACAGAGGCGGGGAATCAGAGGCCGGGAATCAGAAGCCAGGTATCAGAGGTCGGGAATCAGAGATGGGGATTCAGAGGCGGGGAATGAGATATTGGGAATCAGAGGCGGGGAATCAGAGGCGGGGAAACAGAGGTGGGGAATCAGATATGGGGAATCAGAGGTGGCGAATCAAAGGCGGTGAATCAGAGATGGGGAATCAGATGCGGGGAATCAGAGGCAGGGAATCAAACACGGGGAATCAGAGGCGGGGAATCAGAGCTGGGGAATCAGAGGCGGGGAATCAGAGTTGGGGAATCAGAGGCGGGGAATCAGATATGGGGAAACAGAGGTGGGGAATCAGAGGCGGGGAAACAGAGGCGGGGAATCAGATATGGGGAATCAGAGGTGGGGAATCAAACACGGGGAATCAGAGGCGGGGAATCAGAGCTGGGGAATCAGAGGCGGGGAATCAGAGTTGGGGAATCAGAGGCGGGGAATCAGATATGGGGAAACAGAGGTGGGGAATCAGAGGCGGGGAAACAGAGGCGGGGAATCAGATATGGGGAATCAGAGGTGGGGAATCAGAGGTTGGTAATCAGAGGCAGGGAATCAGAGGCGGGGAAACAGAGGCGGGGAATCAGATATGGGGAATCAGAGGTGGCGAATCAAAGGCGGTGTATCAGAGATGGGGAATCAGAGGCGGGGAATCAGAGGCAGGCAATCAAACACGGGGAATCAGAGGCGGGGAATCAGAGCTGGGGAATCAGAGGCAGGGAATCAGAGTTGGGGAATCAGAGGCGGGGAATCAGAGGCAGGGAATCAGAGGCGGAGAATCAGAGGTTGGGAATCAGAGGCAGGGAATCAGAGGCAGGGAATCAGAGGCAGGGAATCAGAGGCGGGGAATCAGAGGTGGGGAATCAGAGGTTGGGAATCAGAGGCAGGGAATCAGAGGCGGGGAATCAGAGGCGGGGAATCAGAGGCATGGAATCAGATGTGCGGAATCAGAGATGGGGAATCAGAGGCAGGGAATCAGAGGCCGGGAATCAGAGGCGTGGAATCAGAGGCCGGGAATCAGAGGCCGGGAATGAGAGGCCGGGAATCAGAGACCGGGAATCAGAGGCCGGGAATCAGAGGTGGGGAATCAGAGGCCGGGAATCAGAGATGGGGAATCAGAGGCGGGGAATCAGCGGTGGTGAATCAGACGCTGGGATTCAGAGGTTGTAAATCAGAGATGGGGAATCAGAGGAGGGGAATCAGAGGCGGGGAAACAGAGGTGGGGAGTCAGATATGGGGAATCAGAGGTGGGGAATAAGAGGCGGAGAATCTGAGGCAGGGAATCAGATGCCGGGAATAAGAGGCCGGGAATCAGAGGTGGGGAATCAGAGTCCGGGAATCAGAGATGGGGATTCAGAGGCGGGGAATGAGATATTGGGAATCAGAGGCGGGGAATCAGAGGCGGGGAAACAAAGGCGGTGAATCAGAGATAGGGAATCAGAGGCGCGGAATCAGAGGCAGGGAATCAAACATGGGGAATCAGAGCTGGGGAATCAGAGTCGGGGAATCAGAGTTGGGGCATCAGAGGTGGGGAATTAGATATGGGGAAACAGAGGTGGGGAATCAGAGGCGGGGAAACAGAGGCGGGGAATCAGATATGGGGAATCAGAGGTGGGGAATCAGAGGCAGGGAATCAGATGTGCGGAATCAGAGGTGGGGAATCAGAGGCGGGGAAACAGAGGTGGGGAGTCAGATATGGGGAATCAGAGGTGGGGAATAAGAGGCGGAGAATCAGAGGCAGGGAATCAGATGCCGGGAATAATAGGCCGGGAAACAGAGGTGGGGAATCAGAGTCCGGGAATCAGAGATGGGGATTCAGAGGCGGGGATTGAGATATTGGGAATCAGATATGGGGAATCAGAGGTGGCGAATCAAAGGCGGTGAATCAGAGATGGGGAATCAGAGGCGGGGAATCAGAGGCAGGGAATCAAACACGGGGAATCAGAGCTGGGGAATCAGAGTCGGGGAATCAGAGTTGGGGCATCGGAGGTGGGGAATTAGATATGGGGAAACAGAGGTGGGGAATCAGAGGCGGGGAAACGGAGGCGGGGAATCAGATATGGGGAATCAGAGGTGGGGAATCAGAGGCAGGGAATCAGATGTGCGGAATCAGAGATGGGGAATCAGAGGCAGGGAATCAGAATCAGAAGCGGGGAATCAGAGGCCGGGAATCAGAGGCCGGGAATCAGATGCCGGGAATAAGAGGCCGGGAATCAGAGGTGGGGAATCAGAGTCCGGGAATCAGAGATGGGGATTCAGAGGCGGGGAATGAGATATGGGGAATCAGAGGCGGGGAATCAGAGGCGGGGAAACAGAGGTGGGGAATCAGATATGGGGAACCAGATATGGGGAATCAAAGGCGGTGAATCAGAGTTGGGGAATCAGAGGCGGGGAATAAGATATGTGGAAACAGAGGTGGGGAATCAGAGTCGGGGAATCAGAGTTGGGGCATCAGAGGTGGGGAATTAGATATTGGGAAACAGAGGTGGGGAATCAGAGGCGGGGAAACAGAGGCGGGGAATCAGATATGGGGAATCAGAGGTGGGGAATCAGAGGCAGGGAATCAGATGTGCGGAATCAGAGGTGGGGAATCAGAGGCGGGGAAACAGAGGTGGGGAGTCAGATATGGGGAATCAGAGGTGGGGAATAAGAGGCGGAGAATCAGAGGCAGGGAATCAGATGCCGGGAATAAGAGGCCGGGAAACCGAGGTGGGGAATCAGAGTCCGGGAATCAGAGATGGGGATTCAGAGGCGGGGATTGAGATATTGGGAATCAGATATGGGGAATCAGAGGCGGTGAATCAGAGATGGGGAATCAGAGGCGGGGAATCAGAGGCAGGAAATCAAACACGGGGAATCAGAGCTGGGGAATCAGAGTCGGGGAATCAGAGTTGGGGCATCAGAGGTGGGGAATTAGATATGGGGAAACAGAGGTGGGGAATCAGAGGCGGGGAAACAGAGGCGGGGAATCAGATATGGGGAATCAGAGGTGGGGAATCAGAGGCAGGGAATCAGATGTGCGGAATCAGAGATGGGGAATCAGAGGCCGGGAATCAGAGGCCGGGAATCAGATGCCGGGAATAAGAGGCCGGGAATCAGAGGTGGGGAATCAGAGTCCGGGAATCAGAGATGGGGATTCAGAGGCGGGGAATGAGATATGGGGAATCAGAGGCGGGGAATCAGAGGCGGGGAAACAGAGGTGGGGAATCAGATATGGGGAATCAGATATGGGGAATCAAAGGTGGTTAATCAGAGATGGGGAATTAGAGGCGGGGAATCAGAGGCGGGGAATCAGAGCTGGGGAATCAGAGGCGGGGAATCAGAGTTGGGGAATCAGAGGCGGGGAATCAGATATGTGGAAACAGAGGTGGGGAATCAGAGGCGGGGAAACAGAGGCGGGGAATCAGATATGGGGAATCAGAGGTGGCGAATCAAAGGCGGTGAATCAGAGATGGGGAATCAGAGGCGGGGAATCAGAGGCAGGGAATCAAACACGGGGAATCAGAGGCGGGGAATCAGAGCTGGGGAATCAGAGGCGGGGAATCAGAGTTGGGGAATCAGAGGCGGGGAATCAGAGGCGGGGAAACAGAGGCGGTGAATCAGATATGGGGAATCAGAGGTGGGGAATCAGAGGTTGGGTATCAGAGGCAGGGAATCAGAGGCGGGGAATCAGAGTCCGGGAATCAGAGATGGGGATTCAGAGGTGGGGAATGAGATAAGGGGAATCAGAGGCGGGGAATCAGAGGCGGGGAAACAGAGGTGGGGACTCAGATATGGGGAATCAGATATGGGGAATCAAAGGCGGTGAATCAGAGATGGGGAATCAGAGGCGGGGAATCAGAGGCGGGGAATCAGAACTGGGGAATCAGAGGCGGGGAATCAGAGTTGGGGAATCAGAGGCGGTGAATCAGATATGGGGAAACAGAGGTGGGGAATCAGAGGCGGGGAAACAGAGGCGGCCAATCAGATATGGGGAATCAGAGGTGGGGAATCAGAGTCCGGGAATCAGAGATGGGGATTCAGAGGCGGGGAATGAGATATGGGGAATCAGAGGCGGGGAATCAGAGGCGGGGAAACAGAGGTGGGGAATCAGATATGGTGAATCAGATATGGGGAATCAAAGGCGGTGAATCAGAGATGGGGAATCAGAGGCAGGGAATCAGAGGCGGGGAATCAGAGGCGGGGAATCAGAGGCGGGGAAACAGAGGTGGGGAATCAGATATGGTGAATCAGATATGGGGAATCAAAGGCGGTGAATCAGAGGCGGGGAATCAGAGGCGGGGAATCAGAGGCGGGGAATCAGAGGCGGGGAAACAGAGGTGGGGACTCAGATATGGGGAATCAGATATGGGGAATCAAAGGCGGTGAATCAGAGATGGGGAATCAGAGGTGGGGAATCAGAGGCGGGGAATCAGAGCTGGGGAATCAGAGGCGGGTATTCAGAGTTGGGGAATCAGAGGCGGTGAATCAGATATGGGGAAACAGAGGTGGGGAATCAGAGGCGGGGAAACAGAGGCGGGAAATCAGATATGGGGAATCAGAGGTGGGGAATCAGAGTCCGGGAATCAGAGATGGGGATTCAGAGGCGGGGAATCAGAGGCGGGGAAACAGAGGTGGGGAATCAGATATGGTGAATCAGATATGGGGAATCAAAGGCGGTGAATCAGAGATGGGGAATCAGAGGCGGGGAATCAGAGGCGGGGAATCAGAGGCGGGGAATCAGAGGCGGGGAAACAGAGGTGGGGAATCAGATATGGTGAATCAGATATGGGGAATCAAAGGCGGTGAATCAGAGGCGGGGAATCAGAGGCGGGGAATCAGAGGCGGGGAATCAGAGGCGGGGAATCAGAGTTGGGGAATCAGAGGCGGGGAATCAGATATGGGGAAACAGAGGTGGGGAATCAGAGGTGGGGAAACAGAGGCGGGGAATCAGATATGGGGAATCAGAGGTGGGGAATCAGAGGTTAGGAATCAGAGGCAGGGAATCAGAGGCGGTGAAACAGAGGCGGGGAATCAGATATGGGGAATCAGAGGTGGCGAATCAAAGGCGGTGAATCAGAGATGGGGAATCAGACGCGGGGAATCAGAGGCAGGGAATCAAACACGGGGAATCAGAGGCGGGGAATCAGAGCTTGGGAATCAGAGGCGGGGAATCAGAGTTGGGGAATCAGAGGCGGGGAATCAGAGGCGGGGAAACAGAGGCCGGGAATCAGAGGCCGGGAATAAGAGGCCGGGAATCAGCGGTGGGGAATCAGAGTCCGGGAATCAGAGATGGGGATTCAGAGGCGGGGAATGAGATATGGGGAATCAGAGGCGGGGAATCAGAGGCGGGGAAACAGAGGTGGGGAATCAGATATAGGGAATCAGAGGTGGCGAATCAAAGGCGGTGAATCAGTGATGGAGAATCAGAGGCGGGGAATCAGAGGCAGGGAATCAAACACGGGGAATCAGAGGCGGGGAATCAGAGCTGGGGAATCAGAGGCGGGGAATCAGAGTTGGGGAATCAGAAGCGGGGAATCAGATATGGGGAATCAGAGGCGGGGAATCAGAGGCGGGGAAACAGATGCGGGGAATCAGATATGGGGAATCAGAGGTGGGGAATCAGGGGCAGGGAATCAGTGGCAGGGAATCAGAGGCGGGGAATCAGAGGCGGGGAGTCAGAGGTAGGGAATCAAACACGGGGAATCAGAGGTGGGGAATCAGAGATGGGGAATCAGAGGCGGGGAATCAGAGGCAGGGAATCAGAGATGGGGATTCAGAGGCGGGGATTGAGATATTGGGAATCAGATATGGGGAATCAGAGGTGGCGAATCAAAGGCGGTGAATCAGAGATGGGGAATCAGAGGCGGGGAATCAGAGGCAGGGAATCAAACACGGGGAATCAGAGCTGGGGAATCAGAGTCGGGGAATCAGAGTTGGGGCATCGGAGGTGGGGAATTAGATATGGGGAAACAGAGGTGGGGAATCAGAGGCGGGGAAACGGAGGCGGGGAATCAGATATGGGGAATCAGAGGTGGGGAATCAGAGGCAGGGAATCAGATGTGCGGAATCAGAGATGGGGAATCAGAGGCAGGGAATCAGAATCAGAAGCGGGGAATCAGAGGCCGGGAATCAGAGGCCGGGAATCAGATGCCGGGAATAAGAGGCCGGGAATCAGAGGTGGGGAATCAGAGTCCGGGAATCAGAGATGGGGATTCAGAGGCGGGGAATGAGATATGGGGAATCAGAGGCGGGGAATCAGAGGCGGGGAAACAGAGGTGGGGAATCAGATATGGGGAACCAGATATGGGGAATCAAAGGCGGTGAATCAGAGTTGGGGAATCAGAGGCGGGGAATAAGATATGTGGAAACAGAGGTGGGGAATCAGAGTCGGGGAATCAGAGTTGGGGCATCAGAGGTGGGGAATTAGATATTGGGAAACAGAGGTGGGGAACCAGAGGCGGGGAAACAGAGGCGGGGAATCAGATATGGGGAATCAGAGGTGGGGAATCAGAGGCAGGGAATCAGATGTGCGGAATCAGAGGTGGGGAATCAGAGGCGGGGAAACAGAGGTGGGGAGTCAGATATGGGGAATCAGAGGTGGGGAATAAGAGGCGGAGAATCAGAGGCAGGGAATCAGATGCCGGGAATAAGAGGCCGGGAAACCGAGGTGGGGAATCAGAGTCCGGGAATCAGAGATGGGGATTCAGAGGCGGGGATTGAGATATTGGGAATCAGATATGGGGAATCAGAGGCGGTGAATCAGAGATGGGGAATCAGAGGCGGGGAATCAGAGGCAGGAAATCAAACACGGGGAATCAGAGCTGGGGAATCAGAGTCGGGGAATCAGAGTTGGGGCATCAGAGGTGGGGAATTAGATATGGGGAAACAGAGGTGGGGAATCAGAGGCGGGGAAACAGAGGCGGGGAATCAGATATGGGGAATCAGAGGTGGGGAATCAGAGGCAGGGAATCAGATGTGCGGAATCAGAGATGGGGAATCAGAGGCCGGGAATCAGAGGCCGGGAATCAGATGCCGGGAATAAGAGGCCGGGAATCAGAGGTGGGGAATCAGAGTCCGGGAATCAGAGATGGGGATTCAGAGGCGGGGAATGAGATATGGGGAATCAGAGGCGGGGAATCAGAGGCGGGGAAACAGAGGTGGGGAATCAGATATGGGGAATCAGATATGGGGAATCAAAGGTGGTTAATCAGAGATGGGGAATTAGAGGCGGGGAATCAGAGGCGGGGAATCAGAGCTGGGGAATCAGAGGCGGGGAATCAGAGTTGGGGAATCAGAGGCGGGGAATCAGATATGTGGAAACAGAGGTGGGGAATCAGAGGCGGGGAAACAGAGGCGGGGAATCAGATATGGGGAATCAGAGGTGGCGAATCAAAGGCGGTGAATCAGAGATGGGGAATCAGAGGCGGGGAATCAGAGGCAGGGAATCAAACACGGGGAATCAGAGGCGGGGAATCAGAGCTGGGGAATCAGAGGCGGGGAATCAGAGTTGGGGAATCAGAGGCGGGGAATCAGAGGCGGGGAAACAGAGGCGGTGAATCAGATATGGGGAATCAGAGGTGGGGAATCAGAGGTTGGGTATCAGAGGCAGGGAATCAGAGGCGGGGAATCAGAGTCCGGGAATCAGAGATGGGGATTCAGAGGTGGGGAATGAGATAAGGGGAATCAGAGGCGGGGAATCAGAGGCGGGGAAACAGAGGTGGGGACTCAGATATGGGGAATCAGATATGGGGAATCAAAGGCGGTGAATCAGAGATGGGGAATCAGAGGCGGGGAATCAGAGGCGGGGAATCAGAACTGGGGAATCAGAGGCGGGGAATCAGAGTTGGGGAATCAGAGGCGGTGAATCAGATATGGGGAAACAGAGGTGGGGAATCAGAGGCGGGGAAACAGAGGCGGCCAATCAGATATGGGGAATCAGAGGTGGGGAATCAGAGTCCGGGAATCAGAGATGGGGATTCAGAGGCGGGGAATGAGATATGGGGAATCAGAGGCGGGGAATCAGAGGCGGGGAAACAGAGGTGGGGAATCAGATATGGTGAATCAGATATGGGGAATCAAAGGCGGTGAATCAGAGATGGGGAATCAGAGGCAGGGAATCAGAGGCGGGGAATCAGAGGCGGGGAATCAGAGGCGGGGAAACAGAGGTGGGGAATCAGATATGGTGAATCAGATATGGGGAATCAAAGGCGGTGAATCAGAGGCGGGGAATCAGAGGCGGGGAATCAGAGGCGGTGAATCAGAGGCGGGGAAACAGAGGTGGGGACTCAGATATGGGGAATCAGATATGGGGAATCAAAGGCGGTGAATCAGAGATGGGGAATCAGAGGTGGGGAATCAGAGGCGGGGAATCAGAGCTGGGGAATCAGAGGCGGGTATTCAGAGTTGGGGAATCAGAGGCGGTGAATCAGATATGGGGAAACAGAGGTGGGGAATCAGAGGCGGGGAAACAGAGGCGGGAAATCAGATATGGGGAATCAGAGGTGGGGAATCAGAGTCCGGGAATCAGAGATGGGGATTCAGAGGCGGGGAATCAGAGGCGGGGAAACAGAGGTGGGGAATCAGATATGGTGAATCAGATATGGGGAATCAAAGGCGGTGAATCAGAGATGGGGAATCAGAGGCGGGGAATCAGAGGCGGGGAATCAGAGGCGGGGAATCAGAGGCGGGGAAACAGAGGTGGGGAATCAGATATGGTGAATCAGATATGGGGAATCAAAGGCGGTGAATCAGAGGCGGGGAATCAGAGGCGGGGAATCAGAGGCGGGGAATCAGAGGCGGGGAATCAGAGTTGGGGAATCAGAGGCGGGGAATCAGATATGGGGAAACAGAGGTGGGGAATCAGAGGTGGGGAAACAGAGGCGGGGAATCAGATATGGGGAATCAGAGGTGGGGAATCAGAGGTTAGGAATCAGAGGCAGGGAATCAGAGGCGGTGAAACAGAGGCGGGGAATCAGATATGGGGAATCAGAGGTGGCGAATCAAAGGCGGTGAATCAGAGATGGGGAATCAGACGCGGGGAATCAGAGGCAGGGAATCAAACACGGGGAATCAGAGGCGGGGAATCAGAGCTTGGGAATCAGAGGCGGGGAATCAGAGTTGGGGAATCAGAGGCGGGGAATCAGAGGCGGGGAAACAGAGGCCGGGAATCAGAGGCCGGGAATAAGAGGCCGGGAATCAGCGGTGGGGAATCAGAGTCCGGGAATCAGAGATGGGGATTCAGAGGCGGGGAATGAGATATGGGGAATCAGAGGCGGGGAATCAGAGGCGGGGAAACAGAGGTGGGGAATCAGATATAGGGAATCAGAGGTGGCGAATCAAAGGCGGTGAATCAGTGATGGAGAATCAGAGGCGGGGAATCAGAGGCAGGGAATCAAACACGGGGAATCAGAGGCGGGGAATCAGAGCTGGGGAATCAGAGGCGGGGAATCAGAGTTGGGGAATCAGAAGCGGGGAATCAGATATGGGGAATCAGAGGCGGGGAATCAGAGGCGGGGAAACAGATGCGGGGAATCAGATATGGGGAATCAGAGGTGGGGAATCAGGGGCAGGGAATCAGTGGCAGGGAATCAGAGGCGGGGAATCAGAGGCGGGGAGTCAGAGGTAGGGAATCAAACACGGGGAATCAGAGGTGGGGAATCAGAGATGGGGAATCAGAGGCGGGGAATCAGAGGCAGGGAATCGGACGCCGGGAATCAGAGGCGGGGAATCAGAGCTGGGGAATCAGAGGCGGGGAATCAGAGTTGGGGAATCAGAGGCGGGGTATCAGATATGGGGAAATAGAGGCGGGGAATCAGATATGGGGAATCAGAGGCTGGGAATCAGAGGGGGAGAAACAGAGGCGGGGAATAAGTTATGGGGAATCAGAGGTGGGGAATCAGGGGTGGGGAATCAGTGGCAGGGAATCAGAGGCGGGGAATCAGAGGCGGGGAATCAGAGGCGGGGAAACAGAGGTGGGGAATCAGATATGGGGAATCAGAGGTGGCGAATCAAAGGCGGTAAATCAGAGATGGGGAATCAGTGGCGGGGAATCAGAGCTGGGGAATCAGAGGCGGGGAATCAGAGTTGGGGAATCAGAGTCGGGGAATCAGATATGGGGAAACAGAGGTGGGGAATCAGAGGCGGGGAAACAGAGGCGGGGAATCAGATATGGGGAATCAGAGGTGGGGAATCAGAGGTTGGGAATCAGAGGCAGGGAATCAGAGGCGGGGAAACAGAGGCGGGGAATCAGATATGGGGAATCAGAGGTGGCGAATCAAAGGCGGTGAATCAGAGATGGGGAATCAGAGGCGGTGAATCAGAGGCAGGGAATCAAACACGGGGAATCAGAGGCGGGGAATCAGAGCTGGGGAATCAGAGGCGGGGAATCAGAGTTGGGGAATCAGAGGCGGGGTATCAGATATGGGGAAATAGAGGCGGGGAATCAGATATGGGGAATCAGAGGCTGGGAATCAGAGGGGGAGAAACAGAGGCGGGGAATAAGTTATGGGGAATCAGAGGTGGGGAATCAGGGGTGGGGAATCAGTGGCAGGGAATCAGAGGCGGGGAATCAGAGGCGGGGAATCAGAGGCGGGGAAACAGAGGTGGGGAATCAGATATGGGGAATCAGAGGTGGCGAATCAAAGGCGGTAAATCAGAGATGGGGAATCAGTGGCGGGGAATCAGAGCTGGGGAATCAGAGGCGGGGAATCAGAGTTGGGGAATCAGAGTCGGGGAATCAGATATGGGGAAACAGAGGTGGGGAATCAGAGGCGTGGAAACAGAGGCGGGGAATCAGATATGGGGAATCAGAGGTGGGGAATCAGAGGTTGGGAATCAGAGGCAGGGAATCAGAGGCGGGGAAACAGAGGCGGGGAATCAGATATGGGGAATCAGAGGTGGCGAATCAAAGGCGGTGAATCAGAGATGGGGAATCAGAGGCGGTGAATCAGAGGCAGGGAATCAAACACGGGGAATCAGAGGCGGGGAATCAGACCTGGGGAATCAGAGGCGGGGAATCAGAGTTGGGGAATCAGAGGCGGGGAATCAGAGGCGGGGAAACAGAGGCGGGGAATCAGATATGGGGAATCAGAGGTGGGGAATCAGAGGTTGGGAATCAGAGGCAGGGTTATCAGAGGCGGGGAATCAGAGGCGGGAAATCAGAGGCATGGAATCAGATGTGCGGAATCAGAGATGGGGAATCTGAGGCAGGGAATCAGAGGCGGGGAATCAGAGGCGTGGAATCAGAGGCCGGGAATCAGAGGCCGGGAATCAGAGGCCGGGATTCAGAGGCCGGGAATCAGAGGCCGGGAATCAGAGGCCGGGAATCATAGGTGGGGAATCAGAGGCCGGGAATCAGAGGTTGGGAATCAGAGGCAGGGAATCAGAGGCAGGGAATCAGAGGCAGGGAATCAGAGGCGGGGAATCAGAGGCAGAGAATCAGAGGCCGGGAATCAGAGGCGGGGAATCAGAGTTGGGGCATCAGAGGTGGGGAATTAGATATGGGGAAACAGAGGTGGGGAATCAGAGGCGGGGAAACAGAGCGGGGAATCAGATATGGGGAATCAGAGGTGGGGAATCAGAGGCAGGGAATCAGATGTGCGGAATCAGAGATGGGGAATCAGAGGCAGGGAATCAGAATCAGAAGAGGGGAATCAGAGGCCGGGAATCAGAGGCCGGGAATCAGATGCCGGGAATAAGAGGCCGGGAATCAGAGGTGGGGAATCAGAGTCCGGGAATCAGAGATGGGGATTCAGAGGCGGGGAATCAGAAGCGGGGAAACAGAGGTGGGGAATCAGATATGGGGAATCAGTGGTGGCGAATCAAAGGCGGTAAATCAGAGATGGGGAATCAGAGGCGGGGAATCAGAGGCAGGGAATCAAACACGGGGAATCAGAGACGGGGAATCAGAGCTGGGGAATCAGAGGCGGGGAATCAGAGTTGGGGAATCAGAGTCGGGGAATCAGATATGGGGAAACAGAGGTGGGGAATCAGAGGCGGGGATACAGAGGCGGGAAATCAGATATGGGGAATCAGAGGTGGGGAATCAGAGGTTGGGAATCAGAGGCAGGGAATCAGAGGCGGGGAAACAGAGGTTGGGAATCAGAGTCAGGGAATCAGAGGCGGGGAAACAGAGGCGGGGAATCAGATATGGGGAATCAGAGGTGGCGAATCAAAGGTGGTGAATCAGAGATGGGGAATCAGAGGCGGTGAATCAGAGGCAGGGAATCAAACACGGGGAATCAGAGGTGGGGAATCAGACCTGGGGAATCAGAGGCGGGGAATCAGAGTTGGGGAATCAGAGGCGAGGAATCAGAGGCGCGGAAACAGAGGCGGGGAATCAGATATGGGCAATCAGAGGTGGGGAATCAGAGGTTGGGAATCAGAGGCAGGGAATCAGAGGCGGGGAATCAGAGGCGGCGAATCAGATGCATGGAATCAGATGTGCGGAATCAGAGATGGGGAATCAGAGGCAGGGAATCAGAGGCGGGAAATCAGAGGCGTGGAATCAGAGGCCGGTATTCAGAGGCCGGGTATGAGTGGCCGGGAATCAGAGGCCGGGAATCAGAGGCCGGGAATCAGCGGTGGTGAATCGGACGCGGGGATTCAGAGGTTGTAAATCAGAGATGGGGAATCAGAGACGGGGAATCAGAGGCGGGGAAACAGAGGTGGGGAGTCAGATATGGGGAGTCAGAGGTGGGGAATAAGAGGCGGAGAATCAGAGGCAGGGAATCAGAGGCGGGGAATCAGAGGCCGGGAATCAGAAGCCAGGAATCAGAGGCCGGGAATGAGAGATGGGGATTCAGAGGTGGGGAATGAGATATTGGGAATCAGAGGCGGGGAATCAGAGGCGGGGAATCAGAGGCAGGGAATCAGATGTGCGGAATCAGAGATGAGGAATCAAAGGCGGGGAATCAGAGTTGGGGCATCAGAGGTGGGGAATTAGATATGGGGAAACAGAGGCGGGGATTCAGAGGCGGGGAAACAGAGGCGGGGAATCAGATATGGGGAATCAGAGGTGGGGAATCAGAGGCAGGGAATCAGATGTGCGGAATCAGAGATGGGGAATCAGAGGCAGGGAATCAGAATCAGAGGCGGGGAATCAGAGGCGGGGAATCAGAGGCCGGGAATCAGATGCCGGGAATAAGAGGCCGGGAATCAGCGGTGGGGAATCAGAGTCCGGGAATCAGAGATGGGGATTCAGAGGCGGGGAATGAGATATGGGGAATCAGAGGCGGGGAATCAGAGGCGGGGAAACAGAGGTGGGGAATCAGATATAGGGAATCAGAGGTGGCGAATCAAAGGCGGTGAATCAGAGATGGGGAATCAGAGGCGGGGAATCAGAGGCAGGGAATCAAACACGGGGAATCAGAGGCGGGGAATCAGAGTTGGGGATTCAGATATGGGGAATCAGAGGCGGGGAATCAGAGGCGGGGAAACATACATCCACAACACCTCACATGCACTCCATCTCCTCAGTGACTTCAGATTCCCTGAACTGTACCACCTTTTTTTCACAATGGATGTCCATTTCCTTTATACCTCCATTCCCCAAACAGAAGGTTTTAAACCACTTCACTTCTTTCTGGACCAGAGACTTGACCAGCCACTTTCTACCACTTTCCTCTTCCACCTTGCAGAGCTTGTCCTCACTCTAAACAACTTCTCCTTTAACTCATCCCACTTCCTCCAAATCAAAGGAGTAGCCATGGGTACCCACATGGGTCCCAGCTATGCCTGCCTGTTTGTGGTCTTTGTGGAGCAATCCATGCTGTAAGCCTACACAGGCAAGGGCTCTCAAGTCTTCCTCCTTTATTTTAAATGTTAAATTTAGACATACAGCACTGTAACAGGCCATTTCAGCCCAAGAGTCCATGCCTCCCAATTTATCCCCAATTAACCTACACCCCGGTACATTTTTGAAGGGTGGGAGTCCCTAGGGAAAATCCATGTAGACATGGGGTGAACGTACAAACTCCTTACAGACAGTGGGGGATTTGAATCCCTCTCCTCATCACTGGTGCTGTAAAGGTGCTGCACTAACCACTATGCCAACTGTCCCACCTGTTATATTGATGACTACAGCAGGGCTGCCTCATGCACCCGCGACGAACTGGTCAATTTCATTCACTTCGCAGCCGACTTCCACCCCAATCTCACACTCACCTGCTCCATCTCCAGCAACACTTTCCCTTTTCTGGATCTCTCTGTCTCCATCTCAGAAGACAAGCTTTCTACTGACATATATTACAAACCCACTAACTCCCACAACAACCTCAACTATACTTCTTCACACACTGTCCCCTGCAAATATCTATTCCTTTCTCTCAATGTCTTTGTCTCTGCCATATCTGTTCCCAAGATGAGGTCTTCCAGTCCAGATCTTCTGAAATTTCTGCCTTCTTCCAAAAATGTGGCTTCCCCTCCACAACCATCAACTCAGACCTCACCCGCATCCAGAGTCTGCATCAGAAGAGATCTTATTGGGGGGGTATGTGGGGGTGGGGGGGTGGAAGGGCACATGCTGCCGTTCAAGAACTCACACAAGGTAGGGGGAAGAGGAAGCGGGTGCCTTATCTGCCATGGACCTCCTCTGTCCACCGCACTGTCACACTCCCTCCCTCCGGTGTTTCAGATGACACGTGTGCTTATAGCGTGTGGAGATGAAACCATATGATTCATTTTGGTGACATCCCCTCTGACAGTGTCACCCAGTGGGGTCTGCAAACCCCTAGTGACGTTAGTACTATGGGTGGGTGGAAGGGCTCAAGAACTCATTTTGGGGAGGGTATGCCCCCTCCGCCACCTGCTGCTCAGACCAAGTACTGCAAACAAATCATTTGATGAATGTAACCTCTTGCTGATAATTTGATAATGAGACATAATGTACAATGAGTCTGTGCCCCGCAAATATACCCATGTGACCCACTAACCCCATTTGTCTTCGGAATCTGGGAGGAAGATCCCCATGCAGGTCATGGGGAGAACTTACAAATTCCTTACAGAGATGCCAGATTCAAACCCAGATTGCTAGTCCTATAACAGCGTTACACGGTTATGCAAACCATACCATGTATATTGAACATGGAACACTGCAGTACAGTACAGGCCCTTGATATGGTGCTGACCTCTATATTCCTACCAAAAAGAAACTAAACCCTTTCTACCTCATAACCCCTATTTTCCTTTCATCAGCGTGCCTGTCTAAGTCTCTTCAATTTTCCTAAAGTTTCAAACTCCACCACCACATTCCAGAGTAGGGCATTCCAGTCACCCACAACTCACTGTGTAAAACTTATTTCTGATGTTTTCCTTATACTTTCCTCCTTTCACTTTGTACAGATGTCCTCTGATGTTTGCTACTTCCCCCCCCACCCCCGCATCCTGTGAAAAAGGCACTGACTGTCGACCTTATCTATGCCTCTCAGAATTAATGTAGACATCTATTAAGTCACTTCTCATTCTTCTTCATCCAAAAAGAAAAGCCCTAGCTCTTCTAATCATACAATCCAGACAACATCCTGGTAAATCTCTTCTGCACTCTGTCCATAGCTTCTACATCCTTCCTATAATGAGGTGACCAGAACTGAACACAATCCTCTATGTGTGGTCTCACCAGAGATTTGTAGAGTTGCAATATGACCTCTTGAACTCAATCCCCTGTCTCATGCAGTCCTACATGTCATAGGCTTTCTTAACTATCCTATCGATCACTGCAGCAACCTTGAGAAATGTATGGGTTTCGACACAAGATCCTTCTGTTCTTCCACACTGTTAATATCTGACCAGTAACCCTGTACTTGTCCTTTGAGTTTGACCTTCCAAAGTGCTTCACCTCACACGTATCCATATTGAACTCCATCTGCCACTTGTCCGCCCAACTTTGCACCAACATTCTTACTTGCTGCAGATGAACAAGTAATTTGCAAAAAAACTACAGAAACAATAAACAAAAAGCTACAATAGTATACTATATTGAAAATAAAAGGAAATAGTACAAAATATAGATAGGTAATAAATATTCAGTTATTAAAAAGGCACACCAATAATGCAAATAGTCCTTTTGTGGTATCAGAGAAATCCCTGATTAGTTTAACAAGGGGAGGTTCAGGAGCCTGATACCTGTTGGAAATAAAACATGCTTTAAGTGAGTCTGAGGGGTAGGCAGAAGGTTTCAAGGTAACAGGGTTGAGCAGATGATAGAGCTCATACCTCAGAACTCTGGAAACCCAGGATCAATCCCAATCTCCAGCGCTGTCTGCACAGATTTGGCGCCTTCTCCCTGTTGACCTACATGTTTTCTGATCTCCCGCAGCATCCAAAAGACATGCAGGTTAGCACATTGATTGGCAGCTGTAAATTTCCCCCAGTGTGTAGGGGAATGGTAGTATCGGGGATTTGTGGGAGGGTGAGGAGAATAGCATGGAATGAGTGTAGATGGCCAACCTGGACTCAGTGGGCTGAAGGGCCTGTTTCCCTTCTAATGGTTCTTTGTAGGATCCTTTAACATGCTGCAGAAGGATTTATTCAGGGTGGATCCAGCATGCAATCCCTAATTTTCAAGAGATGTCAGTGAGATCAACTTCACAAGCAGAGATATAGCATCTGCCTTTGGGAATCAAACATCCATTAGCATCTGTAGCACCATCAATTGGCAGGAAACAGGAAAGTGACCACCACTCTGTATTTCAAGGAGACATTAATAAATCCAAGTCCATTATCAGTATTGGCTACCATTAAGTTGTTTACTTGGGTACAAGCTACTTAACTGAATTTGTGTCTACAATTTGTGGAGAGACTGGAAAAGCAGAGATTGCTTTTGTTTGAGCAAAGACAGTTCACAGAATAGTAAATAGAGGATTTCAACATCGGGGAAAGTGTTTGAGGAAATACAATAAACCATTTACACTGACAGGAATGAAAAAGCACAAAAAAACCTTCAATACTTGTGGTGATACACCACTAGCCTACTGCAGGGGGTGACCTAGGTACCTATAGGAAGATTACTGGAGGACAGACCACACCTGGCCAGCTTTCAATCAGCTGACCCTGAATGGATCAAGCCCCACCCAGTCGGCTGCCAATCATCTGCCGGGATATAAGCCACATCCGGCCCCTCGAGGTCAGTCACACGGAGTTGCAGCTAACTACAGCAGAAGACTTTAAGTAGAATAAAGCCCGTTGTTTCGCCTTTCAAATCTTTTGTCTGCTTACTGTCACCACAGTGCATCACAATACTGAAAATCTGAAATAACAGAAAAGGCTGGGAAGACTCAGCAGGTCAGGAAGCATCTGCAGAGAAAGAAAATGCTGCAGGTCAATGCTCTTTCATCAGAATGACGCAAGGTTAGATATCCAGGAAGTTTCCAGTTGCAGAGCAGGGAAGGCGTGGAGAGACCAAGGGGAATATCTTTGAGTGGGTGGAGGCAAGAACGAATGAAGGACCAAATGAAGCTGAGAAAAAGTGACAAAGGCTGGCCTGTCTGCTGGAGATTTCAATAGGAGATAATGCCAATTGTGAAGAGGAGAATAGGAATGACGGGCTCAAAGAGTAACAAGTTCTGGCCATATGTTTGTGGAAAACAGTGATCTTTATTTATAATTGGGGGATTTTCAAACAGGGAATACACTCACACATACAGACACACAGTAGCATGTAAATCATATGCATCGGATGCTGGTCAGATAAAGACATTCACAACTCCGAGTTATGCAAGAGTTACACAACAATATCCACCACCACTCTACAATACACTGTTCGACAGAGAAAAAGGCATCTAATTACATCCATTACAGATGTATTCCACTATAGCCTCCACCCTGTACTGGAAAACACCACACAAATGGTCTCCAGTGGCTCCCATGAATCACAACCTGGATTAGACCCCTCCTAGTTGGTCTTCCAGCATTGCCCATGGCCCAAATGCTGGAACAATGCACAAGCTCTAAAAAACATTGGAAAGGGTTGACAAAGGTGGGTATACAGACTGATGGACAATCCCAGAATCTCTCCCTCTGAACTCTGTCTCTCCCACTCTGAACCCCGTCCCTCTGAACCCAACCCTCTGAATTCTGTCCCTCTGACCCCATCCCTCTGACCCCTGCCCCTCTGATCCCCATCCCTCTGACCCCATCCCTCTGAATTCCATCTCTCTGATCCCTGTCCCTCTGACCCCCAACCCTCTGACCCCTGTCCCTCTGAATTTCATCCCTCTGACCCCTGTCCCTCTGATCCCTGTCCCCTCTGAACCCCATCCCTCTGACCCCTGTCCATGTGATCCCAGTACCTCTGACCCCTGTCCTTCTGGCCCTGTCCCTCTGATCCCTGTCCCCTCTAAACCCCGTCCTTCTGGCCCCTGTCCCTGTGATCCCAGTACCTCTGACCCCTGTCCTTCTGGCCCTGTCCCTCTGAACCCTGTTCCTCTAACCCCGCCCCTCAGTTAGAGTGAGGGAACTTTTTGTCCCCTTCTTATTCCCCCTCTTCTTCCCCTCTCCAATCTCCCTTCTCCTTGCTCTGACCTTCTCCTCTTTTCCCTCCTCCTGTGCCCTTCCTTCTTCCACTGTTTTGATCCACTCTGGCATCTTGAAGCCAATGCCCCTCCATCTTTCACCCACAATTCCCGCCCTCTCATCCCTCCAAACCCCTGACCACCTGTTTGATGGAGAGAACATATGCAAGGAGAAGGAAAGCGGATTGTTCTGCAGATCTGAGCCAGGGTCCTGGACATTCAGGGCTGGGGTTAGCTGCTGATGGAGCCTTGTTATGTGGTATGGTTGGCGTAGCGGTTAGTGTAATGCTTTTACAGTGCCAGTGATAAGGTCTGGACCAGGGTTCAAACCCTGTGCTGTCTGTAAGGAGTTTGTACATTCTCCCGTTGTCTGCATTGGTTTTCTGGGTGCTCCGATTACCTCCCACCATTCAAAAATGTACTAGGGGTGTAGGTTAATGGGGTATAAAATGGCCTGTTACTATGCTGTATGTTTACATTTTTTTAATTTAATTTTTATAAAAATTTAAATTTACCTGTCTGGTCACTTCTGGTAGACACACTCCTGGTTGATCGACTCCCAGGGATGAGTTTAATGGATCAGTAACATTGATTATTCATGCACACAACATTATTGCAACAATCACAGACATTTGGTCAGAATGGTTTGATGTTTAGTGTTTAGATTCCCTGAATTTACCCAATAAACAGTACTGTAAGTGAGGAGTGAGCTCACAGCTCTGTCTAGTAGCTGCGCACTAGCTAGTGAGCCTTGGCAGCTTACTTTCAGGTTGGGAGTGGTTGAGGCAGCCTCTGAGAATGAAGAAACCTCCTCTCCATAGCCCAGGACTCATTGAGTGAAAACATTTTCCAAGCACTCAGCTCTGCTACCTGACAGCTCCAAACCTTCTCCAGCAAAGTGAGAAGGCTTCAAAATACTGGTGAGTGTGGATTTTTGCTATATAATTTTCAAATTTAGCCTTATCACATCTGGCATGGAGAATTTAATTTGTGGTTTTCCAATGCAGCTGAAATCTTGCTTTCGTTCTGGGATTATATATAAACTGGTTGCAGAATTGGCATGAGAGTAAAATGTAATGAGCTCTTTTATCCAGCAAGGTTTTCCTGGAGAAATTCAACAACCACGAAGGGAGTGTCAGTCCACACAGCTGAGGGTCAGGTCCGACATGGATTACAGCACTAGTTCTCTGTAACTTTCAGGTGAATTGAGACTTTAACAGGACCAGACAAGTGCCCTCGGATTACACACCCATCTATTGTTCATCTTTTCTTATCTGCTAGTAATGCATTTGCCTATTCTACATGCTCCTGCCCCGATCCACACACATATAACCACAGGATTGGATTCCTGCAGCATTTTTGCAGAGGGCATCAAATACTCTGAATGTGCACCACTGAGTTGGAGCTTGGAGCCTACTTGTTGCTGGCTGGTGTTTTATGCTCAAAACCAGCCCTGCCATTGTTCTGCATCTCCCTCTACCCCCATATATTCCATTCCTTTCACTCTCTCACATCTCCTCAGCTTCCCCTTAAATGCTGATCCCAACCACCTGGCATGGGAATGAGCTCCATGTCCTCCCCACTCTCCACCTGCAGTACTTTGGAACTTATGACTGATGGGGATCAACAATGTTAATAGAACTGATAGAACTTGATTCACGGCTGTTGCTAATACACCCTGACGTCAGGCAGGCAAGTGGATCACAGAAAGCAGCCAAGTTCCGTTTCCTCCATTTCCAAGCTGAAACGCTGAGAGGGTAAGCTCAGAGACTGAGGACAGGCTCACTGTCGGCTGTGTTCCCCTCTCACAGTGGTCATTATTAAGGATCATGACTAGAGATGCCAGAGAGCTTCTCTTGCCTTCACAGCAGACATCAGGGGGATGATGGAGAGGAAGAAGCCTTCTCAAGGAGAAGTTGCATTTACAGTTACATACATGTATCATGCATGTTATGTGCACGCACACACCTATCCATCAATACACAACATGTAGAGGGAGGTCTAGTCATAGTGCCATGTTGGTACTCACAAGAGGTCTCCTCACAGTGAGATGTCTCCTCACAGTGACATGTCAATACTCACAACGTGACATGCCAGTACTCTGAAAACAGATAAAAATTGGCAGGTGGGATTGATTCTAGTTCATTCACCAAATTTGAGAATGTGAACTTAACTGTGTAAAAGAGACATGCAGGATAAGCTCAGTGCCGACAATGCTCCCGGATACCGTGAGCAGACAACATTCCCAACCTCAGAGCAGGAAAAGCCATCTAAAGCTCATTTACCCCTGACATTACCAGCCAGGACTTTTAATGTTTGAAACAAAGTGCTGATCAAAATTACAGTGATCTAGATCACGGCTAGATAAATGGGCCAGATGTTACTTGAGGCTTCTCCACCACTAAGGCAGAATATCAGGAAATAAATGTAGAGATTTTGAAAACTTTTCATGGAATGGCATGCAGGCCTTTGTCTAATGTTTGATCACCATGTATCCTGCTTTATAGCAGGATTTCCAATGTGCACACCTGTTATATGTGGATTGTGAAGAAATTTGTGACCTTTCTGTTTGGAACATTGTGGATTGCAGAAGATCACATGACTTCTCTGTCTGAACCCTAGTTGGAAGTTGCATCACCTGCCAATCAAGGTTAGACTCCAACCATCCATTTGCGCACACCTTATCGTTGGCTCATTTAAATTATTCAGTATCATCGTTGGCCAGGCGCCCAGCTCAGAACAGTATAAATATTGATACATGCCACATTTCTCTCTCACACTCTGCCTCTTGGTCCAAGTCCCATACACCACTCCATGCCAGGTCGCTACTGTGGACATCCCTGGAGGAGTCGTGGGTAAGGTGTGAACTACACTTAGTTGAGCCACAGTTCTACAATAGATCAGTGCTTGTAGAGAGCCTCACCCCGTTAGTATAGGGAATCGGGAATGTGTTTGGAAGTCCCTGTCTGTGAAGTGTGTACCCATGGGGGATAATGTGGTAGGGTAAGCAGCCACCAGTATCGATCCCTTGTACCCGATGTGCCTGCTTACACTGTAACAGTTTTTGTCTCGCACCATGTAGATTTGAAGGTAGGCAGCCACTGGTATCGGAGACCAACCTGGGTCTGATGTGCATGTCTCTATAGCTATTAAGTAGTAGAGTAATTAAATATCATTTGACAGTTTCCCCTGTTTGTTTCCTATGTGTTCAATAATGTGTTCAATAAGGTTACCTTTGATTGAAGAGTTTTGGCTGGACACACATGGATTATTAAACATGTAGGAGATTGTGCTAATGAGTGTGTATGCAGGCACACGTAAGCAGATTCAGCCTCTTATCAGCCAGCCACACATCCCCATCTCCTGACCATGCATCACTCTCTCCCCCATGCATGAGGACCGTCCTGATTTTTACAGGATCGGCCTGCCAGTCGGATAGACAGGCTGCATGGAGCTGCTGCACTTTGACTAGCTGGCAGGCACATGGCCTGAAGTGTCTAGTGGCTTGTGCAGGAATAGAACCATTAAACCATAGAACACTACAGCACAGAAAACAGACCACTCACTAGCCCCATTGACCTGCTCCCTTTCCATAATCCTCCAGGCCTCTTCCATCCATGTATCTATCCAATCTACTCTTAAAACTCAAGGTCGAACCCACATTCACCACATCAGATGGCAGAACATTCCACATTCCCACCACTTTCTGAGTGAAGAACTTTCCCCTAATGTTCCCCTATAAACCTTTCCCTCAATCTAAAAGAAAAAAGTCTACTCAAATCCATTCTGTCTATACCTCTCATAATCTTGTAAACCTCCATCATATCTTCCCTCATTCTTCTTCACTCTAAAGAATAAAGTCCTAACCTGTTTGATCTTTCCCTGGAAATCAACTGCTGAAGACCTGGAAACATACCTAGTAAATCTTCTCTGCATTCTTTCAATCTTACTGATATCCTTTCTGTAGTTAGACAACCAGAACTGCACACAATATTCCAAATTTAACCTCACCAATGTCCTAAACAATTTCAACATAACATCCCAACTCCTCTACTCAATACTTTGATTTATAAAGACTAAGATGCCAAAAGCATTAATTACAACCCTGTCCACCTGTGAAGCCACCGGTAACCATTTAAACACTAGAGCCTGGTGAAAATTCATAAAAGTTCAATTCTGTGCACAGTATAAGAATTGCCTGATACCGGTGAACTTGGATCAATGAGAAATGAGATTGGATTGTGAATCAAAGAACTTACCTGAACATATTACGCACACGTGCACTTACAATTAGAAGGGGGTTAAGTTAGGTTAAGTTAATAGTAATAAGTTAAAGTTTGATCCTGTTTTTATGTTTAAAGAAAATTAAAAGCAACTTTTGTTTAAGTAACCATTTGTCTTGGTGAATTTCTATTGCTGCTGGATTTTGGGGTCCTCTGGATCTGTAACAAATAGTCACTGGAACCAAAATATTCACCTACTCTCTCGTTTGTACCTCAATATATTTGATTTAGAAAACTTTCCTGAACATATTTCACAAACTCCAAGCCATCCAGCCCTTTTACAGTGTGAGAGTCCCAGTCATATTTGGAAAGTTAAAATCTCCTTCTATCACAACTTTCTGCTTCTTACTTTGGTCTGCTATCTCTCTACAGACTTTGTACAGCTGAGATATTTTCCCTAACTAGCAATACCACTCCCTCCCCCCCCCCCCTTTCAAGCCTCCTCCTCTATCACGTCTGAAGCAATCAAGTCTCACTAATAGCAAAAATGTTGTAATCCCATGTTCACAATGGAGTTTTAGTGACTCAATTTCTTTAGTTAAATCTGACATGATACACCACTGGCTCCTAAGTAGGACATAATCAACCATAAGGTCCTCACATGACTCTATTTGGCCTAGGGAAACTCCAATTCCTCCAGGAGGGAGGCCACGTGGCACTGTATTTTCTCTCTGTGGGGGTCCAGCCTGTTGATCCGGTTGACCAGCAGGGTATGGTTTGCCAGCACGCTGAAGCCATTATCAGTCCACTGGGGTTTTTATACTCGACCCCAGGGTTCACTTACAGTTTCATGGTCTCTCTCACATGGATTCTCTTGGATTGGAGTACCGGGGCCTAGTGTCACTAGTATTACTTCCCCCTCCCTCCGACAGAAGTGATGCTAGTGGCCTCAGTACTCCAATCCATTGCTGATGCACCAGCCGGCACTAACGCATGCGCGCAAGAAGAAACATGGCCGTGCACAACCTACAGACCCGTGGGATGCCACATTTAACATGGTAAGTTCAGGTTCAGCTTTTACACTTTTGATCCAAATACTAGATTGAGAATGGCATTCCATGTGAAGGCCATTCAACCCAATTTGTCCATGTTATGAATATCCTATCCGCTTTTAACTTACACCTTCCAAAAGGCCTTCCAAACCTTTCTCTATCATGTTTTTATCCAACCTTCCCATTATCATATGTAATATCAAACTCAACAAGTGCCTGCGTTTCTTCATTTTCACCACATTAGAAGTATCATGAATATATCCATACATTTTTATGTTTGTGAATGTTGGCACTAGATTTATGTGAGGTAGAAACATCTCGACATTTACCTATTCAAATCATTTCAGTAAAGCTAAATGCATCTTAGCCTCTTATCCTCATTAAAAAAAATTTATACTTTCTTTGTGCCTCTTCATTCTTTTTCATACATAGACCAGAACTTTAAAAGGTGTTCTATGTAACTAATGTTTAATATAAGTTCGAAGAGATTTTTTTGTTTTCCAACTTAGCTGGAATTAACTTTCAGGGCTTTTTTTTTTGGTCAAATGCTGAACACAATCCACACATCTGTGCCAAATATGATGTCCAAAAAGGGTGACACGGTCAGCATATTGGTTTATTTCTTTGGCTTGGCTTTGCGGACGAAGATTTATGGAGGGGTAATGTAACACAGCACAAGCAACCTGAGTTCAAATCCAGGTTATCTGTAAGGAGTTTCTACATTCTCTCCATAACTGTATGGGTTTCCTCTGGGCTCTCTGATTTCCTCACACCCTTCAAAAATGTTCAGGGGATTGTAGATATTTTTGGGTGGCAAGGCCTTATGGGCCAGAAGGGCCCGTTACCTTGCTGTATGTCAAAATTTAAATTTAAATCAAATTAAAACTCTGCTGGTTGCACCTTATAGATATCCCTCTACCCCTTTCATATTCATGTGTCTATTTAGAAGCCTTGTAAACACTGCCTCCACCACTACTCCTGGCAGCCCATTCCAGGCATGCACCACTTTCTACATAAAATATTTGCCCCTATATGTCTCTTAATCTTCCTCCCCTTCTCCTGAAATACATGTCCTCAAATTATGATGCTTTAACCCTGGTGAAAAGATTCTCACTGCCCACCCTATCAATGCCCCTCTTCATTTTATACACCTCTCTCAGGTCTCCACTCCAGAGAAAATAACCCAAGTTTGTCCAACCTCCCTATAGCTCATACGCTCTAAATCAGGCAACATCCTGGTAAACTTCTTCTGTCCCCTTTCCAAAGCCTCTTCAACATCCTTCCTGGAATGGGGCAACCAGAATTACAGACCGTATTCCAAATGCAGCCTGACTAAAGTTTTATACAGCTGCTACATGACCTCATTAGTTTTATTTTGTCAGTGTCCACCAATGATGCCAAGCATAGCACACACCTTCTTGACCACCCTATCTACTTGTGAGGCCATTTTCAATGAGCTATGGATCTGGACTCCCAGATCCCTTTGCACATTAATGTTTTTAAAAGTCCTTCCATTAACTCTACATATTCCATTTACAATTGACTTCCCAAAGTGTACAGCTCATACTTGACCAGATTAAATCAATGTATCATTTCTCTACCCATATCTATAACTGATCTGTATTCTGTTGTATTCTTTGATAACCCTCAACACTGTTCACAACTCCACTAATCTTCGAATCATTTGCAAACTTTTTCACCCACCTATTATTTCATCCCTCATTTATATATATATCAAAAACAACAAGGATCCATCATCATTCCTTGATAAACACCACTAGTCATGGGCCTCCAGCCACAATAACTCCCTTTCACCATTACCCTCTGTCTTCTATGTATCAGCCAATTCTTTATCCAGACTATCAACTCATCAGGGATCCCATGCATCTACACCTTCTCAATCAGCCTACCACGAGAGACCCTGACAAATGCCTTATTAAAATCTATGTAGACAACATCTACTACCCCACCCTCTTCAACCATCTTTATCACCTCCTCAAAAACTCAATAAAATTGGTAAGATACAAACCTGCCCCTCACAAAGCCATGTAAAGTGCCATTAATCTGACCAGGGCTTTCGAAATCTGCATCAATGACTAGTGGAGTTCCGCAGGGATCTGTTCTGGGTCCCCTGCTCTTTGTGATCTTTATAAATGACACGGATGAAGAAGCAGATGGATGGATCAGTAAGTTTGCGGATGACACAAAGGTTGGAGGAGTTGTGGATGGAGCTGAGGGTTGTCGAATGAGACAAGAGAATATAGACAGGATGCAGAGTTGGCAGAAAAGTGGCGGATAGATTTCACTCTGATTAAGTGTGAGGTGATGCATTTTGGAAGGTCTAACCAGAAAGCTGAGTACAGGATTGTATACTTAACAGTGTGGAGGAACAGAGGGACCTTGGGGTCCAAATCCGTACATCTCTCAAGGTCACCACACAAGTTGATAGAATAGTTAAGAAGGCCTATGTGTAAAGGTTAAAACCTTCTGTTTTTTATTCTTAATTAATTTGAGCCTGTCTCTTTAAGAGAACTATTGTTTGTAGTGTTACCATAGTAAATATGATGTAATATGTCATAATATCTGGCCAGGCTAAGAACTTGCTCTTCATTCTACAAGATCTGAAGGAAGCATGAGCACAAGAAATTTTTCTTTGAATTTTTGTATCTCTTTAAACTTGTATCTCTTCATATCTTTGTATCATTTTACTGTAAATACTTTGTTATTCATCATTATGAAAGTCTTGTGGTGAAGCTATGCAAAATGTTTATCTGTTCTATCAATGAATTAAAACTACATAAAGTAACAGCCATAGAGTTTGATTTGTTGCAATAAAGAGATAGAAATTTGGGATATCGCAGCTCCCACTTTGAAAGATGATATTCTGAAATTAGGATATTTTAGAATAAAGAAAGTATTGTTTATATTTTGATTCAAATAAAAATTTAATTATGAACTTTATTTGGAAGAAAGGCTCATAAAATTTGTCTAAAAGACAGGAGACATCTCCGCTGTAATAATAGAATATTTCAGATGTGTGAGAATCTATCTGTGAATTGCACAGTTTGAAATTGAGCTAAAGGATTGGCCAAACACCTGCATCCTTGAAAAAGATAAGTCACAGCTCTGGTAGCAGAAATGGCAGGAAGTCGAGAAAATGTTCTTGTAAATGTTAATATTTAAGATAAGAAAGCTTGTGTGAAGAGCCACAGAGACAATCCAGCCAGCAGAAACTCTCCTAAAGGGGCCAAATATGACACAAAATTAATTTACAGTTCCAGCAGAAACCAGGAGAAGTCAGGGCAGAAACCAGGTTGCAGTGTGACAAATCCAAGATGAATAAGAAGTCTTGTTGGGCTAAAGACCTCAGGCAAACAGATCCTCTCAAAGAACTGTTTGATCATGAGTTAATCCAGTAAGACGATCGACAACACTTGGCAGGAGGTTGGAGCCAGTAGTCAAAGAAGAAGTGGCTCCAACTATCAAGCAAGAAGAAGATTCTGTCAAGTCACTGCAGGCCTCATTAACTGGCTTAAAGTTTAGTGGAACTGGAACAAATAAATGTATGTTGCAAAGTCCCGTTGGTGCTGTACCAAGTGAAATGCAGAAGATAGAGACTCAATCAGCAGTATCTGAATGTTCAAATGTGAATCCTGATTATAGTCTTCTTTGGCTTGGCTTCGCGGACGAAGATTTATGGCGGGGTAATATCCATGTCAGCTGCAGGCTCGTTTGTGACTGACAAGTCTGATGCGGGACAGGCAGACACGGTTGCAGCGGTTGCAAGGGAAAATTGGTTGGTTGAGTATTTCCAAGGTTATGAGCATAGGAAGATCTTCAAAGTCTTCAAAGGCATCTAGAGCAAGTACAACTTTGCGTGCTTCAAGTATATCAGCTGTGCATGCTAAGGCCCAAGCAGACTTGGATACTGTCTGTGCACAACAACAGTGGTTGGAGAAAAGATATGCTTTAGAGGATAGGGAGGTTCAAATCAGGAATCAGCAACTGGAGCAAGAAGAGAAACTTAAAAAGTTACAAATGGCTAATGAAGAACAAAATAGATTATTGAATAGAAATAAGAAAAGACTAGAACTTGAGGAACAATGTGCTATGAATATGGCCAAAGTGAATGCGTTAGCTCAGGGGTTCTGCAAGATTAGACACTCAAAGTAAAATACCCAAAGGGCTAGCACCTAACCTTCCAGCAGAGCCATGGGTACCACAGCCAAAAGAAAAGATATATAATTGAGCAAGGAGCCACAGGTGGCACTGCGAGTGCTCAAATGACAATGACCAATCCTGTGGAAAGAGCTAGCGACACTCAATCTCTCCAGAGCACACAATCTACGGATCTTCCCGAAAGGAGGATATTTCAGAAAAATTCAACCATGCGAGTTGATCATACTCAACCATTGATACCTCTTCATGTTGCTGGAGAACCAGCCACAAGTAAAGGATCTCCACAAATGCCATCACTTACAACCCAAGGATTCCCACCAATGTAATCACTTTCAAGACAAGGTCCTATACCTATGGCACCAGTTCAAGATCCGATTTCTTCATTCACATCAAGACAACCAGTCGCAAGCCATGGTGGACAAGACAATATTATATCACTTATAGCAAAACAAAATGAAATCTCTGCCTTGTTAGTGCAGCAACAAGGTTCCTACAGTTTACCCAAGAAGGAAATTCCAGTTTTTAATGGAGATCCATTACAATATCTGTCATTCATGAAATCTTTTGTACATCACATCGAAAGTAATACTAAAAACACTAAAAATCATCTTTATTACTTGAAACGGTATACTGGAGGAAAGCTGAAGGAATTATAAAAGTTGCCAATATATGAAGGCAAAAGAATTATTGCAACATCATTATGGCAATTGCAAGACAAGATTCTTTCTTGGTCAGCGATAAAATCCGAGGACCCAAAGGCTTTACAAGCATATGCACTCTTTCTGAGAGGATGTTGTAACACAATGGGAGGTAGTGTACATTTGCAAGAGCTGAATTTGCTTACTAATTTGTTGATTATTATAAACAAATTGTCTTATAAGAGGAAGGATTTATGGAGAACCAAACTTAAGATTCTTCCTGGAAAGTATGCCACTTTTGAGGATGTTGTACAATTTTTTTAATAGCCTGTGCATATTAACACTGTACCAGTATTTGGAAATATTAAGGATACTTCAATAGTTCCTAAAGATGTAAATAAGTCTAAATCATCATCTCAACAGAAACCAAAGGAAAGTACCTTTGTAATTGCTGTTTCAGATATAAGCACAAGAAAGAACAAGAAAACTATGGAAAAAGAAGTTCAGACTGTTCAGGAAAGCTGTTTGTATTGCAAAGATAGGCATGCTTTAGAAAAAAATTTTCACTATTGGAGAAAAATTCGTATGATAAGAAATTAACCTTTTTAAAGAAGAATGGAATGTGTTTTGGTTGCTTGTATAAAGGCCACATCAGCAAAACTTATAACAAGTGACTCAGATGTGATATATGCAGTTTAAAGCATCCCAAGTTACTGCATACTCAACAAAGTAAGGTTGAGAAGAAAGTTAAACAATCTGAATCCAAGAGTAAAGAGAGAGTCAGAAAGGATACTTCAGCTTCGGTTCAGACAAGTAGTCTTACTGGGGCCAGTGTCAGAGCCCTCTCAATAGTTCCTGTGCATGTTAAAGCTAAAAAACATAGGGAGCTTCATACTGAAGACTTACCCATTTCTTGATCCAGGAGGTACTGCATTATTTTGTACTGTTGAATTAATGAATAAACTTAATCTTCATGGAAAAAGATCACAGATCTTATTGAAGACAAGGAATAAAGAAAGGAACATTGAAACTAATATAGTTTCAGGTTTACAGATTGTTGGATTAAATAGCAATGAATTCTGCGATCTTCCAAGTGTATACTCAGAAGACTATGCCTATGAGTAAGGAGAATATTCCATATCAGGATGATATCAAACAGTGGGCTCATCTAAAAGATGTTTGCTTACCTAGAATTGATGCCAAGATTAAGATGTTAATTGGATGAGATGTACCAAAAGCTCTCGAACCTCTAGAAGTAATAAGGAGTCAAAATGACGGGCCTTATGCTGTGAGAACATTGCTTGGATGGACAATTAATGGACCATTAGGAGGAAAAGTGAATAATGATCAGGAGACATTGAACATGAATGTCAACAGAATTTCAATTGTGAATCTTAATGATCTGTGGGAACAACAGTTTAAAATTGATTTTCATGAATGTCTCACAGATATTCAAGAACCTTCAAATGAGGAAAAACAGTTTCTGGATTTAGTTTCAAATTCTGTTAAACATGTTGATGGTCATTACTGGATAACATTACCTTTGAAGAAAATGGAAATTTGTACACCAGACAATAAAATAATTACAGAACAGAGTCTGCTGAATTTGAAGAGAAAATTCAAGAGAAATTCTTTCTTTCATTTAGAATATACCAATGTCATGTCGGATATGATAGCCAAAGGTTATGTAGAAAAGGTATCAGATGATATCTTGGAATGTAAAGATGGTAGAAAATGGTATTTACCTCATCATGGAGTTGTACATCCACCAAAGGAGAAACTACGTGTAGTATTTGATTGAGGAGGATCATTTCAAGGAGTTTCATTGAATTCTCAATATTTTACAAGGTCTAGACTTAACCAGTACTTTAATAGGCATTCTGATTAGATTTTGTAAAGAGCCTATTGTAATTGCTGCAGATATTGAAGCAATTTTTCATCAAAGTACCATAAGAAGATTATGATTTTTTATGGTGGCCTAATGGTGATTGCAGTAAAGATGTGATTAAATACAGAATAACAGTTCATCTATTTGAAGCAACTTCGTCACTGAGTTGTGCAAATTTTGCTCTCAGGAAATGTGCTGAAGATAATGAAGAGAAATTTAGTTCTCAATCCATAAACATCATCAGAAATAATTTCTATGTTAATGATCATCTCACTTCAGTGGTTTCAGAAAAAGAGCAATAGATCTTTATCATGACTTAAAGGAGATCTGTAATAAAGGAGGGTTCTTCCTTATGAAATGTATTAGCAACAGTCGAGATGTGTTGGCTGTTATTCCTGAGGCAGGAAGTGTAAAGGAGATCAAACATCTTGATTTGGATTGTGACGTTCTACCTGTTGAAAAAATTCTAGGAGTGCAATGGTGAGTTCAATCTGATGTTTTCAAATTCAAAATTGTTTTGAAAGAACAGTCTTTAATGAGAAGATGTATTCTTTTGATCATAAGCTCAATATAGGATCCTTTGGGAATATTGTCACTGGTAGTATTAATAGCCAAGAAAATTCTGCAGGAATTGTGAAGAATAAAATTTAGATGGGATGAAACTATATCAGATTCCATCGCACAGATTGGATGAATTGGATTGAGAGTCTTAAAATGTTAGAAAGTTCTGAAGTCGACAGATGTTTTAAACCAACAGACATTGGAATTGCCACATTTGCCTAGTTACACCATTTTGCTGACGCAAGCGAAGGTGGTTTTGGTCCTGTCAGTTATTTAGTACTGAGAAAATAACCAACAGTGAGTACATTGTGGATTTGTAATGGGAAAAGCCAGAGTGACTCCATTAAAGCCAGTCACCATATCTTGAAATGGAATTGACTGCCGCTACAATGGTGAAATGGACATTGTGTTAAGAGAATTACAGATGGAGTTAACAGATCATATGTCTTGGACTGATACTTATCAGTGCTTAAATACATTAATAACAAACCCACAAGGTTTCATACTTTTGTGACTAACAGAGTTAATGAAATCAAAAAGATTTTGCATGCATCAATGGAGATATGTTATAATAACAGATAATCCAGCTGATATGGCTTCACAAGGATCAAAGGTTCAATCATTTCTAAAACACATGGGTATCTGGTTCTCAATTTCTTTTGCGATCTCAAAGATTGGCCTCAAAATCCGGAAGAGTTAAAAGAAATTTCAATGGAGGATCCTAAAATCCAAACACTAATGTAAATACTATTCAAATATCTAATGAAAATGATCTGATCACTCAATTAATTTGCTATCACTCTTCATGATTTTGTTTGCAAAAGGCAGTAGAATGGATTCTTAGGTTAAAAAGTATGCTTTTAAATTGTATTAAGAAAGAGAATATGAAGATTCAAAAGAGCTGTAGAGATAATTTGCTTTTGTCAGAAAAAGCTGTTTGATAATGAGATATCAAAATTGAAGAAGAATCTGAATATTACAAAGGCAAGTTGTGTTTAGAAGCTGAATCCTATTCTGGTAAATGATGTATTGAGAGTAGGAGGAAGATTGGAAAAAGCAATAATGCCAGAAGTGAAACATCCAATTATATTAGCTAAGGAATTTCATATTTCTGAATTGATTGTTCAACATATACATTAAAAAATAGGTCATGGTGGTTGTAATCATGTGTTATCAGAACTGCGTCAAAAATATTGGATACTTGGTGCTTCAACATTGATCAAAAAAATTATATCAAAATGTGATGTGCAGATACTAAACCTGGACAATAACAAATGGCAGATTTTCCACAGGACAGAGTTTCACCTGATGAATCCCTATTTACATACATGGGAATTGATTATTTTGGTCTTTTGCAAATAAAATGAAGAAGTGCTATTTTAAATAGTCGTCCAATAACAAAAATTACTGTTGGATTCAAATGACATTGACACACTTACACCAAATCATCTCCTACTTCTTAAATCTAAATCTTTAATGCCTCCAGGGAAATTTCAAAAAGAAGATATCAATGCAAGATACAAATGGAAACAAGAGCAATTTCTTGCAGATTTATTTTGGAAAATATGGATTAAAGAATATCTTTTATTATTACAAAAATGACAAAAATAGTCTAAAGCTAAACACAAATTTGCATGTGGAGATATTGGAATTATCATGGATGATTTTTTCAATTTTTTTTTATTTTCACACTGTGCACCATATCAACCAAAATATGTACAAACCTTTCTCCTTAAATATACACAGTGGCATTTCCCACCCCCCTCCAAAACCAATAAATATTCAATATATACAATACAAACCATAAAACAATGTCTTCACACAAGGGAAAAACAAACAAGAAAAATGTATCATTTACACACTAAATCAAATTGTTTTGTCTTCTTATCATTTTAGGGGATGAAGGTCTGAGGCAAGCTCTTTCTCTGTTATGTTCCATGTATGGTTCCCAAATTTGTTCAAACAATGTGACTTTATTTTTTAAATTATATGTTACTTTTTCCAATGGAATACATTTATTCATTTCCATGTACCATTATTGTATTCTCAGGCTCTCTTCCATTTTCCAAGTTGACAATATACATTTTTTTGCTACTGCTAAGGCTATCATAATGAATCTTTTTTGCACTTTATCCAATTTGAGGCTTAATTCTTTACTTCTTATGTTACTTAAAAGAAAGATCTCTGTATTTTTTGGTATGTTATTATTTGTGATTTTATTTAATAACTGATTTAGATCTTCCCAAAACATATTCACTTTCATACATGCCGTATTTTTGTTCCAATTTCCTTTTTTTTAAATTTTTTTTTAATTTTTTTTTATTTTTCACACAATAAACCATACTGACCAAAATACATACAGACATTTTTCTCTTGAATATATACAGTGTCATTTTCTCCCCTTTTTCCCCCTCCCTTCCCTCCCTCCCTCTCCCCCGTTCCCATTTACCATTTCCTTCTTACAGCGAAAACATCTATCTGATTTTGTTGGATCCCATTCTTTTAATTTTTGAAGAGTGATATATAACCTGTGTAACCAATTATACAGCATCATGCATAACCTTGTGTTTATTGTATTCTTCATTGTTCCAGAACATAACTTTTCCCATGCTTCACTCTTTATCTTTATGTTTAAGTCCTTTTCTCACTTTTGTTTGGGTTTATACCTTATTTCATCATTTTCCTTACCTTGCAGCTTAATGTACATATTTGTTATTAATCTTTTAATTATCATTGTGTCTGTAATCACATATTCAAAGCTGCTTCCTTCTGGTAATCTCAATCTGTTTCCCAATTTATCCTTTAAATAAGATTTCAGTTGATGGTATGCAAACATTGTACCATGAGTTATTCCATATTTGTCCTTCAACTGTTCAAATGTTAATAAATTATTTCCACAAAAACAATTTTCTGTTATTTTCTCTCCCATTCTCTAAAGGAAAGGATATCTATTGTAAAAGGGATTAGTGGATTTTGTGTCAATAACAACTTTGGTATTTGGTAAATCATTCTTTTCCTTTCTACGTGAATCTTCTTCCATATATTAAGTAAATGATGCAATACTGGTGAGCTGTTATATTGCACCAGCTTTTCATCCCACTTATAAAGTATATGTTCTGGTACCTTCTCTCCTATTTTATCTAGTTCTGTCTTAGTCCAGTCTGGTTTTTCTCTCATCTGGTAAAAATCTGATAAATACCTTAATTGTGCAATTCTATAATAATTTCTGAAGTTTGGTAACTGCAAACCACCTTGGTTTTACCTCTCTGTTAATTTATCTAGTGCTACCCTCGATTTCCCCCTATCCACAAGAATTTCCTTATTATTCTCTTTAGTTCAACAAAGAATTCCTCTGTTAAGGGGATTGGTAATGTTTGAAATAAGCATTGTATCCTTGGGAACACATTCATTTTAATGCAGTTCACCCTCCCTATCAACGTTAGCGGTAATTATTTCCAATGTTCTAAGTCTTCCTGTAATTTCTTTATTAATGGCTGATAACTTAGTTTGTACAAGTGGCTTAAGTTATTGTCTAACCTGATACCTAGGTATCAGATTTTTTGTCTTTGCCATTTAAATGGTGATTCTTTTTAAGTTCTGTATAATCTGGCATCACTTCACTTTTCTTTGTGTTGATCTTATACCCCGATATTTCTCCATATTCCTTCAATTTCTTATGTAATTCTTTTATTGATATCTCTGGTTCTGTTAGGTATACTATGATGTCATCTGAAAATTCTTCTTTGGCTTGGCTTCGCGGATGAAGATTTATGGAGGGGTAATGTCCACGTCAGCTGCAGGTTCGTTTGTGGCTGACAAGTCCAATGCGGGACAGGCAGACAGGGTTGCAGCGGTTGCAAGGGAAAATTGGTTGGTTGGGGTTGGGTATTGGGTTTTTCCTCCTTTGTCTTTTGTCAGTGAGGTGGGCTCTGCGGTCTTCTTCAAAGGAGGTTGCTGCCCGCCGAACTGTGAGGCGCCAAGATGTACGATTTGAGGCGATATCAGCCCACTGGCGGTGGTCAATGTGGCAGGCACCAAGAGATTTCTTTAGGCAGTCCTTGTACCTCTTCTTTGGTGCACCTCTGTCTCGGTGGCCAGTGGAGAGCTCGCCATATAACATGGTCTTGGGAAGGCGATGGTCCTCCATTCTGGAGACGTGACCTACCCAGCACAGTTGGATCTTTAGCAGCGTGGATTCGATGCTGTCGGCTTCTGCCATCTCGAGTGCTTCGATGTTGAAGATGAAGTCGCTCCAATGAATGTTGAGGATGGAGCGGAGACAACACTGGTGGAAGCGTCTGCAAATAAACTGATTTTATACTCCTTCTCCTTTATTTTTATCTCTTTTATTTTATTTTCTATTCTTATCAGCTCTGCCAATGGTTCTATTGCTAAGACAAACAATGAGGGGGATAATGGACATTCCTGACTAGTTGATCTACTTAATTTGAATTGGTTCGATACATATCCATTTACTACCTCCTTTGCTAACGGTCCATTATATAATGCTTTAATCCAATTAATATATTTTTCTGGCAGATTGAACTTATGTAATAATTTAAATAAGTAGTTCCACTCTACCATGTCAAAGGCTTTTTCTGCGTCTAAGGCAAAAGCCACCATTGTTTTTTTACTTCCTTGAGCTGCATGAATTAAATTAATAAGTTTACAGACATTGTCCGCTGTTCATCTTTTCTTGATAAATCCAGTTTGATCTTGTTTTACTATTTTTGGTACACAGTCAGCCAATCTGTTTCCTAATAATTTCGCTATTATCTTAGAATCTGAGTTAAGTAGGGATATTGGTCTATCTGATGCTGGTGTTAGTGGATCCTTCCCCGTCTTTGGTATTACTGTAATTATTGCTGCTATCATGAGTCTGACAAGTTTGGTGTTTCTTCTATCTGATTCATTACTTCCAGGAGAGGAGGAATTAATAACTCTTTAAATGTTTTATAAAATTCTATTGGAAATCCATCCTCTCCTGATGTTTTATTGTTCGGCAACTTTTTTAAGATATCCTGTACTTCCTCTATTTCAAATGGATTTATCAGTTTGTTTTGTTCCTCTTGCAATTTTGGCAATTTTGGCAGTTCATTTTTAGCTAAAAACTCTTCTATTTTATCATCTTTCCCCTCATTCTCAGTTTGGTATAATTGTTCATAAAATTCCTTAAAGTTTTCATTAATCTCTGTTGAGTTATATATGATTTGTTTGTTCTTTTTCCTTGATGACAATACAGTTGTTTTAGCTTGTTCTGTTTTAAGTTACCAGGCCAATATTTTATGTGTTTTTTCTCCCAATTCATAATACTTTTGCTTTGTTTTCATTATGTTCTTCTCCACCTTGTATGTTTGTAATGTTTTGTATTTTATTTTTTTGTCCGCCAATTCTCTTTTTCTTTATATCGTCCCTTTACACTAGTTCCTTTTCTGTACTTGCTATCTCCCTTTCCAGCTGCTTTATTTCCTGATTGTATTCCTTTTTCATCTTAGTTACATAACTTATTATCTGTCCTCTTATGAAAGCTTTCTTGCATCCCATAGTATAAATTTATCTTTAACTGATTCTGTGTTTATTTCAAAATATGTTTTAATTTGGCGTTCAATAAACTCTCTAAATTCCTGCCTTTTAAATAGCATGGGATTTAACCTCCATCTATATGTTCTTGGTGGGATGTCCTCCAGTTCTATTGCTAAAATAGCAGGGGTGAATAATCTGAAAGTAGTCTAGCTTTATACTCAGTTTTCCTGACTCTCCCTTGAATATGATCTGTCAACAAAATATCAGTCCTTGAGTATGTTTTATGCCTACTTGAGTAATATGAATATTCCTTCTCTTTCGGGTGCTGTCTCCTCCATATATCCATAAGTTTCATTTCTTACATTGATTTATCCATAAATTTGGCTATATTCTTTTTGCTTTTCTTTTGTCCAGTTTTATCCAATATTGGATCCAAATTAAGATTAAAATCCCTTCCTATCAATATATTTCCTTGTGTATCTACAATCTTCAAAAAAATATCCTACATAAACTTTTGATCCTCCTTGTTAGGTGCATATATATTGAGCAAATTCCAAAATTCTGAGTATATCTGACACTTTATCATTACATACCTCCCTGCTGGATCTATTATTTCTTCCTTTATCTTGATTGGTACATTTTTGTTAACTAATATGGCTACACCTCTAGCTTTTGAATTATATGATGCTATTGAATTATGTCCTACCCACTCTCTCTTTAATTTGTTATGTTCCACTTCAGTTAGATACATTTCCTGCACAAATGCTATATCTATTTTTTCTTTTTTCAGTAAATTTAGTAGCCTCTTCCTTTTAATTTGGTTATGTATTCCATTAATGTTTATAGTCATATAGTTCAACATGGCCATGTTATATCTGGTTTACACCTCTTTTCCGTCTCCTCGCCACCTCCATCCCCCTTTTTCCCATTTTTGTCTTTTAAGTTTCTCTTTTCAAACTCAATGTATGACAACACATTTAAAACATAAAATACTCCGACAATCTCCACACCCAATAACACCTTAACCCCAAATGAAGCCCTGCCCCTTATCCCTTGCCGGGCAACCACAACTCCCCTTTCCATTTGGTTTGTGATCTTGCGCACAAGCGTCAACAGATTTCGCAGTGATGGTTATTCTCGCCCCCCAGCCCCCCCAAAAATACTTTTTTTTATACATATAACAAAGCTCTCTCTTTTTACTCCCCTTTCTTCCTTCCTTCCCTTCTCTTTTCCATCTTTATTTCTTCACATATACATTATTTTTACTTTATATTATTACATCTTTATATATATTTTATTGCCGGTCTTCTTTCTTGCTACATCTCTTCATCTCTTCTTCTGTCCTGCAATTCTCCTGCACGTTCTGCGAATTCTTGTGCTTTCTCTGGATCCGAGAACAGCCTGTTTTGTTCCCCAGGTATAAATACTTTAAGTACGGCTGGATGTCTTAACATGAATTTATAACTTTTTTTCCATAAAAATGTTTTTGCCGTATTAAATTCCTTCCTCTTCTTTAAGAGTTCAAAACTTCTGTCCAGGTAAAAAAAATTATTTTTGTCCCTTGTATTCCAATTGCTTATTATCTTCTCTAACTTTGTTCCTTGCCCGCTCCAGGAACTTTTTTCTTTTCATATATCTTAAAAATTTTACTAAGATGGATCTTGGTTTTTGATGTGTCTGCGGTTTCAGTATTAGTGCTCTGTGTGCCCTTTCTATTTCTATTTCTTCATGCAATTCTGTCATTCCCAAAACCTTCGGGATCCATCCTTTTATAAATTCCTTCATGTCTGTGCCTTCTTCACCCTCCTTAAAAGGCCACTATTTTTATGTTGTTTCGCCTACTATAGTTTTCCAACATATCAATTTTTTGAGATAACAACTCTTGTGTCTCTTTAATTTTTTTGCCACTTTCTTCCAATTTTTCTCTTAAATCATTTACTTCCAATTGTACAGCAGTTTCCCACTCCTCCACATTTTCTACTCTTTTCCCTATTTCTGTCATGACTAGTTCTAAACTTTGCATTTTATCTTCTCCTCTTTTCATTTTTCTTTTAATTGCACTAAATTCTAATGATAACCATTATTTTAATGATCTCATTTGTTCTTAAAAAAGGCTTTATCTATATTTTGTCCATCTGTTTTACATTCTATTTCCCTGTGAAGATCTTGGTCTTCTTCTTCTTCTGTATCTGTACCTGTGTTTGTGTCTTCTTCTCCTCTTCTTTGTATCTGTGTCTCTTCTGCTTTTTCTGATGAATTACTTCTATGTCTTTGTCGGGCCTCCTCTTGCTGGGCCTCTTGCTGTTGGGCCTCCATTTGCAGGCCATCTGTCTGTCGGGCCTCCTGCTGTTGGTCATCTTGTTGTCGGTCACCCTGCTGCCATTCTCCCTCTTCCAGCTCCTCGATCCTTTCCTTGCCATTATTTTGTTCCTCCAGCTGAGTGCCTTGATGCCGGGCATCCCTCGGCTGAGCCCCCCTCCCGCCGGTGTTCACTTTCTCCTTTGATGGCACACTTTTGTTTGGCTCCAAGAGCCATTTTTGGAGTCCACTGGTCGGGAGGTCACGATTTTGCAGGGTACTCACCAACCTCAGAGATCGGCTGCTCTTCACCACCGCAGCTCCCTGCTCCTGTGTGCAGGTAAGGCCTTTTTCTTTCTTCTCTGGTGATTTTCCTTCTTTTTTTCCCATTGTTCTTACTTTCTCTTTCTTGGGTGTCATCTTCTTGTTCTTCTCTATAACTTTATCTTCTATTTCTTGAGTTTTATATTCGTTGAGCTTTGTCTTTTCCAAACATTTTTTTTCTTTTTTTCTAGAGAGGGCTGGTTCAACCTGACCGGCCACTACTCCATCACATGACTCCTCCATCATGGATGATTCTTCATCAAGAAATTATTTGTTGCTGAGGAGAATCATAGATACAGTTCCAGACAAGTAAGGATTCATTTGGCAAGTGTGGATTAAAACCAAGACTGGTTACTTAAATAGACCTATTACTAAAATCTGTCTATTACAAGAAGCAGAAAGTTTTGATTTCTAACCTTATACTTACCATATTTATTTTGTGCATCTGTAATATTAATTATTATATATTAGCTATTAATGTCTATTATAATAATTAGGGGCTGAAATGTAAAGATTAAAACCTTCTGTTTTTGATTCTTAGTTAATTTGTGCCTTTCTCTTTAAAACAGGGGTGTCAAACTCAAATTCACAGAGGGCCAAAATTAAAAACTTGGACTAAGTCGTGGGCTAAACTAAATATTTATTGAAAATTTTCAACAACATCTGTATGTTTTCTCTTCTTTCAACATATGTAATGTTAAACTTTTTCTTATTAAAATAAATGTTTAATAATAGTTTTGGTTAAACTCTTTCCAGAAGAAGCATTAACAAATGAGAAATAAGATATTCAATGAATAATATTTCTCTATAGCCTTTAAGCTCCTTTTAAATGTATTTTTTTTCACAAGCCAACAAGTCAAAAAAAATAACAACTTGCTTCAATGAAAATCCAATATTTCAACTCCGAACAGTCCAAAGTTAACCAAAGAAAATATTAATCCAAACTTAGCTTGCTACACTGTGATTTACTCTGATGCACCTGGGTCTAAACCAGATACTTGTCATCTCTTCTTAGATGCAAGTTCATCAAACTCTAGGGTCAGAGTTTTCCTCCCACCTGTCTTGAAAGGTCCTGTTTTCTGTCTTTCATTTGGCCATTTTTCGTAAGGGGTTTATTACGAGTGAGTTAGGTGACAGGTCGTAGATGCTAATTAAAGTAAAGAGAGGAGGTGGGGGCGATTAGCGGGCTGATGGGCCGGCGCCAACGCATTTGCAAAGCATTCTGGGATTTGTAGTATTAGCTGTGCATGTGCTATACTGGCATGGCGGCCAGCGGGCCAGCTCTAATACATATTTGATATGATCTTGCGGGCCAAATATAATTATATCATGGACCAAATTTGGTCCGTGGGCCTGAGTTTGACACATGTGCTTTAAAAGAACTATTGTTTGTAGTGTTACCATAGTGACTATGATGTAATATGTCATAATATCTGCCCAGGCTAAGTACTTGCTCTTCATTCTACAAGATGTGAAGGAAGCGTGAGCATGACAAATTTTTCTTTGAATTTTTATATCTCTTTAAGTTTGTATCTCTTCATATCTTTGTATCATTATATAGTAAATGCTTTGTTATTCATCATAATGAAAGTCTTGTGGTGAAGCTAGCAAAATGTTTATGCATTCCCTCAACAAATTAAAACTATATAAAGTAACAGCCACAGAGTTTGATTTGTTGGATAAAAAGAGATAGAAATTTGGGATATCACAGCTCACACATTGGAAGATGATACTCTGAAATTAGGATATATTAGAATAAGGAAAGTATGGTCTATACTATTGGATGCTGGGTTTCATTAATGGGGATTGAATTTAGGTCATGTTGCAAATCTACAAATCTTTGCTAAGACCACACTTAGAGTATTGTGTTCAGTTCTGGTCACCTCATTATAGAAAGGTCGTGGAAGCAATGGAGAGGATGCAGAGGAGATTAACCAGGATGCTGCCTGGTTTGGGAAACAAGTCTAATCAGGCAAATTTAGAACAGCTGGGCCTTTTCACTTTGGAGCATAGAAGGATAAGAGGAGATTTGATAGAGATCTACAAGATTAAGAGAGACATAGATAGGATGGTCAGCCAGCACCTGTTTCCTAGGGCAGGATCAACAAACACCAGAGCACATATGTGCAAAGGTAAGGGAGGGACGTTTAGGGGACACATCAGGGGTAATTTTTTACACAGATCGTTGTGGCTCCAGGATAGTTCCTCGGACATGTTGACACCCAGGAATTTGAAGTTCTTGATCCTCTCCACTTTTGAGCCCTTGATGAGGACTGGTTCATGTTTTCCTGACTTCCTCCTGAAGTCCACAATCACTTCCTTGCTTTTGCTGACGTTGAGTGCAAGGTTGTTGTCATTACGCCATTCAATGAGCTGATCTATCTCCTTCCTGTACACTTCCTCATTGCTGTTTGCGATTCTGCTGACAACTGTGGTGTCATTGGCAAACTTATAGGTGACATCGGAATTGTGCTTGGACAGTCAGTCAGAGCAGAGCAGTGGGTCAGGCACGCATCCTTGGGGTGTGCCTGTCTTAATAATCAGTGAGGAGGGGATGTTGTTTCCAATTTGTAGTGACTGTGGTTTTCCAATCTGACGGCTGAAGGGCTTGTACTGTGCTACATTGTTCTATGTTCTCTAAATCCTATCCTGATGTCACTAATCTTAATGTAATGTGTAGCCCTATATCTGTTCCTCTAGCCTACTTTCACAGGGACTCTTTCAAGAACTATGTGGCTTTGCTAATTTTCCAGACATAATGCACATCATTACATGGGTCTATTTGGAATTAATCAGCCAATTATAACTAATGCACTAAAAAATGTTTGTTGATAGTGTGGTTGTTTCCTTTCACAGGAAGGTTGAAAGATGATTCTGAAGAGACCAATTGTAGCTGCAATTATTGTATTTCTATCCAGTGCCATTGTTGTCATGATTCTCTCGATCATTCAACAACTCAAGAAAGTCACTCTCCCAGCTGGGTCCAAGGTATGGCACTCTTGTACTTGGGCAAAAGATGCACACATCGACTCATGATTTTGATGGTGGTGGGTGGGGGGTGGGGGGGGGAGCAGGCTCATCAATTCAGGGTGGACACATTAGTAGAGTCATCAAATCACACAATGCAGAAACAGGCCCTTCAGCCCACTACGTCTGGCTAATTAGAAAGCACGCTACTCCACCACTCCTAACTTAAGATTCTGCTACTCACCTCCACACTCGAGACAAATTGCAGTGATCGATTAAACTACCAACCCGCAAATCTTTGGGATGTGGGAGGAAAACAGGTCACCCAAAGGAAGACAGCATAATCACAGCCAGTGAGCTGAGGAGTCACGCCAAGAGGTGTGGGTTGAAGAACCAACTTCGATCTCAGCAGAGAAAATAAATAGGTGGAAATGCAATAAGTGTGGTGGGGTTGGGGATAAACAGGTGGATGTGCAAAGCAGAGAGGGGAACCAAATGATACTGATGTGGAAAATTGGTTGGCAGGCAAGAAGCAGTGAGAAGTAATAAAGATTGGTAGGCAGCTACTAGTGCAGCACCACAAGATTCAGCGCTGGAATCCCAGCTATCTACAACACATATTAATGATCTAGACCATCCATTACCAAATTTTTTTTCAGCCAGGATTCTGCTCAAAGTTGATGGCCCCTCCCCTTCCCTGTGAAGCAGTCAGGTTTTGGTTTCTTCCTTATTTCTCTCCTACATAAAAAGCACCAAAAAATATTTATGTTACATGAGGTGAAAAGAAAACGAGCCTTTTACTTAAATGTGCTGTGGCCCCTAGGGAGCCCCTGTTGAGAAAGGCTGATCTAGACAAAGGCATTATGTGTAATATCTCTAAGGTTGCAGATGACACTAACCTGTGTGGTAGTGTGAGCTGTGAGAAAGATTCCAAGAGGCTGAAGGGTGACTTGGATAGATTAAGAGAGTGGGCAAATGCATGGCAATTGCAGTGAAGTCATTCACTTTGGTAGCAATAGTTGGAAGGCAGGTTATTTTCTGCAAGGTGATAAACTAGGAAAAGGGCATCAAGGCCTGTGTGTCATTGTGCATCAGTCATTGAAGATTGGAATGCAGGTACGGCAGGCAGTGAAAAAAGCAATATATTGGCCTTTATAGTGAGAGGTTCTGAATATAGAAACAGGGAGTTCTCATTGCAGTTATATAGGGCGTAGAGAATTGTGGATAATTTTAGTCTCCTAATCAAAGAAAGGATATCATTGCAAATGAGGGGGGTGCAGTGAATGCTGACCTGTCTGATTCCTGAGATGGCAGGACTGACGTATGAAGAAAGATTTGACAGACCCTGATTATGAGATGAATAAGAGGAGATCTCATTTATTCAGGACTAGACAAGTTAGATCCAAAATGTTGGGGAGATCCAGAGGAAGGGGTCACAGTCTAAGGAAAAGGAGTGAATCATTTAGGATGGAGATGAAGAGAAACTTCTTCACTCAGAGGGTTGTGGACTTGTGGAACTCCCTAGCACAGAAAGTTGTTGAGGCTAGTTCATTAGATATATTCAAAACCAAATTGGATCTGGCCCTTATGGCTAAAGTGATCTGCGATTTGGAGAGAAAGCTGGGATAGGGTACTGAGGTTGCATGATCAGCTATGATCATATTGAATTGTGACACAGGCTCAAAGGGTTGAATGGCCTCCTTCCGCTTCTATTTTCTATGTTTGCAAAGCCAGCTACACAGCTACACAGCGACTGTTGACATAGGACACTGTAATGGAAATACTACCACAGACATTGACTATGATGTCTTACTGTATTTTTTGGTTGCCTGATTGTATCTAACTACAGCCCAAATGTAACTAACTTTACCCTATCTACATGTAAATGTACTCTAAATGTGTCACCTATCAAGCACAATCGAATTATATCTATGTTCTAATTGTGTCTAACTAAATCTATCACTCTAGCTATCTTTAACTGCTCTTTACTACAGATTTATTCTTTACCAAGGCCTGACTCTATCTTTTCTAGTACGGGATCGTCTTTGATGCTGGAGCTTCCAGTACAACTGTTTATGTTTACAACTGGCCTGCGGAAAAGGAGAATAACACTGGTGTTGTCAGTGAGAGGTACCAATGTGAAAATGAAGGTGCGGCTCTCTAATGCATTTCAGACATACCTCTCAGTAATTAATACGATCATTTAACTAATGTCATTATGAGACATATAAGGAAAGGATGTCTAGCATTAGCAACTGGCCACCCTTCAGGATGATCTGTCACTGGACAGGTGGGCTTTGGAAAAAGTTACATTGATGAGAAGGGTTAGCATTGTTGACTGTGAGTTGGAAGATCATGGGCTCAGACTGAACACATTCAAAGCAGAGCTAGTGTTGGAAGTGCCATCTTTCAAAAGGGATGCAATATCGAGGTCCCTTCTCTTCCATCAAAAAGTTCTATACCATTATTTTGTGGGTGCAAGGAATTTCTCCGTTTATTCTTTAAATAGCATGACTCAAACAGATCTTTTGACCTTAAACAAATCATTTTCTTGTTAGTATTTATAGAAGCCAAGCTGTGACATATAAGCTGCTCTGAGATGTCCTAAGGTCTTTATTATTCTTAAAAGGGTGTGTGTTCTCATCCGCAGAATCCGCTATTTCCGATTATGACACTGAGCCATCAGATGCAGCTCGTTCAATAGAATTGTGCTTGAATAGAACCATAGAAATAATCCCAGCAGAGAAACACAATGCTACACCTCTCTACTTCGGAGCTACTGCAGGAATGCGACTACTCCAGTAAGTCCATTCGTTGAAATAATATCACACCGTAAAGGATTGTTGTACAAAGTAAAAAGACTAGGTCATTTAAAACACAAAAGTGCTAAGGATTTCAGAGGACGGAAGACTATGAGAACTGGATGAAGCCATTCAGCTCTTTGTACTTGGCCTTCCACTTAACAGAACCATGGCAAATCAAATTCAAATCAAAATCAAGCCCATTGCCCTGCTGTTTCTATGTAATCTTTCACTCCATCACTGACCACAAATCTCTCTCAATGTTAAATATAACTAGCTCAGTGCCAAGAAATTGCAAAGCATCACAACCCTCTGAGACAGGAGATCCTTCTTCTTAGTGCTAAATGGGAAGTGGGATATTCCGAGACCATGTCCTCTACTTCTGGACTCTACCTTCACAAGAAACTTCTCAGCATTTACCTTGTTTTAGATCCTTTAGGGTCTGATGTGTTTCAAATGTAAACTGTGTGCATTTCTTTATCTTGATTCCACCCAATCTTTCTGATCTGCCAGGTTACAGAATCCAACAGCCTCCTCTCTGATCCTCTCTGCCATTGAAGACTACCTCCGCTCCTCACCATTTGATTTTAAAGGTGCCCAGATTATCTCAGGAAAAGAGGAAGGAGCCTATGGATGGATCACAGCAAATTATTTACTGGGGAACTTCCACCAGGTTTGTCAATATTACCTTCATGAAAATTGGGAATAAAAGCAGAGAATGCAGGAAACACTCAACAGATCAGGCAGCATCTGTGACAAGAGAACCAGAGCTAATGTTTCAGGTCCAAGACTCTTCATCAGAACTGGGAAAGAGAGCAAGGTATAAAGGACAAATGCAATATCTCTGACAGGGTGAGATGAGGATTTTGAGTGGACATCTTCACTCAGTCTGCTTGGGATAGACTGTAGCCAATGAGTAGACCCATAGTTAAACAAGAAAGCCTGCAAGCACAGTGATTGTAGTTTAATATACAAGCATGCTGGAAAAACTCAGCAAGTTACGCAGTGTCCATAGGAGGCAAAGACATATAACCTATGTTTCGGGCCTGAGACTTTCATCAAGAGATGAGCAAAAAGTAGACAGGTGCCTGAATAAAAAGATGGGGAGGGGGGGGGAAGAAGAACAGAAACTGGAGGTCAATGTTAATACCATCTTGTTGGAGAATGCCCAGATGGAATATTAGGTGCCCTTGGTTTGGCAGTGCACAAGGCCATGGACAGACATGTCAGTGTAAGAATTGATTGAAATGGTTGGCCATTGGGAGATTGAAAGGTCCCCACTATTGCTCAACAAAGCCCAGATTCTCTTTTAAGTACTTAAAAAAGTTAATTTGTTAATAGTGTGAGCCAAGGCATAGAGGGCTAGGCAGTGTGCTCTAATGGAGAATGATCTCAGGTTTCTAAGCACCTTTACTACCTCAGAATATCTCACTGAGGTATCCATCTTAATGTCTTTATTGTTATTACACAGGAAAACCATATGGCACATGTAGATTCTTGCTAAGGGATTTCCTGTTTAAAAGCCAGGTATTTACGGACATAGAACATTGAAACAGGCCCTTTGGTCCAATTGTCTGTGTCGAATTATTATTCTACCTTGTCCCATTGACCTACACCCAGACCATCACCCTCTAGACCTCTTCCATCCATGTACCTGTCCAAACTTTTCTTAAATATCAAAATTAAGCCCGCATTCACTTTTTCAGCTGGCAGTTTGTTCCATACTCTCTCCTCTCTCTGTGGAAAGAAGTTCCCCCAAATCTTCCTAGTATGGCACTTACATCCAGAAGTCAGTGACAACTGATAATACACTTTCAGAGTGTACACATTACTGATGAACAGAAAGCACAGCAGCCAATTTACAGACAGTTAGCTTTCCTACATGGAAAATACTTTACTGCCAAAGACCTGATGATTTAGGAATCATTAGGAGAACTCTGTTGGCCTTCTTCAAATAGCTGCTTTGGGCCCATTTCAGTTAGTGAGAGGACCTGGGTCCTCTGGGAGAAAAGTGCAAATACCGTAGCACTTCCCGAGTGTGACACTGAGGCTGTCTAGCAAGGTTATGTGTGCAGGCTCAGGTATGGGGGTTGCAGCCAAGACCCTTTGACTGAGAGGTAAACCAGCTCTACCTTGAGGCAGTGGGTCTCTTCATCTCACAACTACACAAACCATGTCATCGAACTGAAGGAGCTTCGTGTTAAATCCTGTTTGATGGCACATCTGTGAAATGTCCTGGATCGGTTGGCATAGTGGTTAGTCAAGTCAAGTTTATTGTCGTACAACTCAACGAAACAGTGTTCTCCGGTCCTCAGTACAAAACATGCAGACACACAACCTGACATAGCACACACACATATAAACGATACAAATGCAGGACAAGTATTCATATCTACAAATAAATAAATAAACATATATTGTTTTGTACATAGGAGAGTCTCAGGTGGTTAGTGTGAGCAGTTCCTTTGGTCATTAGCATTTTCACTACCCATGGGAAGAACTGTTCCTCAATTTGGTGTATTACGAGCCCAGAGGACCCCAAAACCCAGCAGCAATAGACATTCACCAAGACAAATGGTTACTTAAACAAAAGTTGTTTTTAATTATCTTTAAACATGAAAACAGAATCACACTTTAACTTATCACTACTAACTTAACTAATCTAACTTAATGTGTGTGTAAAAGTTCAAAAATGCTCTTTGATTCACAGTCCAAACTCACTCTTACTCCTCCAAGTTTACTAGTTGCAGGTGATTCTTATACTGTGCACAGAATTTAACATTTATGAAGTTCACCAGGCTTTGGTGCTTGAAAGGTAAATGGTTACCGCTCAGGAAGGTTCTTGTCGATTTTTAGAGAGAGATTTGTTGTTTGCTGGGCACCCACAACTGATTCCTTTTAATTAGCCACTTCAATGTCTTGCCAAAGAAACTTGCCCCATCAGGGTTATCCAAATGATAACCTCTTTCTTTCATGTCACCACAGAGTTCCTTTTTGTTTCTTTTATTTCAAGTGAAGCATTAGACAGTCAGTCCTCTCCTCTTGTATGGACCACAAGGACTTTGACCAGGCAATCTTCCAAACGGAATTGCCAGCTTGTCCTGTTCCAGACCCTTGGAGCCAGCCTGTCTAGCATGAGCAGAGCTCCAGTATTTTAAATGAGATCTGTTTTGAAGTGTTTGTATGTGACCTACACAAAATTATATCTATATACAATATAAAACACAACATATTCTGTCACAGGTGGCATTGGCTCTGATAATCCTGGATCCCTTTCACAATGAGAGCAGCTAAAAGATGTGTGTTTTTGTGTGCCTTTTTCAAACTGGTGATCAGCTTTTACAGCACCAGTAACCTGGGTTCAAATCTTCCGCTGTCCGTAAGAAGTTTGTACATTCTCCCCTGGGGCTACATGGGATTTCTCCCGGGTCCTCCAGTTTTCTCCCATCCTTTAAAAACATATGGGGTTCATAGATTAATTGGTGTATTTGGGTGGTGTGGACTCGTGGGTTGGAAGGGCCTGTCTGTATGTCTAAATTTAAATTATACAAGCACTGTGTAGATTCACTTTTTAACTGTTGTCAGCGTCTCCTCCCAATATTGTTGTTGCTCATTTCAGACTTTTATTTCCTTTGGTAGAGACGGACTTGGAAACAACCACAACGAACCTTTACCGTAACCACTACAGGTACTTTGGATCTAGGTGGAGCTTCTACAGAAATAGCATTTGTCCCCAAGCTGCATTCACAACAGTATAAAAGCAAAGTAATCACACTGTATAACCACAAATATAATGTTTACATCGAAAGCCTGGCCTGTTATGGACGAGATGAAGCTGAGAAGATATATTGGGCAAACCTCATCCAGGTAAAATCTCAAAAATTATTTTTCTTTGTTTCAGATTCACATTTTTTAAAACATCTTTCAATGGTAAGAGATCAGAAATATTGCAAACCACTATTTGAAATGCAATCAGCATTGAGAATTAGTTCACAGCAAGTTGTCATAATATCAATATGTTAGAGACCAGGTACCACATCCCTTCATTTGGTAAACGTTAAAAAATGACCAGGTTACCAAGGAGTCCACCCTGTCTATGAAACTGCTATGGAATCCTTTTGTGTTCACCTGGGAAAGCAGATGTTATTTACTTAGTGTAGCTGTTAGCTATTACAGTGCCAGCTGCTCGGGTTCGAATCCACGACTGTCTGTAAGGGTTTGTATGCTCTCCCTGTGTTGGCGCTGGGTGCTCTGGTTTCCTCCATGCTCTAAAAACATATGGAGTTGATAGGTTAATTGGCCACGTGACTGAATTCGAGCAGTACAGGCTTGTGGGCTGGAAGGGTCTATTGCTGTGCTGTATCTCTCTTTTTAAAATATTGTTATTGATTTTCAGTAATAATGAGTTTTTACAATACAATTATGGGATGAGCTAAAGAAAAAAAGAGAAAGAAAAGCACTGTAAGAAAAATCATACATATGAATTCCCAAAACACAGCCATAATAATAAAGAAAGGACATAATAAATTTAAATTTTCCAAACTCCTGACCCTAAACAAGGTTGAAAGTTAGTGTTGATGAAACAAAGCAGCTCACTTTGAAGTGGGACAGCACAGTGCCAACATTCTGTATTAAAACTCAACCTAGAGATTATGTTAATAGTCACCCTCTTAAGTTCTGTGCAGAACTGTGCTCTAAATTTAATCACCTAGAGTGTTTCAGTGTAAGACATTTCAGGTTTAAGCATCAAATTTCATTATTACAAAGACATTGTACACCACTTGCTGTACTTTGGTTAGGTCACTATTTGTTTCCACATTTACTGCAAAGAGACAAATCTGGACAGAGAGTTTTGACCAGCGTATAAAACATTTCTGATATGTGATCTGGTGCAGCTCGAGAGAGTCTGAACTCAGCAGGACTTGAGTCCATATCTTTGTTTTGCTGCAGTGTCATTGATAGCTGAGAGAACTGCAATCTGGAATTTAGATAAACACTGTATCTCGTGTAATGCTCCCAGCATATTCCCGAGGGAATGCTGTAATGTTGAACACGCTTATTGTGTAGGATCTTAAATCGACATTCTGTTTGCATGCTTAACTGAATCTAAAGAAATCCCTGGCACGATCTCAATTTAACTAAGGCCATTATCAGGCTAATATTTTTCCTCATGCTCGTGAGATTCTGTCACTAGGTCCCACATATATGGGGGGCGTGGCAAGATGGCGTAGAGTCTAGACGTGTAATCTCGACCTCTCTGGCCAGACTTTTAAGTACCTGTTTTTTAACTCTTTGTTTTCAAGTGTAAATTTTTTAAATTTTAGTTTAAAGTATTAAGGAATTATTATGGCCACTAATGGTAAAAAGATTAAACCTCAAGTGCAGAAGAAGTTACATTTTCGAAGTGCTGAAGATTTGGGGCCTAGATGACTTGATACAGGCCCAGGCTCAATCTCTTCATTGTCTAAACATCAAAGACTGCCTGTGGGAGCTGAAAAAAAAAGTCTATTACTCACCAAGTGAAGGATGGCGCTGAAATTACCTGTTCTCTGGAAGAAGGTGCATGTTCCCAAGAAGTGGACCCCGATTTGGAAAGCCTTTCGATTTCAACGGAGGGAGCACACAGTAAGACGACTCCATTGTTGGAAATGTATCAGGAAGCACTTCAATCTGAAGAAATTGCTTATCTTTGTGATTTGAAGAAAAAACAACGAGATGCGGGGGGAGACCAGCGGCGACCCCCTGAGGAAATCGGGGTGCCATCGCTGGGAGTCCAGACCCGCAGTAAAACTTTCAAAATGCCTTCTGTTGAGCTGCATCAGGAGCTGCAGTTACATTGTTCTGCCATTATGTCAGAGAGAGCAGAGTTGAGATTTACGGATTCACAATATATGCAATTAAATGCAGTTATTCAACCTATGTTGACATCTCTAATGAATGAGATGGTTCAAATGAATCCTGGTATAAGTTCAGAATTAAATACAGTTAAAGCACATGTGGATGCATCTTATGAAGAATTTTAAAAAAATTTCAGACTGCTTTTTTAGACTGTAAACAACAAGTGACTTCTAACACAAAAAAAGTGTTGAAGGTTGAAAAATCAGTCATAGAACTAGGAGAATGTGAGAAGGAGCTAGAAAGAAAAAAAGACTACTTGGAGAATCAAAGCAGAAGGAATAATGTGAAAATTGTTGGTTTGCCAGAAGGTATAGAAGGACAAGATCCTCTTCGTTTCTTTAAAAACTGGATCCTGCAAATATTAGGGCAAGAATTTTTCTCTGGGGGATTGGCACTGGAAAGAGCCCATAGAGCTTTCAGTTAGTCAACCACCGAGACCAGTAATAATTCGATGTTTGAGTTATTTGGACAGAGAAGCAATACTTCGACTAACAGTGCAAAATGCGAGACAACAACAAACTCCGTTATTGATTCAGAATAGCAGAGTTTTTAAAAATCCTGATTTGAGTCAAGAGGTCATTCAATATCGACGTCGATTCAATCCAGTTAAATAAGTTTTGTGGCTTAAAAGTTATAAGTCTACTTTTCGCTACCCTGCAGTGTTGAAGGTGTTTTATGGAGACTATCAATTTTGGTTTTTTGAAAATGATCGTGAAGCAATATAATTTTTGCTGATTCATTGCCAGATGTAAGAGGACAAAGACATAGTCCACCATTATCTCCTAACGAAAAATCTGGTTGTTCTGGAAACGGAAGAAATGGCAGAAATGGGAAAAACGGGAATGGAAAGAGTCTACCTCCTTCTGAAATGGGATCCCCGAGATTGGAATCTTTTGGATGAAAAGAAGAATTTTCTTATTCTATTTTTTTTTGTTATTATGATATTTTGATGTTATTGATTGTTTGGCTGGGGAGGGAAAGATTTGCACTAAGTTCTTTACTAGTCATCAGCCACTGGTGGGTGACTCACACCCAATTTTTGTTTGGGGATTACTACCTTTTGGTAGTTTTTTTTTGGGGGGGGGATTTTTTTTTTTAAATAGTTTTTTTCTTAGTTTTTAATTTGTGGTTTTTTTTATTGGAGGGCCTATATACGTTGATTTGAGTTTTTATATAAAGATATTATTGGTACTTAGTAATAATAGTAGGTATGTCAAAGTTGAGGTTTGCTACTTTTAATGTTTGAGGATTAAACAGTCCGATTAAGCATAAATGAGTCTTGGCGTATATTAAGAAAATGAAAATTGATATTGCTTTTTTACAAGAAACACATTTGAATGTGAAGGAAAGCATGAAATTAAAGAGGGACTTGGTTGGCCATGTATATTCTTTTTCATTTAATTCTAGAGCTAAAGGTGTAGCAATTTTGATACATTAAAATTTATCTTTTGAATTACAATCAATGGTGGAAAAGGCTGGATGTATTCTTAAATTGAATTGTAAGATCTTTAGTTAATTTTGGACTTTACTTAATATTTACGCTCCAAATGCAGATGATGAAGTATTTATTTCGGATGCATTTTTATGTTTGGATCAAGCTAATGATAATATTTTAGTTGGTGGTGATTTTAATTGTGTTTTGGAACCGTTATTAGATAAATCTCCAAAGAAAGTTAAGAAATCCAAGATGGCAATTCAGGTCCAAGCGTTGATGAAAGATCTTAATTTATAGATATTTGGAGATGTCTTAATCTGACAGAGAAAGATTTCTCCTTTTATTCATTTAGACATGAATTGTTTTCAAGGATTGACTTCTTTTTAGTATCGGCACATTTACAAGGGAAAATACAACAAGCGGAATATAAAAGTAGGGTGATTTCAGATCACTCTTTGTTATATTTTACATATGCAATTTCTGAGAAAATTCAAATGGCTTATCGTTGGAGGTTTAATACAATGTTGTTAAAAAATATGGAATTTATTGATTTTTTGAAAAAACAAATTAATTTATTTTGAAAGAAAATTCAAATTCTGTTCAAAGTAAGTTTGTATTATGTAATGCTATTAAAGACTATTTGAGAAGACAAATAATTACTTCTAAAATAAAAAAGAATCAATTAAATCAGAGTCTTGAATTAGAGAAACATATTGATGAGTTAGAAAAGGAATTTCAGAAAGATGCTACAGAAGATCAGAAAATAGAATTATCTAGGTTGAAATTGGAATATAATACTTTGCAATCTTATCAATTTGAATGTGTGATTAATAGGACTAAACAATGGTATTATGAATGGGGAGAGAAAGCACATAAGGTATTGGCGTGGCAATTAAAGAAAGAACAGATTTCGAGGACTATTAATGCTGTTAGACAGAAATCTCTTATTACATAAACCTCGTGAGATTAATGATGAATTTTATTCATTTTATAAAAAGTTATATACATCTGAAGGAAAACAAGAAAATGGATCGATTGATTTTTTTTTATCACAGTTGAATTTACCGATATTAGAGGATGCAGACATACAGGAGTTAGAAGAACCATTTACTGATTCAGAAATTAAAATGGCTATGCTGGAAATGCCGAACGGTAAATGGTGATGATGGATTTTTGGTTGAATTTTATAAAATTTTTAATGATGATTTATCTACAGTGTTTGGGGATGTATTATGTCAAGTTGGAGAACATTATGAATTACCTGAGTCTTGTTCTAGTGCTTTAATTACAGTAATTCCTAAAAAAAAAGATAGAGATCCTTTGAAAGTATCTTCATGTAGACTAATTTCGTTGTTAAATGTAGATTATAAAATAATAGCTAAAATATTAGCGAATAGATTGACTAAATTTTTACCCAAGTTGATTCATATTGATCAAACAGGTTTTATAAAGAATAGATATGCTTCAGATAACATTTTGCGGGTGATTAGTTTGATTAATAGATTCCGACAATCTTCAGATCACCCGATGGTGATATCCTTAGATGCAGAAAAAGCATTTGATAGAGTTGAACGGAATTTTTTGTTTAAAGTTTTGGAGAAATTTAAGTTTGGTCCTTTTTTATTGGTTGGATTAGGGCTCTATATAGTAAACCAGTAGCTAGAGTATTGACGAATGGTTTGATTTTGGAATCCTTTAACTTAACTCGATCAACTTGTCAAGGTTGTCCTTTATCACCAGCTTTGTTTGCGTTAGTGATTGATCCTTTAGCACAACTGATAAGACAAAATACACAGATACAAGGTATGAAAGTTTTAGATGAGGAGTATAAAATTAATTTATTTGCTGATGATGTGTTGGTGTATTTAATAAACCCAGCTCAGTCACTTTTGCACTTGAAGGAATGTTTAATACAGTATGGATGTCTTTCTGGATATAAAGTTAATTGGGGAAAAAGTGAAATATTACCGGTAAATGAAGGAGATTATTCAGTTTATAAGAATATTATTAATTTGAAGTGGACTGATCGAATTAAATATCTGGGTATAATTTTGAATATTAATTATCAATCTTTATATAAATTAAATTATGCTCCTTTAATGAAAAAAATTAAAACCGATTTGATTAAATGGAATGATTTACCTATTAATTGAATGGGTAGGATAAATACAATTAAGATGAATATCTTTCCGTGTATACAATATTTGTTTCAATCTATTCTGTATTTACTTGATAAAAAATTTTTTGAGATTTGAATAAAATGGTTAGGGAGTTTTTATGGAGGGGTAAATTTTTGAGAGTAGCTTTGAATAAATTAACTTGGAAATATGAGTTAGGGGGAATTATGTTTACCACATTTTCAAAATTATTATGAAGCAGCCCAACTTAAATTTATTAGTTCATTGATGGATTTGGTATGGCCTCCTAGTTAGGCTAAAATTGAGATGGCAAGTATTTCTGAATTCGAAATACATAAATTTTTGTTTAGATGGAATATAAATTTGTTACAATAATATAATGTGTCTATACTAAAACATTTAATAAAGTTATGGATAAAGAAAAATAAAATGACAGGCTCTAGGGGTAAATTATTTGCTTTGACTCAGTTGTATAATAATCAACTTATTTCTTTTCAATACATAATCAAAATTTATTGCATTGGAGATTTAAAGGTGTGAAAAATTTGGGAGATTGTTTTAAAGAGAGTAAGTTTTTATCTTTTGGTATTGGTATTGATAAGAACTCTTTATTCCTTTATTATCAAATTCGATCTTTGGTAAAATGTGTTTGGTAGAGATATGATTTTACTTAAAATTACTAAATTTGAGACTTTTCTTAAGAAGGTACCAGAGAAGGGTTATATTTCATTTATGTATCAAATATTACAGGATGGTATGGATAAAAAGGGTTGGGATAGATTTAAAGTTAAATGGGAAGTGGGTATTGGTTTTATTTTTTCTGAAGAAGATTGGGTCAAAGGTTGAGAGATATCTGTTATATTGGTGTAACTAGATTGTTATGTTGAAGTCTTATAAGACACTGGTGAGGTCAAATTTGAAATATTGTTTGCAGTTTTGGTCACCTAACTACAGGAAAAATAATAAGGTTGAAAGAGTGCAGTTAAAATATACAAGGATGGTGACAAGACTTGAGGAGCTAAGTTATAAAGAAAAGTCGAATAAATTAGGACTTTATTCCCTTGAGTGTCAGACAATGAGGGAAGACCTTATAGAGGGATACAAAATTGAAGGGTATTGATAGGGTAAATGCAAACATGCATTTTCCACTGAGGTTGAGAACTAGAGGACATTGGTTAAGGGAAACTTCACTCTAAGGGAGTTGAGAGAGTGGAACAAGCTGCCAGCAGGGATGGAGGTTTGGATATTACAGAGGGACAGCCTGAAGACTACCTGAATGCATCCCCGATCCAAACACTGGCACCTCCTGGACTACGTCCTGGTGCGAGAAAGAGACCAACGAGATGTGCTCCACACCAGGGTCATGCCCAGCGCGGAATGCCACACTGACCACCGGCTGGTTCGCTGCAAACTCAACCTTCACTTCAAGCCAAAGTCCAGGAACAGTAAAGCCCCCAGAAAGAGGTTCAATGTTGGAAACTTGCAGTCAGACAAAGTGAGAGGAAACTTCCAGGCAAACCTCAAAGCAAAGCTCGAGGATGCAATCCACCTCATGGTCTCGTCCCCTGAAACCCTCTGGGATCAGCTGAAGACTGCCATACTGCAATCCACTGAAGAGATACTGGGCTTCTCCTCCAGGAAAAACAAGGACTGGTTCAACGAAAACAACCAGGAAATCCAGGAGCTGCTGGCAAAGAAGCGAGCTGCCCACCAGGCTCACCTTGCAAAGCCGTCCTGGCCAGAGAAGAAACAAGCCTTCCATCGTGCATGCAGCCATCTTCAGCGCAAACTCCGGGAGATCCAAAATGAGTGGTGGACTAGCCACTCCAAATGAACCCAGCTCAGCGTGGACATTGGCGACATCAGGTGTTTTTACGAGGCTCTAAAGGCTGTCTACGGCCCCTCACCCCAAGTCCAAAGCCCGCTGCGCAGCTCAGACGGCAAAGTCCTCCTCAGCGACAAGATCTCCATCCTCAACCGATGGTCAGAACACTTCCAATCTCTTTTCAGTGCCAACCACTCAGTCCAAGAATCTGCCCTGCTCCAGCTCCCTCAACAGCCCTTAAGGCTAGAGCTGGATGAGGTCCTCACCTGGGAAGAGACATATAAGGCAATTGAACAACTGAAAAGCAGCAGGTATGGATGGAATCCCCTCAGAGATCTGGAAGGCTGGCAGCAAAACTCTGCATGCCAAACTGCATGAGTTTTTCAAGCTCTGCTGGGACCAAGGAAAGCTGCCTCAGGACCTTCGTGATGCCATCATCATCACCCTGTACAAAAACAAAGGTGAGAAATCAGACTGCTCAAACTACAGGGGAATCACGTTGCTCTCCATTGCAGGCAAAATCTTTGCTAGGATTATCCTAAATAGAATAATACCTAGTGTCGCTGAAAATGTTCTCCCAGAATCACAGTGCGGCTTTTGCACAAAGAGAGGAACTACTGACATGGTCTTTGCCCTCAGACAGCTCAAAGAAAAGTGCAGAGAGCAAAACAAAGGACTCTACATCACCTTTGTTGACCTCACCAAAGCCTTCGACACCGTGAGTAGGAAAAGACTTTGGCAAATATTAGAGCGCCTCGGATGCCCCCCAAAGTTCCTCAACATGGTTATCCAACTGCACGAAAACCAACAAGTTCGGGTCAGATACAGCAATGAGCTCTCTGAACCCTTCTCCATTGACAATGACGTGAAGCAAGGCTGCATTCTCGCACCAACCCTCTTTTAAATCTTCTTCAGCATGATGCTGAAACAAGCCATGAAAGACCTCAACAATGAAGACGCTGTTTACATCCGGTACCGCACGAATGGCAGTCTCTTCAATCTGAGGCGCCTGCAAGCTCACACCAAGACACAAGAGCAACTTTTCCGTGAACTACTCTTTGCCTCTTTGCAGACGATGCCGCTTTAGTTGCCCATTCTGAGCCAGCTCTTCAGCGCTTGACGTACTGTTTTGTGGAATCTGCCAAAATGTTTGGCCTGGAAGTCAGCCTGAAGAAAACTGAGGTCCTCCATCAGCCAGCTCCCCACCATGACTACCAGCCCCCCCCCCCCCCCCCACATCTCCATCGGGCACACAAAACTCAAAACAGTCAACCAGTTTACCTATCTTGGCTGCACCATTTCATCAGATGCAAGGATCGACAACGAGATAGACAACAGACTCGCCAAGGCAAATAACGCCTTTGGAAGACTACACAAAAGAGTCTGGAAAAACAACCAACTGAAAAACCTCACAAAGATTAGCGTATACAGAGCCGTTGTCATACCCACACTCCTGTTCGGCTCTGAATCATGGGTCCTCTACCGGCATCACCTACGGCTCCTAGAATGCTTCCACCAGCGTTGTCTCCGCTCCATCCTCAACATTCATTGGAGCGACTTCATCACCAACATCGAAGTACTCAAGATGGCAGAGGCTGACAGCATCGAATCCACGCTGCTGAAGATCCAACTGCGCTGGGTAGGTCACGTTTCCAGAATGGAGGACCATCGCCTTCCCAAGATCGTGTTGTATGGCGAGCTCTCCACTGGCCACCGTGACAGAGGTGCACCAAAGAAGAGGTACAAGGACTGCCTAAAGAAAATCTCTTGGTGCCTGCCACATTGACCACCGCCAGTGGGCTGATATCGCCTCAAACCGTGCATCTTGGCGCCTCACAGTTCGGCGGGCAGCAACCTCCTTTGAAGAAGACCGCAGAGCCCACCTCACTGACAAAAGACAAAGGAGGAAAAATCCAACACCCAACCCCAACCAACCAATTTTCCCTTGCAACCGCTGCAACCGTGTCTGCCTGTCCCGCATCGGACTTGTCAGCCACAAACGAGCCTGCAGCTGACATGAACGTTACCCCTCCATAAATCTTCATCCGCGAAGCCAAGCCAAAGGAAGGAAGGATATTACATGGAGGGGATGGAGGGTGATGGTCTGGGTTATGGGAGGATAATGGTTTGACATGGACTAGATGGGTTTGTTCCTGTGCTGTAATATTCCATGGTTCTATAAGCATGGAGGAAAGGTTACTGTAATGCAGTTGAGACTGTAATCACATCAGCCATGATCTTATGAAATGTCAGACTAGGTGGCTCTGAATTTATATGGTCACAGACTTTTAAGATGCTATGGAAATAAATGTTACTTTATTTTCAGTTCTATGTCTTTATCAATAATTTATATTTGATTTTTTTTTTAACTACCCAGAAACTTGCCAATATATCAAAGGTTGAAGACCCTTGTCTCCCATCACACTTTACCATGACTCTCAAACTGGATGAAGTCTTTCATAGTTCATGCATTGTAGCTAAGCTACCAGAGGGCTACAATGTTGACAATGACATAGTTCTAGTAGGAACTGGAAATCCTTCATTGTGTCACCAGGAATTACGATCAATATTTAAGTTTAAATCTTCCTATGTTAAAGGCATTTGGATGGAACGTTTTGTGGCAATCAAGCACCTAATACATGGTGACTTTGTGGTAAGTTACTCACCAAGTGGAATTTCGCACTTTGCTTTCCTTTTATTATTCAAACCATGACATTTGTATGTGGATTTATTCCTCCTCATCTAGGCCTTTTCTGGTTTCTTTGATACGATGGAAGTCTTAAATTTAACTGGATCTTTTTCCATGGATGTCTTCCGTTCAACAGTTCGGTCTTTCTGCATGAAAAACTGGAATCAAGTACGTGACATAATAACTGTGTCTCATTCACAGAAACTGGCACAGCCTAAATAAGGGCTGTCTGTGAGCTTGTTGCTTTGGTATCACTGAGAGATCCTTTTTTAAAACATTGTTACTATACAGGAAAGTTATTATACAAGAAAAACATCACTATAAGTAGTCATGTTTAAAGTGTGCATGTTTAAAAAGTAAGCCATTTCCATGCTGCTTATAAACGAGTTGCATGTCACTACAGAATACTACATCAAATAGATATGGCATTTGTCTAACAAATTGTTATTATATGCAAGTGGATGGCAATCATTTCTTTAAATGTAACCCAGATCTATCTTGCAGGTTCAAATGTTACTGCCACACATGTCAAACTCACATCGCCGAGCGCATTGTTTCAATGCTAATTACATCTATGCTCTGCTTGTGCAAGGTTACAAGTTTAATCGAAAGACTTGGATGCACATTAGTTTTCAGAGACAGGTAAGTATAGAAAGTTAGCAATTTTTTCAAATCCTCCTTATGTTACATTGGCTTTTGTGATGTATTTCTGTCTAGGATTTATACTTTAATTCCAACAAATTCTAATCCTTACAAAGGGGAGGGATACCTTCATTCATCATCAGGGCACATTACTGAGCCAACAATGAGAGAAGGACTCCTCCACTATTTTAATGAACTTATTGAATGGAACAATAGCAAGAGTGAAATGGTTCACAGAAACAGCAAATGGGTAATATCACCTATAGCTAACTGAAAATGGGCTGACTTGTACAGAATCTTGTCTTCTTTCAGTCATCTCAAGTTCTGATTCCTCTAATATAATTGGAATGAATTTATTTTAAATCAACCTCATGAGCAGTGTCAGAGACACCCATTTCTTGTCATTGAAAATGGCGGGTCTATTCTAGGATCTGTTTTCTGGAAAATTGACAATGAAAACTGTGGGAACTAGTTTAGTAGTGTATAAGTGGGAGGTTAGACAAGTTTGTATAATCTGTCAGATACTCTTCTCCAATTATGGAGCTGTTAATCAACATGCTGAAGACTAAAATGCAGATTATGCATGATCTGTTGAGTTTCTCCATCATCTGCAAACTTTCTTGTTTAATTAATGGTGGGTTTAGTTTGAAAGCGTAGAGTCAACCATCTAACCCTTCGAACCTGCTCTGCCATTCAAAAAGATCATGGCTGATATCTTCAAAAATTTGAGGAGCCCAAGTCAAGATCTCCTTGGCCTTGAATTTTGTTTTCATTGTAATTTCCTTCAGCCCAACAATTCTCTAAAATCTTTGCTCTCCAATTCTCATTTCTTAATGATTCAAACTGCTTAGTGCCAAATATAGTTTGTAACAGTCCTCTCAAATACGTTGGAAAATAAATTCCTTAAAGTTGTGCTAACACAAGTAATATTTGTGTACTTCAACAGTCAGAGGATATGGTGAATTATGAATAATCCAAGAATGGTATTTTATTGAGGATGGTATGTACTACAAAGAATTTGCCAGTTACTGCCAAACAGAGTAACATCACATAACTGCAGTGGAACAATTAGACTTAGGGATAAGAGCAGTCCTATAATTTGCAATGGTCTTCTCAATCTTTAAAAGGAAATGGTGAGACCTCACTTGGAGTATTGTGAGTAGTTTTGAGCTCCTCATTTAAGAAAGGATGTGCTGATGTTGGAAAGGGTTCAGAGGAGGTTCACAAGGATGATTCCAGGAATGAAAGGAGAGCATTTGACAGCTCTTGGCTTATAGCTGTTAAAATTTAGGAGAATAAGGGGAAAATTGCATTGGAACACTTCGAATGTTGAAAGGCACGGACAGGGTAGATATAGAAATGTTGTTTCCCATGGTGGAAGAGCCTAGGACAAGGGGGCATGTCTTCAGGATTGATGGTCATCCTCTTAGAACAGAAATGCAGAGGAATTTATTTGGCCCAGAGGGTGGTAAATCTGTGGAATTTGATACCACATATGGTTGTGGAGGCCAGGATATTGTATGTATTTAAGGAAGAGATTTATATGTTCCTTATATGCCAGGCTGTTCATTGACTTCAGCTTGGCGTTTAATATGATCATTCCCCAGAGGCTGGTGGAGAAGCTGTCCTCGCTGGGACTCAACACTCCTCTCTGTAACCTGATCCTGGAATGCCTAATGGAAAGACCACAATTTGTCCAGGCCAGTAGCAGAATATCAAGCACCACCATGCAAAGCACTGGAGCACCTCAGGATTGTGTGCTCAGCCCGTTCCTGTTCACGCTACTGAGCCATGGTTGCATCGCCAGATCCAGTTCCAACAATGTCATCAAATTTGCAGATGACACAACAGAAGTTGGACTCATCAGCAACAATGACAAGTCACACTACAGAGAAGAGGTGGAAAGTCTCGTGAAATGGTACGAGAGTAACAACCTGAGTCTCAAAGTGGACAATATGAAGGAGATGATCATGGACTTCAGGAGGACCACGAATGACCATCCTCCACTACACATCAACAACTCAGTAGTTAAGAGAGTGGAGTACACCAGTTCCTTGGATTTCACTTAACTAGTGACATATTGTGGAAACTCAACATCTCCTCATATGTCAGGAAAGCACAACAATTACTGCACTTCCTGAGAAGAATGAAGCAGGCAAGGTTACCAACCTTCTATAGGAGCTCTATCAAGAATGTCCTGGCTGGCTGCAACACAATGTGGTACAGTTGCTGCAGAGAAATGGACTGGAATTCAATCCACAGGGCCATAAGAGTGGCAGAGAGGGTCACTGGAGTCTCCCTTCTCTCCGTCGATGTGATCATCCGGGATTGTTGTCTGAAGAGGGTGCGTAAACTCATTGAGGACCCCTTCCCTCTGCACACAGCATCTTTCAAATGTTCCCATCAGGGAAGAGATGCAGGAGTATCAGAGCCAGAACCACCAGGCAGAGGTACAGCTTCTTCCCACAGGCAGTGAGAATGCTGAACGACCAAAGGAACTACTCACACTAACATTCTGAGACTCTCATATGTACCAAAAAAAATTATTTATTTGTATAGATGAAATATTTGTCCTCCATATGTATTGCTTGTCTGTTTGTGTGGCTATGTCTGGTTATGTATCTGCAGGTTTTCCACCAATGAACGCGGTTTCCTTGGGTTGTACTTGTACAATCAGATGAGAATAAACTTGACTTGATTATCCAGGGCATGAAAGGTTATGGGGAAAAGGCCAGGCAGTGAGGCTGAGTGGGAAAATAAACCAGCTCATGATTGAATGGTGGAGCCAACTCGATGGGCTTAATGGCCAATTTCTGCCTGAATGTCTCATGGTCTTTGGGTCCTACAGAAAGGAAATTTAAATATCTAGCCTACTAATACACTGCTTCCATTTTTGCAGGTGAAAAACAACAGTATCGGCTGGTCTCTCGGTTACATGTTGAACCTTACCAACATGATCCCAGCAGAAAATCAAGTGAGCCACACACCAATGAGTGAAGCTACATTCAGTGGACTTCTATTCCTGTTTTCCGCTGTGGTCTTGTTCTGTTCAATTTTCATTTGTTTATCATTAATACGATTATTTTAATTCAAGTGGCTAATTCAGGCCCCAAAATATTCTGAAACTTGGAGGAAGCTGTAATTGTGACACATTAATAAATACTTTCAAGTTTTACTATTCCTATAAATCGAAATGCACCACAGACTAAATGCAAATATTGCAAACAGTTCACAATCTTGGTGAATCCACTTCCCAAAATCTTGTTGCTGATGCTACATTAAAAAAAAACAGGAATTATCGAACAGCAAACCATAGGCCTGAGAATAAATGATGGCATGACATAAAAGGCCAAAATTCCAAAGTGATTGAGAATGTTGTGGCAACTGAGAGAATATTTTTATTGATAAGAATTCTATTGATTGTACGCAGAAGGGAACACTGGTCTCTTTGTGCATGGTGGATAAGAACCATAAAATACTACAGCACAGAAAACAGGCCATTCAGCTCTTCTAGTCTGTGCCAAAAACATCATACTGCTAGTCCCACTGACCTGCACCCATTCCATAACCCCCCAGACCTCTCCCATGAATGAGCCTGCATTTACCACATCGGATGTCAACTCGTTCCACACTCCCATCACTCTCTGAGTGAAAAAGCTCCCACTAATGTTCCCCCTAAACCTTTTCCCTTTCACCTTAAAGCATGTCCTCTCATATTTATCTCTTCTAATCTAAGTGGAAAGAGCCTATTCATATTTACTCTGTCTACACCTCTTATAATTTTGTAAACCTTTATGAAATCTCCCCTCATTCTTCTACATTCCAAGGAATAAAGTCCTAACCTCTTTAATCTTTCCCTGTAACACAACTCCTGAAGACCCAGCAACATCCTAGTAAATCTTCTCTGCATTCTTTCAATCTTAATGATATCCTTTCTGTAGTTTGGTGACCAGAACTGCACATAATACTCCAAATTTGACCTCACCAATATACAATATTGCCAAATCATCCCAAATCCTGTACTCAATACTTTGATTTATGAAGGGCAAGATCCCTTTGTTACTTTGCACTACTCAGTGCCCTACCATTTAGTGTGTATGTTCTACCTTGGTTTGTCCTTCCAAAAAGCAACACCTCACATTTTTCTGCATTAAATTCCATCTGCCACTCTCTGGCCCATTTTTGTAGTTGGTCCAGATCCCTCTGCAAGCTTTGAAAGCCTTCCTTGCTGTCCACAACGCCTCCAATCTTAGTGTCATCAGCAAACTTGTTGATTCAATTTTCTATATTATCACCTAGATCATTGATATAGACAACAAACAACAATGGTCCCAGCACCTGAGGCACACCACTAATCACAGGCTTTCAATCTGAGAAGCAATTTTCCTTCTTTTCAATCTTTTTATCACAATATTCCACTATCTCTCTCTGTCTTCTCCCATTCAGCCAATTGCAGATCCAGTTTAAAATTTCTGAACCAGCTCCCTGTGTGGGACCTTGTCAAAGGCCTTTCTAAAGTCTATGTAGACAACATCCACAACCTTTCCTTCATCTACCTTCTTGGTAACCTCCTCAAAAAACTCTATAAGGTTAATTAAACACAACCTACCACACATAAAGCCATGCTGACTATCCTTAATCAGCCCTTGGCTGTCCAAATGCATATATACCTGATCTCCAATAATTTATCTACTACTGATGTCAGTCTCACTGGCCTGTAATTTCATGGTTTACCCTTGGAGCCTTTTTTAAATAATGGAACAACATGAGCTACCCTCCAATCCGCTGGAACCTCACCCATGGATAAGAATGTTTTAAATATTTCTGCCAGGGCCCCTGTAATTTCTACACCAGTCTCCCTCAAAGTCTGAGGGAATATCATGTCAGTCCTGGTGGATTTATCTATCTTTATTTGCTGTAAGGTAGCAAGCACCTCTTCCTCTTTAATCTCTATATGTTCATGATACTACTGCTTGTTTCCCTTCCTTCCTTATACACTGTGCCAATTTCCTGAGTAAATATTGATGCAAAAAAAATGGGTATTACTTTTTCTTGATTAAAAGGGATGGGGTGAGAGCTTTCAAAGACTGGTCAGAACATTGCATCAACATTCCTAAACATTCCCTTCATATATTTTTCAAACCTTTAATTATTAAATCTACTTATTTCTCCTAATTTCTTGTTTAGTTATATAGCAGTCACCAATTATGAATGATGCCACACATTTCCCTCATTCCAATGAACATGCAAGATATGTAATGTCGCACTACTACTGTGTCAAATACACCAATTGATACAGAATCCATTGCTTTAGGTGAGCAAATTAAGATACGTCTGACATAAGGGCCATGATGCTCAACCACCAGTTAGTGCTGGTCTTTGTGGAAAAAACTAACTGCTAATAAATATAGTACTGTAATGATGTCCAGTAAAGCTGTAGTCCTGAAAAATAAAACCGTCTTGATGAAACTTTAACTGACCATTTCTACCCATAGATGCTCCCTGACCCACTGAGATTCTCCTGCAGCTCAATGTTTGCTCAAGATTCCAGTACCTGTAGTTTTTGTGTCTCTTAATAAAACAGGGATATCTGCTATAGCCAGATAGAAGGGTCTTATTTATTTGAAAACATTCAAAACAAAGTAGCCACAGCTATCACAATGGAGTAAAAATTAGTTACAAGTCCTTGGATGGTGGATATCATTTTACATTCCACTGCCAGCCTGCAAATCAAGGTCCCCATCATTTTGAAGACACCTTCACCTTGATCCATATAAAAGCAGTGAAATGACAGACAGGTGAAGTTATACAAAGTACAGATGCAATTAAATTCTTGCTGCAGCTGCGCAAATACTTGAAACACAATGTATAAATGAACATACAATGCACCATAAAAGAAATAAATAAGGATAGATGGATAAATGCAAACAAAAGCTGTTTCAAAATCATACCCAGATCTTTGGCGATCCTGGAGCAGTTGGAATTAAGTCCAATACAAAAGGAAGATTTTTGTGCTGGTTGGGGATCAAATGTATGACAAGTTCCACAGGATAGTGTCCTCCACTCAACCATCTTCAGTAATAACCTTCCTTCCAGCAGAGGTCAAAAGTAGGGATATTGCCTGATGATTTCACAATGTTCAACACCATTCTGATTCCTCAAATGCTGCAAGGCTGGGTAATATCTAAATCTCAGCTGGATAGGTGACAAGTAAGATTCACACCACACAATTGACAAGCCTCAGGTGCATAGGTGTTTAAAAGAGAAAGGATGAGAGGTAAGAGATTGGGGGGTTGGGGGGGGAGGGAGTAGCATTACTGGTCAGGGATAGTATCACGGCTGTAGAAAGGGAATACAGCTGTAGAGAGAGTGTCCGCTGAGTCAGTGAAGGTGGACGTCAGGAATAAGAAGGGACCAATCACTGTACTTGAAGTAGTCATTAGGCTCCTAAATAGCCCTCATTGAGGAACAGATAAGTAGACAGATTTTGGAAAGGTGCAGAAATTACAGGGTTGTTGTTATGGGAGACTCAACTTCCCTAAAAAGATGGGGAAGAATTTTTCATGTCCAAGAAGGATTTCTGACACAGTGAAGACCAGCCAACAAGATCCATTCTGGATCTAGTTATGGATAATGAACCTGGTCAGGTGACATACCACTCAATGGACAAAAGCAAAACCTAAGAAAGTTACTTTATCTTTTATGATGGATTTAAATCTGATAGATGTATGGATACAATCACACCCCAGGGAAAGAGATTATTCATTTTACTGAAAGGTTCATGACTCTTATACGAGAGTTGATCTTTTTTTTTAATGTCTGCACAATTGGAAAACAGAGTAGTTGAAAAGGAGTATCTGACTAGATTATTATCTGATCATGCACCTCTGACACTAACAATACTGATGCCAGAAAAACAAGAGAGTGTTTATAGATGGCGTATTAATCCTATGCTTTTGAGAAGGACAGATTTCCATAATTTTATCAGAGGACAAATAGAATTGTTTGTTGAAATGAATTGACCCTCTACTAATGATAGATTTTTTTTAAATATGGGACACACTCATAGCTTATTTAAGGGCACTGATAATTTAATATATTGAAAAAATAAAGAAGGAACACATGGCAGAGGTTAATGGTCTGGAGAAAGCAATAACAGAACTGAAAAAAAGTACCAGAGATCTGGTTTGAAAAATAAATGTAAGATCTTGGGGGGGGGAAAAATGAAATATAATACATTGCAAGCATATAAAATGGAAAGAATTATTTTAAAATCAAAACAGAAATATTTTGAATTGGGAGATAGAGCACATAAAGATCTGTTGTGGAAATTAAAGGTGGAAGAGGCATCAAGGATGATTAATGCAATCCAAACAGACCCTGATAAATTAACATATAATCCAAAAGAAATTAATGACATTTTTAAATAATATTATACAAAACTGTACAAGTCAGTATTGCTAGTTGACTCTATTGAGATAGATGAATTTTTCTCAGCAATTGAAATGCCAAAATTGGAAAAATAAAGATCAGATTGAATTGGCTGGTTCCTTTACTTGAGAAGAGATTGAAAAAACCTGGAATACATTATAGGCAAATGAATGACCAGGAGAGGATGGATTTTCTGTCTGAGAGTTACAGATAATTTAAATATTTTTGATGCCTTATTATAAACATGGTAGGCTAGACGGCAGAGGCTCAGACTCTTCTTGAATCCTTCCCAACAGCTATTATCACAGTGCTACTGAAAAAAAAACAGAGATCTGCAAAACCATCCTAATATAGACCTATTTCTTTATTAAATACAGATGACAAGACTCTGTCTAAAGCACTAGCTAATAGACTCGGGAAATGCTTTCCTAAAATTATAAATCTGGATCAGGTAGGCTTCATTAAAAAACTCTATGGACAACTTGGGCAGATTATTCAGTATAACTCATCTGACTAAGTCAAAAGTGAACCTGAGTATAATTATCTTTGGATGCAGAAAAGGCATTTGATCAGTTAGAGTGGCTGTTTCTAAACAAAGTATTAGAAAAGTTTGGATGGGCTGAACATTTATTGACTGGATAAAAGACCTTTATCATAAGCCATGAGCCAGAATTTAATGGTCAGACATTGATGATGTTTCTTTGAGTAGACCCAGTAGGCAGAGATGCTTACTGCCTCCAGATCTCTGTTTTGGCAATTGAACAATTAGCAGAGGTTATAAAGAAAGATTCGGACATAAAGGGATTCAGAATTGGCCAAGAAGAGCATAAAATTAATTTGTTTGAAGATGATGTGCTGTTGTATTTATCAGACCCTGCTGAGTCTTTGGTCAAACTACAGACCACACTGGAGAAATATGGAAGAGTTTCTGGTTACAAAATTAATTTGGAAAAAAGAGGAATTATGCCATTAACAAATTTTGATTAAGAAAGATACCAAAAAGGAAAATGGTTAAAATGGAAATTGGAAGAAATTAAATATTTAGGAACAATGTTAGATAACTTACAAAATTTAAGATGATCTACAAAGATGAAAGAACTTTCCTATTACTTTAATTGGGAGGATAAACTGCGTGAAAATGAAAGTGATGCCAAGACTGCAATGCCTCTTCCAGACGTTGCAAATTCCTTTGCCTCAATGGACATATAAGACAATTTCTTTGGAATAATAAAGTGCCTAGGATCACCATGGAGAAATTGGCAAAGGAATATAAATTGGGGAATAAAGACTATTTTTGAAGAAGAGAGCTCTCCTTCATGGATCCAAATAGGATTACACACAGTGAGGGAGGGGTCAGCAAAGGATTTTATTTACAAATGGAATGTCAAATTGATAACAAAAAATGGATAACCTCATTTTAATACATATGATTAAAATTTGGTATGAGATTAATCAAAGTATCAGAAAAAAGTGGGGATATCACCAAAAGCACCACTGTGCCAGACTGAATTATTGCCCATGAATTTGGGTAAGAAACTTCTAAATACTTGGTATGAGAAAGGAATTAGGCATATTGAAGATTGTTACAAGGAAGTTCTATTTATCTCCTTTGAACAACTAAAACAAAATTATGATTTGTCAAATGGAACCTTCCACTGCTCTCTTCAATTGCCTGATTCTTGCGAAAAAGATGGGGCCCTACATTGGTCCCACCTTCAAGTAATGAAGTGGAAAGGATGTTTAGGCTGGGAAATACACGTAAATTTATAACTAGGATGCATTTTGTTCTCCAAGCCAAAAGAGCTAAGCCAGGCCTACAAAGGTCAAGAGGGAGGTGAGAGTCAGACCTGGGTGTTATAATACTAGAGGGGTGTTTGGATGATATGATCAATGCAAGATATGGACTGGTTCAATACAATTTTTTACATCAACTATATCCCACATCACAAAAACTGCATGATTCAAAATCTGAAATATCCAAAATGTGCTTCAGGGGTGGCGTTGAAATTGGAACCTTTTTACATTCTACCTGGTCGTGTGTAAAGGTAAGACCATTCTGGTATGATATCACTAAAACACTAACAAAAGTAATAGGAAAGACCTTCCCATAAAACCCAGAGTTGTACCTTCTGGACGTAAGCTACAAACTGACTAAATTTCAAATTCACTTTGTTAAAGTAGCTCTGACTATGGCCAATGAGTGTACAGCTGTTGTAATGATAGTGATCATGGTTGCAATGCAGCTAGCAATGCTTTACTGTTTGATTAGAACTGGCTGCCAGCAGGTGGCTGACACACAGTATGTTATCTGTAATAGAAGCTTGCAGCCTCATGGTGCTGTTTACAACATCTTTAAAGTAAATAACCTTTTCCTTCATCCATGTGTTGTCTAAGAACTCACACATATGAATACAAGATGAAACATGATGACAGAAGTAGGATGAAGGAAATTATAAGAAAATACTTGAAAAGGTCAAATCTAAAGTCAGAAACTGATCAGTGAAGAGAAAAAATGCAAGGAACACAAAATTCCTAGGTGCGATTTAAGCAGAGTTTTATAGAGCTGTTGAGGGCAGAATAGCCCTCAAGGTTGATCAATGTGATACAGACTGGGAATGATAGGATCTCATACAAGTCAAATGAAATTTATGAGATTTTTAGCCTATTTTATGAAAATTTATATAAAACAGAATTGATGGGGATGGGGGGGGGGAGATAAAATCAATGAGATCCTGTCAAAATTGGAATTACTAAATTTATACCTAGAAGAACAGGAAGGGTTAGATTTCCCCATTCACAGAGGAAGAAATAGGAAAGCCATTGAGTTTACTACAGACTAACAAATCTCTGGGGGTGAATGGGTTCCCACCTAAGTTCTACAAGGAATTTAAGGTGATTGAGACCATGGACAATTTTATTTTTGACTGAAGACAGAACTGAACCAACTGCAGGGAATGTGACAGCTGTTAGATGCTGTAGTAGCGCTGGGCTACCATGAGGGAATTTTGACAGCTGTCAAAGCACAGAAACTATGCGCTGGAAGTCTATGGGCTTGCAGGAGAATGAGCCTACAGCTGTTAACTTCTCTCCACCAGTGGGGAGAGCTGGAGGCAGCAATGAGCAGTTTAGTTTTGAAGAGATCGGTCGGTGGATTGGACTGTAGGCAGTCAGACAGTCGGTCTGATGGTGAGTGCTCACCCCACAGCTTCAGCAAGCCACACGCTGAGATGCTTTGTTCACGGGTGCTAGCACTGCTGTCTGGAGCTGTATGTCAGTGTACTCACCCAGTAGTTTCAGTGGGAAAGGAAGACTGAGCTACTTTGTCCGCACTGTTGTCCTTAATGCAGTTTGGGGAACTCTGATATCCAGAGTGTGTGTGGGACTGACCAATGCCTCTCCTGTCCCCTTTCAAGAGGAGGATTTTGTGTGACAGGAGTCACAGAACTACTAAAGCCAAAGTGTCCAAAGAAGAGGGCTTCAGAGGCATGAACCTCATGTGGTGACCAGGAGGTCATTGTGAAAATTAATGGGTAAAGGAAATAAAGGGTGGTTGTGGCCACATTCGAACCTCAAGATAGTCTTGTGTTCCCCTGTCAGGGTTGGAAGTCTATAGGGCCATGGTCATCTGGATACAGCCTCAAACTAAAAGACCAATGGGCAAAGAAACAAATAATCCCAAACCTGGAGACCAGATCCGTGAGCTGTTTCTTCTTGACTGACCGACTTGTCGTGACTGATGTGGGGGTTTTGTTTTGGGAATTTTGGTGATTTGGGGGGCATTTCAGCTTGGACTGTAATGATCTGTGGGGGGGGGGGGATTTCCACATGCACTGTATAATCTGTGTTTATATAGTGTTGCCATTAAGCCTGGTGTTTGGGTGTTAAGTTTATTGAGTTCATCCTATTATTGTTAATCTGTTTATAACTTTTGTGTTAAACTTAACCCATTTGTTTGTGTGCCTCCTCATTACTGCTGGGAAGTGGAACAAGACCCATACTCTTCCAGAATCCTTGTCGACAGCAATTATTATGATGATTCTCAAAAAAGGCAGGGATCCACTGAAACTGTCATCTTATAGACCAATCTCATTATTAAATATGGACTATAAGATACTTGCAAAAGCCCTGGCAAATAGACTGACGAAATATTTGCTGATATTAAATAAGGATCAAGTGGGTTTTGTGAAAAAAGGCAGGCAGTGGACAATATAAGCAGGCTACTGAGTATAATGCATCTGGCACAGTCAAGGTATAAAAGAAGCACAGCTGTAGACCTGAATGCAGCAAAGGCATTTGACAGACTGGATTGGGACTTCTTGTTTGAGGAGCTTGAAAAATTGGGGCTAGGGTCAACTTTTATAAATTGGTTAAGGATGTTGTACCACACGTCCAAGGCTGGACGCAAAGGTAGGAGTCAGACTTAGGAACAACGATTGATGAGCGGTGCTGGTCAGACCTGTGTCGGAGCAGCATGATCGCGATTATTAATGCTCAGTATAAGCTGGTGCCGTATAATTTTCTCCACCAGCTATATTTGACACCACAAAAATTGAATAAGGCTAAACCAGAAATTTCAGACCAATGCTTCAGATGTGGCATTGTGACAGGAATCTTCGTGAATGCATCCTGGACATGTACGAAGGTGAGACCCTTTTGGGTGGAACTAGGCCAAGCCCTAGAAAAAAAATTATAGGTGAAGAATTCCCACAGAACCCAGAGCTGTTCCTATTGGGAAACATGATGGACATAAGGCTTAAGATCAAGCTGTCCAAATTCCAAATCCAATTTGTAATGATTGCATTGGTAGTGGCCAGGATGTGCATAGCGGTTACCTGGAAATCTGACTCCTGCTTGGGCACTGCATGCTGGAATGCCGAAATGCAAAGCTGTGTTCCCCTGGAAAAAATTACCTATGACTTAAGGAAAAAAATAAAGCACTTTCTTAAACATTTGGCAACCCTATTTAAATTTCATAGGCACGCAGTTATAGTGCTGACCTGGGTGCCTCACTACCCTGCTTTCCCCATCTATCCTTCTACTGAGGGAGGGGCAGGGGGGTCCATTCCATCCCAATCAAGTAAAGTCAAGAAAAATGTAACAGTCTGGGTGCAGGTGGTCGGGCCGTGACAAATTCCTGATGTGTTCCTTACCTTTGATGTGGGTGTTTTGAATGTTATGCATAACTGTGGTCTATTGAGTGTGGGGAGGGAACTAGATGATCAGAAGGAATCAGTTGAGGGTGTCCAATGAGAAACAAATCTCTCTCTGAAAACTGGCAAGAAACTTCCTGAGCGGTAACCATTTACTTTTTGAGCACCAAAGCCTAGTGAAATTCATAAATGTTAAATTCTATGCACAGTATAAGAATTGCTTGAAACCTGCCCCATCAGGGTTTTCCAGATTATAACCTCTTTCTTTCAGGTCATCACAGAGATGTTTTTCTGTTTCCCTTATTTCAAGTGAAACATGATGCAACCAGTCCTCTCCTCTTGTATGGACCACAAGGGCTTTGACCAGGCTGAACTAAGAACTCCCAACCCAGCTTCAAAATAGGGTTTTTCCACAAGCTTGCCAGCTTGTCCTGTTCCAGTCCCAGCTACTGCTGCTGAACTGTAGAACTGAATTCTCTCTCTCTCTCTCTCACTCAAGAGAAAACCACATGACCCTCTTAGAACAGCCAAATGCACTCAAACAGACTGCAGCTCTGGGCCTAATATTTTGAGTTTGTTCATCCATTGCTTTCCAAACAATAATCCATTACTTCACAACATGTCCAATTAACACCTACTTGTGAAGTCCTTATAGGCATTCTTCAAAGTTTGTGCAAAGGCACCCAGAGCCTGGAATGTCTGGCTTGAGCAATGCTCCAGCATTTTAAATGAGATCTGTTTTGAAGTGTTGTATGTGTCCTACGCTAAAACAACCTGCCACATTTTATATCCTTTAAAATATCTATATACAATATAAAATATAACATAATCTGTCACACGTAATTAAAGTGCATATTCTAGATTTTATTCAAGGTTATTTGTAAATGTTTTTGTTTAACCACATGGAAATTACATAGTTCCCTCATTTCAGGGCACAATAATGTTTGGGACATTTGGCTTTTCACAGTATTTGTGAGTACTCAGGTATGTTTTGCTTCATTAGTGCAGGTATAAGAGAGCTATGCTTGCTTCTTAGCTTTGGAGTTTGTAGTTGTGATTTTTCAACATGAGGACCAGAGTTGTGTGAATGGAAGTCAAAGAAACCATTATGAGGCTGAAAAAGAAGAATAAACCAGTAGGAGACATTGCCCAAACCTGAGAATGAGCAGAATCAACTGTATGGAACATCAGTAAGAAGAAAAAGCATTTTGTTGAGGTCAGTAATCGCAAAGACTGGATTCCAAGGAATACCTCCACTCCTGATGACAGAATTCTCATCATAATGATAAAAAACCCTCAAACATATATCCAACAAATCAGTCTTCTGGAGGTAGGTGTGGGTGTGTCAATGACTACTGTCTACAGAAGACATTATGAATAGAAATACAGAGGCTACACTACAAGATTTTAAACCAGGACAAGGGTAGTATGCTTTGGATCTTCGGCTGTTCCTTTACACATCCACACTTTGCTCTTGTATCACTCTGATATAGTTAATCTTGGTCTCCTCTATCAAGACCTCTTCCCAGAATTCTGCAGCCTCTTAAATACTTCTTGGCAAATGGCAATCTAGCCATCCTTTCTATGGCTTGCATCTTGCATCGTTGCCTCTGTATTTTTTTCATGAAGTCTTCTGCTCTGAAATGAGGGAACTATGTATAAAAACATGCTGTAATTTCTACATGGTCAAACCAAAATGGAAACAAATGACCTTGAATAAAATCTGGAATGTGCACATGTGAATTGTTTGATCATAAATTTAATTACAGGGTTAATGGTCAGTTATTTAACAGTGTAGAAGAACAGAGAGACCTTGGGGTTCAAATCCATACATCTCTCAAGATTGCCACATGGATTGATAGGATAGTTAAGAATGCCTATGGGATGCTGGGCTTCATTGGTCAGGGTATTGAATTCAAGAGTCAAGAGGTCATGTTGCATCTCTACAAATCTCTGGTGAGACCACACTTAAAATATTGTATTCAATTCTGGACACATCATTTTAAGAAGGATGTGGAAGCTATGGAGAGAGGGCAGAATAGATTTACCAGTCTTACAGAGTCCAGAGGACCCCAAAACCCAGCAGCAATAGATATGCACCACGACAAAGGGTTACTTAAACAAAAATTGCTTTTAATTATCTTTGCACATGAAAACAGAATCAAACTTTAACTTATTACTATCAACTTACTTAACCTACTTAATTCTAAGCACACATGCGTGTAATGTGTAAATAAGTGTGGAAAGGTTCTTTGGTTCACAGTCCAATGTCACTGGTTGTAGGCAATTCTTGTATTGTGCACAGAAGTTAGCATTAATAAAGTTCACCAGTCTTTGGTGCTTAACAGGCAAATGATTACCACTCAGGAGGGTTCTTGTTGGTTTTCAGAGAGAGATTCCTTTTGTTCCAGGACAACTGCACCTGATTCCTTTTTAATCAATCTTGCTAACGAAACTTTCCCCCTTCAGGATTCTCCAGATGATCCTCTTTCTTTCAGGTCACCACAGATTTTCTTTCAGACAGCCAGTCTTCTCCTTTGACCAGACAGTCTTCCAAAGTTTGCCAGCTTGTCCCTCTGGAACCAAAGCCTCTGTCTCTCCTCTCTCTCTCTCTCTCTCTCCCCTCCCTCCCTCTCTGGGAGTAAAGCTGTTCTGCTTCTGCCTGCAAAGATCACATGCTCTTCCAGGTAAGCTGCTGCTGTATGTTGTTACTTTGTTGCCTTTTGAAAAATAGCACTCTGCAAAAATTTTGTGTTTTAAAATGTTTGCATGGAACCTGCTCGAACAATCATCCCAAACCACTTCTAAATACTCTGTTGCCTGGATTGGAAAACAAGTCTTATGAAGTAAGGTGAGCAGAGCTGGGACTTTTCTCTTTGGAGCGAAAGAGGATGAGAAGTACCTTCATAGAGGCAGAGATAAGGTAAACAGCCGGTGCCTTTTTCCCCAATGTGAGAGAAGAAAACACCAGAGGATATTTGCACAAAGGGAGGAAAACTTAGGGGAGGCATCAGGAGTTTTTTTTTAAATACGGAGATTTGTGAGTGCCTAGAATGTGGGTGATGGTGGAGGCTCAAACATTAGGGGCATTTAAGAGACTCATGCACAAGGATGAAAGAAAATAGAGGGTTATGAGGTAGAAAGGGTCATGTTTCTTTTTGGCAGGAATATAAAGGTCAGCACAACATTGAGGACAGAAGGATCTGAACTGTGCTGTAATGTTATATGTTAAAATCCAGTTACCACCCTGTCATTCTATGACATTTTCATCAATGAACACCCACACCAATAAAACTGACCAGAAACTGAACTGCTGAGGCTGCAAGAGGCAAGAGGAATTCAGCAGTGAATAATCACCTCATCCCCAAATCCTGCCCACCATTTTCTAAATTCAAGTCAAGAGTACAATGAAATCTTCTCCATTTTCCTGGATAAATAAAGCTTGGGAACTTATTCACTATACAGGCCATAAAAGCCAGTCACTCACCACTGACAGACACAGAGGGGAGTTGGAAGTTGCCCGGAAGCAATATGAAGTGTTGTTCTTCCAATGTGTGTGTCTTAGTTTAGCAAACATATCAGCATGGAAATGCATTGCCTTTTTTTTGGAGGAAAGATGACCTGAGGATAGGCCCCCCTCCCCATTCCAAATGGCTCAAAGCTCTTTGTTTCTTTCTCAACAACAGATCTAGCCAGTCCCCCTCCACCATCTCCCTCCTCCGGCTGGCAGAACCTGTTCTCACCCTCAATAATTTCTCCATCGACTCTTCCCACTTTCTCCAAATCAAAAGGGGTAGTCATGCTTATCTGCCTGGGCCCAACCTATGCCTGCCTTCTTATTGGCCATTTGGAGCAACATGCAGCAATCCTAAGGCTCCTCAACTCTTCCTCCACTACATTGATGCTGCCTCCAGCACACACAATGATCTAGCAACTTAATGCATTTTGCTGCCAACTTCCACCACCCTGACCTCAAATTCACTTGGTCCATCTCTAGCAACACTCTCCCTTTCCTCGATCTCTGTCTTCATCTCGGGAGACAAATTCTCATCAGATATCTTCTATAAACCCACTAACTTCCACAGCTACCTCAACTACACCTCTTCCCACCCTGTCCCCTGTTAGGATTCCATTCTATTTTCTCAATTCCTCTGTCTCCTTCACATCTACTCTCAGGACAAGGTCTTCCAAGTGAGATTATCCATCATGTCCCCCCTTCAAAAAATAAAAATGGCATCCCCTCTACAATCAATTCAGCCCTCCCCTGCATATCTTCCATTTTCTGCGCATCTGCTCTGGCCCCCTCTACCCACAGATGCAATAAGGACATGAATCCTCTTGGCCTTACCTACCACCTCACTAACCTTCGCATCCAGCACATCATCCTCCACAATCTCTACATGATCCAACAATCAGACACACCTTCCCTTCTTCTCTCCACCTTCTGCAGGGACCACTCCCTCCACTACTCCCTTCCCTCTAATCGCCCCCTTGGTACCTACCCTCGAACACAGGAAATGCTACACACATCCACACCTCATCCCTTACCACTACTGGGGACCCCAAACAGTCCTTCCAAGTGAAACATCAACATTGACTCCTCTGGTTTCAGTTAGGCCTCATACTTCCTCATCTCTTTTACCCTATCCCCATGTCACCTTTCATCCAGCTCCTCACCCCATCTCTTTCCTTATCCCCATGTCTCTTTCCCTCCAGTTCTGCATTTAGAGCTTAAATCCACACCCCCACTCCTATCAATTCTCATCTTTTCTCTCCTAACCTCCTATCCACATTCATCTCTGGCCTCTTGGATGCTGGCCCTGCCCCTTTGTCCCTCCTCCTCCCTTCCCCACCCCTTTTATTCAGGCACCTGCATGCTTTGTTCTCATTCCTTGACAAAGGGCTCAGACCTATATCTTTGATGAGTGTCTTCAGCACTTTTGTATTAACTACACACCATTGTTGGATCAACATCCCTAACTATGTTGTGGGTAAAAGCCACTTCCCTTGAATAAAGTGGGCAAAGTTCACAATAGCTCATCCAGCTGCAGCTCTGTGGACTTGAGCTACACGAGCCTCAAACTCAATGATTCAAACATTGCATTGACATCTAGCAAAGGCCAATTGCCCAGGTATCTTGTACAGAAAAGAAACCCAATCGAAACAAGTACAGCTCCATCCACCAACTAAATCAATAAAAAGGGCAAACAATGCAACAGGATCATCAACCCAAAGGTCTCCAAATCACTATTCCAGACTACACTGCAGCCTTTGACCAGATGTGAATCAAAGTTATGGATTGAAGCAAGTGCATAACAGAATGAGAAAAAGCTTTGCACAAAAGTCAGGAGGCAGGTAGCTGGGTGACTGTCAGGAGAGGGAAGAGGAATAGACAGAGAGAGAGCAGAGCACCCCTGTGGGCTTTCCCATACACAATAAGTATACCATTTTGGATACTGATGGTGGGGATGACCTACCAGGGATAAGATACAGTGGTCAGGTCTCTGGCACCGAGACTGAACCCTCAGCTTAGAAAGGAAGGAGGGAAAGAGAAGTGCAGTAGTGATAGCAGATTCAATAGTTGGGGAGGGAGGGGGGGAAGACAGACAAGAGGTTTTGTGGGAGAACGAGAATCCTGGATGGTCTGTTGCCTCCCTGATGTCAGGGTCTGCAATATCTTGAATCGAGTTCTCAATATTCTTAGGAGGGTGAGCAGCCAGATGTTGTGATCCATGTAGTGATCAATGATGTTGGTAGTGTTTAGGGAGTTAGGTGCAACGTTGAAGGACTAGTCAGAAAGAAATGGAGGAGCAAATCTGTAGAGAAATAGCATACCAATGTAAGAAATATAAAGTTGTGATAGGAGATTTTAACTTTACACATATTGATTGGGTCTCCTATTCTGTAAAAGGGCTGGATGGCTTGGAGTTTGTCAAAGATGTTCAAGAAAGTTTTCTAAATCAATATACAGAGGTACTAATGAGAGAGGATGCAATACTTGATCTCATATTATGGAACAAAGCAGCTTAGGTGGCAAACATTTTAGAGAAAGGTCAATTTTGTGGAAATGAGAAAGGATCTAGGAAGAGTGGTATGGGATAATTTATTTTCTGACAAGGATGTGTTTGTTCAGTAAATGGAAGGTCTTCAAAGGCAAAATTTTGAATGTAGAGTTTGCATGTTCCAGTCAGGATTAAAGGAAAAGTTAACAGGCAGAGGGAACCTTGGTTTTCGAGGGATATTAGCAATCTGGTTAAGAGGAAGAGAAAGGTGTACAGCAAGTATAAGCAACAAGGAGCAAATAAGGTACTAGAAGAGTACAGAAAATACTTAAACCAGGAAGGCAAAAAGAAGAGATGAGCATGCTTTGACAGATCTTCTTTCTTCTTTGGCTTGGCTTCGCGGACGAAGATTTATGGAGGGGTAAATGTCCACGTCAGCTGCAGGCTCGTTTGTGGCTGACAAGTCCGATGCAGGACAGGCAGACACGGTTGCAGCGGTTGCAGGGGAAAATTGGTTGGTTGGGGTTGGGTGTTGGGTTTTTCCTCCTTTGTCTTTTGTCAGTGAGGTAGGCTCTGCGGTCTTCTTCAAAGGAGGTTGCAGCCCGCCGAACTGTGAGGCGCCAAGATGCACGGTTTGAGGCGATATCAGCCCACTGGCGGTGGTCAATGTGGCAGGCACCAAGAGATTTCTTTAGGCAGCCCTTGTACCTCTTCTTTGGTGCACCTCTGACACGATGGCCAGTGGAGAGCTCGCCATATAACACGATCTTGGGAAGGCGATGGTCCTCCATTCTGGAGACGTGACCTACCCAGCGCAGTTGGATCTTCAACAGCATGGATTCGATGCTGCCAACCTCTGCCATCTCGAATACTTCGATGTTAGGGATGAAGTCGCTCCAATGAATGTTGAGGATGGAACGGAGACAACGCTGGTGGAAGCATTCTAGGAGCCGTAGGTGATGCCAGTAGAGGACCCATGATTCGGAGCTGAACAGGAGTGTGGGTATGACAACAGCTCTGTATACGCTTATCTTTGTGAGGTTTTTCGGTTTGACAGATAATGTGAAGGCAAACCTCAAGAGTTTCTACAAGTATGTGAAGAGTATAAAATTAGTAAGGGACAAAATTGGTCCCCTCGAAGGTCAGAGTGGTCCATAAATGGAACCTAATGAGATGGAGATCTTACCTGAGGTGCTTCTGCTAGCCATAGAAGTAGCACTTTGTGTGCTCGCCAGCAGCAGCATCCGTAGTTAGGTTGGGACATGAGGGAGCCCACAATTCTGTGTCTCAAGATGGCAGCCACATAGCAGTCAAGAGTCCATATTGCAGAGGGCTACTTCCAAACTTTTAGGTAGTTCAATGGCTTTCTGCAGCTTCAGCTCACCCGGTTCTAGCCATCACTGGCAAATGTAATCCATTCTGATGCCTCCTATACAGGCATCTCGAATCAGCTCCTCTGTGCACTCTTCTGCGGATAAAGCCCTGCAGTTGCAGGCCTGTCTTGAGGTCTTGCAGGACCCGAAGGTGATCATCAATCGACTCCCTGGGTTGCTGGCCTTGTGTAAACTTCATTCACCTGGGCCAGGTACTGGTCTTTTACAATGCTTCAGTGAATGTCCTGAAGTCTTTGACCATTGGTTAGGTGCGGTGTATGACCCATGAGAGTAGTAAGTGTAGCTTGTCTGCATCAGATTGGACAACCATGGAGGAGGCCTGCAGAAACCAGAATAGCCATAGCTTGAACTTGTCAGATGCTTCCGGTGATTGCGGGTTGATTTCCAGCCTCCCTGGTCTCATTCCAAAAGATTATGGTAATAAAAATGATGCACTAACAATAACTCCAAAGACTAGAAGTTAACTGGCTGATAGGCTTTATTACCATAAACAGACAGCACGTCTCATGTTGCTGACCTGAGCTTGTTCTGGTGGAGGTTATGGCATTGAACTTTTATTAAGGGAAGTGAGGGCGAAGAGTCGCAGGTTCAATCGGAAAGGGGCGGGCCAGCAATGCACATACAAACAGTATTAGCATGGTTCCACAATTGGTACAGCCAAATTTGGAATATTGTGTGCAGTTCTGGGCACCTAACTACAGGAAGGATATCAATTGATTGAAAGATTGCAGAAATTCACTCAAATGATGCCAGGTCTTCAGGGGTTGAGTTATAGGGAAAGATTGGACAGGTGAGAACTTTATTGCTTGGAGCAAAAAATTAGGGATTTGATTGAGGTTTACAAGATCCGCACGGATGGCAGTCTCTTCAATCTGAGGCGCCTGCAAGCTCACACCAAGACACAAGAGAAACTTGTCCGTGAACTACTCTTTGCAGATGATGCCGCTTTAGTTGCCCATTCAGAGCCAGCTCTTCAGCGCTTGACGTCCTGCTTTGCGGAAACTGCCAAAATGTTTGGCCTGGAAGTCAGCCTGAAGAAAACTGAGGTCCTCCATCAGCCAGCTCCCCACCATGACTACCAGCCCCCCCACATCTCCATCGGGCACACAAAACTCAAAACGGTCAACCAGTTTACCTATCTCGGCTGCACCATTTCATCAGATGCAAGGATCGACAATGAGATAGACAACAGACTCGCCAAGGCAAATAGCGCCTTTGGAAGACTACACAAAAGAGTCTGGAAAAACAACCAACTGAAAAACCTCACAAAGATAAGCGTATACAGAGCCGTTGTCATACCCACACTCCTGTTCGGCTCCGAATCATGGGTCCTCTACCGGCACCACCTACGGCTCCTAGAACGCTTCCACCAGCGTTGTCTCCGCTCCATCCTCAACATCCATTGGAGCGCTCACACCCCTAACGTCGAGGTACTCGAGATGGCAGAGGTCGACAGCATCGAGTCCACGCTGCTGAAGATCCAGCTGCGCTGGATGGGTCACGTCTCCAGAATGGAGGACCATCGCCTTCCCAAGATCGTATTATATGGCGAGCTCTCCACTGGCCACCGTGACAGAGGTGCACCAAAGAAAAGGTACAAGGACTGCCTAAAGAAATCTCTTGGTGCCTGCCACATTGACCACCGCCAGTGGGCTGATAACGCCTCAAACCGTGCATCTTGGCGCCTCACAGTTTGGCGGGCAGCAGCCTCCTTTGAAGAAGACCGCAGAGCCCACCTCACTGACAAAAGGCAAAGGAGGAAAAACCCAACACCCAACCCCAACCAACCAATTTTCCCTTGCAACCGCTGCAATCGTGTCTGCCTGTCCCGCATCGGACTGGTCAGCCACAAACGAGCCTGCAGCTGACGTGGACTTTTTACCCCCTCCATAAATCTTCGTCCGCGAAGCCAAGCCAAAGAAAGAAAGACAAGATTATGAAAGGTATAGGCAGAGTGGATGTGAGTAAACTTTTTCCATTTAGATTGAGGGAGATAAATACAAGAGGTCAGTTTTAAGCTGAAGGAGGTTTGGGGTAACGTTAGGGGGGAAATTTTTCACTTAGGATGGTGGGTGTGTGGAATGAGCTGCCAACTAATATGGTGAATGCGGGCTCAGTCATGTGTTTTAAGATTATTCTTTTCTTCTTTGGCTTGGCTTCGCGGACGAAGATTTATGGAGGGGTATGTCCACGTCTGCTGCAGGCTCGTTGGTGACTGACAAGTCCAATGCAGGACAGGCAGGCACGTTTGCAGCGGAGTACAGGAGTTGGGATGTTATACTGAGGTTGTACAAGACATTAGTGAGGCCAAATATGGAGTATTGTGTGCAGTTCTGATCGCCAAATTACAGGAAGGATATCAGTAAGATTGAGAGTGTAAAGATTTACTAGGACTTTGCTAGATCTTCAGGAGTTGAGTTACAGAGAAAGATCAAACAGGTCAGGATTTTATTCCTTAGAGCATAGAAGAATGAGGGAAGATTTGATGAGGTTTACAAAATTGAGGGATATAGACAAGAGTAAATGTGAGTAGGCTTAGAGATAAATACAAGAGGACATGGCTTCAGGGTGAAAGGTTTAAGGGGAACTTCAGAGTGGTGAGTGTGGAACAAGCTGCCATCTGATGTGATAAATGCAGGGTCACTTAAGTTTTAAGAATAAATTAGATATATACATAGATGGAAGAGGTCTGGAGGGTTATGGAATGGGTGGAGGTCAGTGGGACTAACAGAATGATGTTTCAGCACAGACAGGAAGGGCTAAACAGCCTGTTTTCTGTGCTGTGTTCTATGTTTCTAATAGTCAGCACACAGATGGATGTTGGGATCAACAATGATACAATGAATATACATCTGGAATGCATTCATTTAACAAATGGAAGGGTGCATTTGACAGGCAAACATTAACTACTACCACCAAAAGCAAACCAAAGCACTAGAAATCCAATAATTAGATCCACAAAAAATCAACATATTTATTGGTCAAGAATTGAACCAAGCAATGTTTTTAAAAGGATATTACACATTGAATTGCAATTCCATTTCATAATTGCTTTGGCTTCAATGGTAGATTTCTAGACTCTATCCTTCTTGGGCAGCAAAATTCTGCAGATAAAATAAATGGCACCACAGCTGGAGTTGCTGCTTCAGTACCAGAGAGCTGGGCTCTATTTTGATTTTTTTTCTGCACAAGCCCACACATTCGGTCTGACTGCATGTGTTTCCTCCCATATCACAAAGATTGGTCCATTAATTTGCCACTGCAAATTGCTCCTATTGTGTAGTAAGTAGCATGGTAGAATTTGGAAGGATAGACAAGAAAGTGGGGAGAATTAACACGAGATTAATGGAAGATTAGTTTGTTGGCAGTCACTGTGCACTCAATGGGCTGGATGGCTCATTTCCATGGCTTCCATATAAGACTAAATGAGCACGCGATCTTGTTTGGGAAAGAACTTCAAAATTATTATGTAATCAGAACACAAAACAATTTGATTTTGACATGTCCTTTATTCTTTTCTTCAAGGTGTAGCCATTTATGCCTTTTTGGCAGCTTTCTTCAATTTGGACATTTCTAGCTTGATAATTCTGTTTCTCTGAGGGAGAATAAAAACAAAATGTTATCATTATCCACCCAAATGGACAACTTAATGTTGTCAGGACCACAAGTTGCTGTTCAGCCAGATGAAAGCTGTCTGACAGCATCTGGTTTGGGTTCTAATTTATTTGGCATACATATCCCCCCTTTATGACTATAAAGCAAATCAGAAAGGGTCTACTAAGTATGCTTAAGCTTTTAGACTTCTGTTAAATTTCAGTCACATTTTACTTACAAATTACATTTCAATATAAAAGTTAAATTCTGAAAGTTATCATTCAATTGTGTTGAAAAAACCCATGTAAAGTTACTAGCTGTTGAAATAAAGCAGCTACAGGTAAACTCCTTCTACACATATGCATTACACAAACAGTCCACTCAACAGAAATGTGGAGAAAAACCAATCAAATTAATATACATCTCTCTCCCTCCTACAGCAAGAATTTCAGTGCATTTACATTGTACAACGTCGATGAGAATAGTGGCTCAGTTATTCCAGTAAGTAGCCAATGCCAAATATTTGACAAGGTCATCAGTGGAGGCTGGTTCATGTTAAATACTTGATTAGCAAAGACTACAAAGCTGTTAGAATTCAACAATTACCAAAGCAAACTTACCATTTTCTTGGCCTTCATGACCTTGAAACGGTCAAAGTCGGTCATTTTGGCCCTCTAAAGAAAGAAATCAATAGATTATAAATCATTGTTTCGAATGTTAGATGGCATTAGCAAATGTTCATTGAAAAAAAATGAAGTTGTACTCAAGCATGAACCAACTAACTACTCAACATATTTCAAATCTTAGAAACAAACTGCAGATACCAGAATCTTCAGTAAACAGCAAGAAGCTAGAGTGATTTGGTGGATCAATGGGTAGAAATGGCCAGTCAATATTTCAGGTCAGGACCATTTACTGTAATTTACCAATAGAGGCTGCCTGACCCAAGTCCCCCTGGCGTTTCATACTTCTAAACTCAGCATTTTCTGCAAGGAGAAGCTTTTTTTTTTAAAAAAAAAACAAAGTTCCCACCTTTGCACGGGCTTCAATTTTCTTTGCCCAATTAGTTTCTTTCCATTTTTCACTGATTTTCTCTTTTTCCCAAGCAGCTTTCACAACTTTGTGGCGAACACTAGGAGAAAAATATTAACATTGTCAATAGTATGAACAGTGGTGTGAAAACTGCAGCTTCCAATACACAGTTGTTTATGTGGCATTCACTCACTAACTTCACTGTGTCCTAAATCAACTACCTGCAACCCCTCTGCAAAACTAGCTCTATTTTAATTTGCTCCAGTTCTGATGTTTTGTCATTGCAGAATTAATTTTTAAAAATTTTTAAATTTAGACATACAGCACAGTACAGGCCATTTTGGCTCATGAGTCAGTCAGCTCATTTTTCACCCAATTAACCTACACGGCCAGTATGCTGAGTGGAGCCCCCCCCCCCCAGAGACTAGGAAGAACATACAAACTCCATATAGACAGCACGGGATTTGGATAGTGGTCCCAACCACTGGGACTGTAAAGGTATTGCACTAAGCACTATGCCAACCATGCTGCCCTACTGCACAATTAATCATCTTAGCTCCACAATCCTTACTTACCTCTTGCCCTCCCTACAATATATTTTAGCACATGCCCATCAACCATGGGCACCCCCCTCCATTTGATTCTTTACCAAAAAGTTACATTGAGGGGTAATTTACTGTAGCCAACCGACCCGTAATGTGAGGTGAAGCCAAATTATCTGGGATAAGCTCACACACTCAGTGTGAAAACTCGACACACCCAAGGTCAGGATCGAGAATGGATCCATAGAGCAGCAGATCTTTAACTGTGGCTTCATCATTTCTGTTCAAAATTTGTGAAATGACCAAAATCTGGGTGGAATTCACCTTGGCCTTTAGTCATAATCCAATCTCTTAAAATGCTGGAAGTATTCTGCAACTCAGGCTACAGAAAACTTAGGGGACACCCCAAGGCTAAATTAATTTAAACAAAAAACAAGTTTCAGTTTAACAGCAGCAAGACTTAAAATGAGAGAGTCCTTAAAATCATCAGTAAAGGAATGCTAGCATGAAATAGACAATAAAAGGGAAGCACAAGTACAAGCACAAGGGAAGCAGCCATTGTGCAAACAGGATTTAAAGACTTTGGCTCGAGAGGCGGAGGAAGTGGAGGTAACAGAAACACTATAATAAAAAGAATTGTCAGGCACACACAAGAAAAAGGTATTTTCTTATTGTACAGTCTGAGCAGTGAGAAACCTAGGACAGCATGTGCCCAATGTCTACACCTGCAAGAGGCATCCAGTTTTAGCTCTAGACAGACTGAATTAGGGAATTGGAGTTGGATGAACTCCAGATTATTTAAAAGGCAGGGGTGGTGATAGATAGGAGTTACAGGGAGGCGTCACAAGCAGGAGGCATGAAGAGGGACAGATGAAATAAGATGGTTAATGCATGGTACCCATGGCCATTCCCTTAAATTTGATCTACCAGGAAAAAGCTGCAGCAGCCAGGTCTCTGGCACTGAGCCCAGTTCTGTGACTCAAAAGAGAAGGGTAGAGACAAGGAGAGCAATAGTGTCTGGGCAAGTTGTGTCTTAGCAAAAGGGACAGATTGCACCCAAACTGAAGAGGGACTAATTCTTTGCACGGAAGTTTGATAGAGCTGTTAGAAAGGGTTTAAACCAGCTTGGCAGGAGATGGGAACCAGTTTTAGGTCAGATGATGGAGCAGTTGGTGAAAAGGTAGATGTGATGTGTAGTGAGACAATGAAGGACAGAGTGGATGGAACATAAATGCAGTGTATTTTAATGCAAAAAATATTAAGAATAAGGGTGGTGGAACCTTTATCCATTTAACCTGACTGTACAAAAGTGAGATCCTTCTGGGAGCACCTGAAAACATTCTGAAAAAAATTTACAAAAGTGGATTTTACACAGGATCCAGAATTGTACCTTCTAGGAAATATTACAGATGCGAGTTTTAAACTGTCCAGATACCAAATTCAGTTTGTGAAGGCTGACCCATCGGTAGCCAGGAATTGTATAGCAGTCACGTGGAAGTCCAACTTCCAACTAATTACACAATGGAATACACAAATGCAGGGTTGTATTCCCCTGGAGAAAATCTCGTACTATTAAAAGAGGAAATATGGCACATTTGTTAGGATGTAGTAACCCTATCTGCAACACATTGGAACTCAGATATAATTCTATCCCTTCTGAATAAAGGAAATGCAACAATCCATGCCAGCATGAAATGATTGGAATCAAGGGGTCATGTTGCAGATGATGTGCTCTTGTATTTTGTTCCTTATCTTTTTTATTTTAGGTATTTCTTAAGTTTCCTTAAGGGATTGTGACTTTACCAATATTTGGTTCTTTATATTTGTTTAATTTATATAATCTTTCTTTGTTATATTAGGGTATGGGAGGGAGGAATAGGGGAAAATTAGACTCTGTAAGTTATATACTATTGTTAAAAGAGATTGCGTTGTTTGTTTGGATTCGTATGAGTCTTTAGAGCATGGATCTGTACGTGGAATTATGTTGTGACCATCACAGTCACTTGACTGACACAATGGCAGGATTGGCTGATGCAAGTTCTGGGGTTTAGAGGTTTCAAAAGGGCAGAGGTTAAAAAAAAGTGGGGTTGGGGGAAAGAGTGGCATGCTAATCAGGATGAATCACAGCTTCAGAAAGTGCAATACTACGGAGGCATTACTAAGTCATTGTGGGTGGAAGTCAGAAACAGGAAGTCAGCAATCAATCTTTTGGGAGTATTCCATAGGCCCCCAAATAGCCATTGGGACAATGAGGAGCAGATTATAAAGTGCAAAAAATAGGGGTTTTGTCATGAGAGATTTCAACTTCCCAAATATTGACTGTCACCTATTTAGTGCAAAATTTGTCAGGTGTGCCCAAGGATTCCAGTCATAGTATGTCAACAAGCCAACTGAATTCAACCTTTCTGAATCTAGTACAGATAGACCCCCAACTTACGTTATTTTAGAGTTATAATGATCAGAACCCATTTTGAATTAAGATAAGTCAGGGTCTACCTGTATCGACATAGTTGCTTTACCTTCTCTTCTAGCGACATCAAGGAAACGTACATTGACGGATTAATGCAGATTGCTGTCACTTGAGGAAGAGAGTGAGAGCATGCAGATTGCTGTCGCTAGGGAGGGAGAGAAAATGCATAGGGCACACGCTTCCAGACACAAGTTGCGAGGTGGTGCCATTGCCCCTAGTTATTACTCAGCACTGTAAGAAGATGGTGAGTGGAGGTGGGGGGGAAATTAGATTCCGTATGTTATATACTACCGTTGAAAGAGATTACGTTGTTTGTTTTGATTCATATGAGTCTTTAGAACATGGATCTGTACTTGGAATTATGTTGTGATCATTACAGACACTTGACTGACACAATGACAGGATTGGCTGATGCAAGTTCTGGGGTTTAGAGGTTTCAAAAGGGCAGAGGTTAAAAAAGTGGGGATGGGGGAAAGAGTGGCATGCTAATCAGGTAGAATCACAGCTGCAGAAAGTGCAATACTGTGTGTGTGTGCCAAGAGTAGGGTCAACTTGCTCACTATATTCCATTAATTTAATAATTTTCTACATTTGCATCAAGATAGGGTCTATTTGTGCAGCTCTTGTTATTTCCACTGCTTATAGATAGACCCCGACTTACAATATTTTCTACTTGCGATAGAATTCCTGGAACGGAACCCCATGGTAAGTCGGGGTCTGTTGGAATTCAAGCAACGGGCACAAAACAAAATAAATAAATGTTAAAATAAACAGAAATTTAAATAAAAGTTTCAAACTAAAAGTAAATGTTCTCTGAAGCAACACCCTTGAAGATAGGAGCAAACATTCAGCTAACAAAGCGCCCCAGTCATGCCCTGCCTGCACCAGCTGTTTGACTAGTTTCAACAAAGTTGCATTTAAATAAAACAGCAGCACCTAGGATAAAGAGCCACTAATGCTGGTCACCTCTGGGGTGACTCCCCCAAAGTGTCTCCCTAACCCAGCCTAGTAAAAGAGTCTTTATTAGTATATTATTAAGGCTTTATCTGTGAACTTGGAAGGGGTTAATAATGCACAGCAGTCAGCACAATGCTGTTGCAGCGCCAATGACTCGGGTTAAATTTAAATGTTGTAAATTACAGGAATTACCTGATTAAAGTGAACTTTACATAATTAAGGACTACAATACTGATTTTTTTTTCCAAATTACTTTACATTTTGCACAGTCTTGTATTTTAAAGTGCCTCACACAACCAGAAAATTCACATATCCAGTATCAGCAAGCTATGTAGGTGCCAGACACCAGGGATTTTAATCAGGGTATTGAACCTGATTAAGTGATAGCCCTTCCCATGCATGTACATTTCAGACAGAGACTACCACTCCCTGACCTTTTGCATAGGACAAGGATAGTAGACAAAATGGAAAAGTGTTTAATTTGGGAAGAGATCATTAGATTAGGGTAGATACTTGGAAGAATAAATTGGGAACTGATGTTCTCAGTGAAATGCACAGCAGACATACAGAGAATATTTTGGGACTATATATGTGGAGTCCTGTGTAAGTTTATCCCACTAAGACATGGAAAAAAAGGAGGGTAAAGGTCAACAAGAGGTGGAGCAGCAAGTAAAAAGAAAAAAAAAAGGCATACAAAAAGTTTAGGAAGCAAATGTCAGGAAGGACTCAAGAACTATTAGGTAGCCAGGAAATTCTTTAAGGAAAGCACATAGGGTTCTACAAATAGATGAAAAACAGAAGGATAACTAGAAATAGGGCCAATTAGGGATAAAGAGCAACATGTGCCTGGTGGCAGAATTAGGAGAGATCTTAAATTAATACTATACTTGAGAAGTCATTACAGAAACAGACCTAACAAGTACACCAAGATTTTTAAAAAAGGAGGAAATGCTGGATCTTCTTAAAATATTTGGACAAACAAGTTCCTAGGACAGAAATATACCCCAGAACAAGGAAAAATATTGCTGAGTTGGCAATAATCTTTGTTTTCCCTGGTCCCAGGAGAGATGGCAGAGAATTGAAGAATAACAAATGTAGTGCCCTTATTTAAGAAACACCAGAGAAAGAATCTTGGGAATTATAGACCAGAGAGTCTTGTGTCAGTGGTGGGCAAACTATTGAAGATTCTTAGAGACAGGATTTATGAGCATCAGAAACAAAATCTTTTTAAGGAGTCAACATGGCACTTTGAGAGGCAAGTTGTGCTTCATGAACCTAATTGAGTTTTTTTTTGAAGGGGTGACAAAAGAAATTAATGAAGGAGACAGATGTGGTGTATGTGGATTGTGGTAAGACATTTGACAAGGTTCTCCATTCAGAAAGACCTACTTACGGAACATAGAAAGTAATGTAGATAGAATGTATTCAGCCAGGGGGATGGTAATAACTATGGCATTCCACTGGAATCTGTTCTGGGACACCTCTACTTTTTGAGGTTTTTATAAATGTCTGAAGTAGAGGGGGGTGCTTTAGTAAGTTTGCCTATGATTGCAGGTGCTGTGGATAGTGTGAAAGATTGTCGTAGGTCACTACATGGTATAGACAGGATGCAAAGTTGGATGGAGAAGTAGCAGATGGAATTCAATCTGGTTAACAGTTAAGTTTGAAAAGTCAAACAATGAAGGCAGAATATTTGGATAATGGCAGGATACTTCAGTGTGGCAGAACAAAGGATTTGTGAGATCCAAACTCATAGAACCCTGTTGCCACACTAGTTGATAGGGTGGTTAAAAAAGCGTATGGTCTGCTGACGTTCATTAGTCAGGGAACTCCATAAAACTCTGCTTAAATCGCACCTAGGAATTTTGTGTTCAGTTCTGGTCACCTCATCAAAAGAAGGACATAAGAGCTTTTGAGAGGTCGCACAGATTTACTAAGATGCTGCGTGGATTGCAGAACATGTCTTGTGAACCAAGGTTGATAGAGCAAGAGCTTCCCTCTTAGAACAATGAAGGAGGTGACTTTAATAAGGTACAAGATGTATAAGGGCCATAGATCGGGTAGTCACCAGCAAATCCCCCCCCACACGGCTGGTACAGTAGGGACATTTAAAAGACTCAGATAGCCACATGGGTGTTAAAAAAAAAGAGGGTTGAGGGAGTGAAGGGTTAGATTATTGTGGAATAAATAGATTGTCACACCTTCAAGGGCTGATGGGCCTGTTATGCTCTGTGTTAAAAATAAAGCTAAGATCTCACCTATGTGGTATTTTAATCTTAAAGTTGGTGAGCTGCATGCACTTAAATGGCAATGCCTGTCTCCTTACACCACTGCAGGGACCATCCACCAATGCCTAGAAGAGAGGATTAAGAGAAGAATATTTGAGTTGACACAAATCAAACTTGTTGGAATTGCAAGGTACAATGTTTAAGGGTCAAATTAAAAAATAATTTAAGGGAAAGCCCACCAGTGTTATACTCAGAAATCCTTAAGCAACACATATTCAATCTGGGCACTCTCCAGTATTAACACTGACTTGTTCAGTTTCTGTTTAACTCTTCCTGAAGTCACTATCTTTCCCCATTCCCTTCGCTCTCCATTCAGAGCTACTTCCTCAACAATTACTTCTCAGCCCTTTTATCTTCAACCTTCCCACCTATATTCACTATGACCTCTTGCCTGTAGTCCCTTACTCTCTCCTCTCCCCACCTTTCCCCCCCCCCCCCCCCCAAATGTCTGCCTGCATTTTACTCACATCTTGAAGGATTTAGGCTCAAACCATTGGTTACCCTTTACTTCATATAGATGCTGAATGAACCTGCTGGTTTCTTTCATATGTTTGTTTATTGCACTTGACCTCCACATTTGCAACCAGTGTTTGTATTTTCCTGTTTAGCTACAAAAAGACTAAAGAGCATATTATAAGAGCACAAATCTACATGCAGCTAACAATCAGGTTGAAAAAGGGTCTTGATGTTGCCTGGCCTGCTAAATCTTTCCAGCTTCTCATTGTTCACTGAACATTTTTATTCATTAACATAATATTGATGCAAGGAAGTCCTCTAAACAGTCTACAGAGACAAACATTTGCCTGGAAGTAAGATGGGAAATGCACCTGGTTTAGAGCCAAAATGCACACTGAATGATACAAAAAAAAAATCAAAGGTCAGAGCACATAGAGAGGATATCCTTAATTGTCAACTTTCCAGAAGGAAAAAAACTACTCAATACAGCAAATGAAAATTGAGCTTACAGGGAAGTTGGAAATGCTCCAATTGACACTGGTCTCAAAAAACACAATATGGCTCATCTAGATAACTGTACAAATGATGCTTGCTCTAATGAATGAGCAAAAAATAAAAAACCCAGGTCAAACAAAATCCTCAATTTTTACAAAAAAAACCTCAAATCAGGGCCAGAATTTTGCAATCCTTCTGTCGAACTGGAACCCACACCTTCTGGAGCCACGAAGTGAAGCCGAGAAATGTAACACATTATATGTAAACCAGCTCCAGGACCTGTAAAACACTTTATACCCAGTGCTACAGAAGTGCTGAAGGAACTCGGCAGGTCACGCAGCATCCCAGGAACACACTCGGCACCAAATGGCGAGCCCCAGCACTGGCGTCACGTACCCGGTTCTGGTCGATGACATCGACGATAGCCACCAGCTTGCCAGCGTGCGGGCCGAACGCGATGTAGGCCACGCGGCCGATCTCCACGTACCGCTTGTACACCTGAAATCACAGGGGAGGACGAGTGAAGGGCAAGGCCAGGCGGACCGGGCAGGGCAGCAAAGGGCTGTGGACCCAGGCCAGGGGCCCGGAACAGCCCCGGGAGCGGATACATTCAGCGCGTTGTCGGCCTCCGTCTCGCGGGCCTCAATCAGCCGCCACGCGGCCGTCCGCACGCCTCGCAGCCCCAATCACCCTGCCTCAGGGCGAAGGGGGGTCGGTACTGCCTCAACTGGCTTCCAGACGCCCGGGATTGGGTCTGGCACCGCGGAGACGCGGCCCCGCGCACCTCCACCGCCGCTGGAAGCGCTCACTGCCCACCCGGTGCACTCACCATGGCGATCGCCCGCGAGCCCAGAGAGAAAGAAGGGCCGTTTCCGTTTCCGCTGTGAACAGGCTGAGATGGGACGCATGCGTACGAAGCCCTTCAGTGGCATTTTCCCTACATTGCTCTGCGCATGCCCGCCCCAGGAGCCACCCGGGAGTGAGTGAAAACACTGGGAGGACTCAGCAGGGTCCATAGGAGGTAAAGACACCTCGAGCCTAAGCTCCTTCTACTAGGCATGAGTAAAAAGCAGTAGGTGCCTGAATTAAAAGGCTGGGGAGAAGGGGGAAAAAAAAGGACAGGGGGAGAAACACAGACCAAGAGAGCAAAGGTGATAATTGGACATGGATAGGAGGACAGGAGGGAATGAATCAGGGGAGAGGGTGTCTCTGTGAATACAGAGCTGGAGGAAAGATGAGCTAGGAGGAGAAATGGAGAAGGGGGTTTCTAACGGAAACCAGAGAAGTGAAAATTAATGCCATCTGGTTGGAGGGTGGCCAGATGGAATATGTTTTATTCCTCCCATTTGATCTCAGTATGGCAGTGCCAGTGCATGTTGGCATGGGAATGGGGCAGGGAATTGGAATGGGTTGCTAGTGGGACATCCCCACTAATACAGCAGACAGAGCTAAGGGACTGAACGAAGTGATCTCCAGTGTGGTCCTGAACTTCCAGTGGCCTGTCCTTTAATTCTCCATCCATTCCCAGTCTGGCCTCTCTGTCTGTGAAACCCTATTACAAGCTTGAGAATCCCATTTTTCTGTGGGGTGGACTACAGCCCTCAGAACTTAACACTGAATCAAACAATTTCAGATAACCAGTTTTCCTACAAACCGGAATGTTAACTCCATTTTTCTCTCTCCAGAATTGCTGTCTGACTGTATGTTTCTGGCATTTATTTTGAATATCCAACAGCTGTCATTCTTTGCATCTCACTGTTGCAGCACTTTCCTCTCTCTCCTTTCTTAGCTTTCTAATTACATCTTCACCAACAGTGATGGACTGCCTTTACAAACCTCTCTCAGCAGGCCCCACCACCACTTGTGTCATCCTTGGTTGCCACACTATTACAAACATTACCTCTGCAAAGTATCAGACTGGAAGTCAACGCAGTGAATCGTTAAAATGGCTGAGAAAACCACTGGGGTCTCCCTTTCCTCTATTGACGACATTTACTGGGAGCATACTTAGAAAGAATTAAAAGAATTATGGAAGACCATTTCCATCTAGTACATAGAATCTTTGACCCACTACCATCAAAAAGGTTGGTATAGTAGCATCAAAATAAGAACTGCCAGGCTGCGAAATTGATGAACAGTATCAAGTAAATCATCCCAAAATATTTATATTAATTTATTTTGAATTATATCTTTATGAATATATGTGATTAATATGTATTCTGTATTGTATGTGTGTATGTGTACCATGGACCAGAGAAACCCTGTTTCATTGGGATGTGTATCGAAAGTCAGATGATAATAAACATGAATATTTTCTGCAATTAGAAATGTCTGACTTCTCATTTTTCCTTGCTCTGATGAGAGGTCAGTGATCTACAACAATAACTTTTTTTTCTGTCTGCAGATGATGTTGTGGATGCTATTTCCAGTATTTCATTTATAATTAGAGATTTTGAGAATGTTGAGCTTGGAGCATACAGTTGTCTGCCTGATTTTCTTTCTTTCTTTTTCAATCTTTTTATTATTATTATAATTTATAAACACATACAGTTCAAAGAGATATAAAAAAATACATAGTAAGTAATGAATTAATACAGAGATATTAAACAATAATATTACAGAATAAAAATATATCATTAAAAAAAAAATTTTTGATCAGTTTAGGGTGTGAACTATCTCTAAAAAAAAGATATAATTAATAACAATATATGAAAAAAGAGAAAAAAAAACCCCAAAAAAGAAAAAAAAACAAATCTGAATTAAAAAAAACTTTAAAAAAAACTTTAAAAAAAAACCTACAGATATAGCTAAACCACGCCGATCACTCCGATCTCATCTTAAAGCCCAATTATCATACATAATCATAGAAAGAAAACAGAGCCAGATCAACTCACCACAAATGAAAATATTGAATAAATGGTCGCCAGGTTAACTCAAACTTAGAAGGGGATTCATAGACAGAGTTTCTAATTTTATCTAAATTTAAACATAGTATAGTTTGGGTAAACCATTGGAAAACAGTGGGAGGATTTACCTCTTTCCAATTTAATAGTATAGATCTTCTAGCCATTAGTGTAAGAAAAGCAATCATACGATCCGCAGGAAGAGATAAATAAGTCAAATCTATCATAGGTAATCCAAAAATTGCAGTAATGGGATGTGGTTGTAAATCAATATTCAAAACAGTAGATATAATGGAAAAAATTTCCTTCCAATAATTTGATTTTCAACGCTCCCGACAAAGGGTTCTCACCCAAAATGTCGACTGCCTTTTATTTCCGATGGATTTTGCATGACTTGCTAAGTTTCCCAGGACTTTTGGGTCTGCAACAGTAAAGTCATCTCTTTGGCTGTCTGATCAATGACAAGAAAAATAATAACCTTTCCTCGACTTAATATCTGACATTTGTTGTCAGACACTAAAAGTTCCAAATGTGGTTGCAATATTCCAGTTAAAATTTTATTGGTAATTGTTATATCAAACTTTGGAAAATCTAATTTATTTATTAAGTATCCAGAAACGCTTATTTGAAACACAACATAGTAACTAGGCAATTTCAATTTAGATTAAATAAAAAGAAAAGCCCAGTATCATTAATAGTTATAATTAAACTGTGTAGCGGCTGCTACATGCACAGAAACACACCACAGGACATGGTGGAGGTTTCAGTTGAACTGTTTATTTGAATTTCATGTGCGGCCTTAAAGGCCAACGGGGGTTCCGCCCCGCGCAGCGGTAACGTCATCACGTTGCCCAGGGTGCGAGCTGCGGCCTAAGCCACGAGGCAATCAGTAAGCCCTGACGGCGCCATCTTCCTGCAGCTGCCCCACCAGCGCGGCGATACATGCAGGTCCGGTTCACTCCAAGAGATGTGCACCGCCACAACTGCAAAATTGGCAAAACATTACAGTTGGTTCTTGACATTCTGTAGGGAAGGAAATCTGCCGTCTTATCCTGATTAGACCAACAATAAAGTGTCCAAACCTACTGTTCTCAAATAGTCAAATTTGGCATTAAGTGCAGTGGTGTACATAATGACTAAGGCCATTTGGCCCATCTGATCTATGCTAGTTCATAGGAGGGCCACCCCATTTCCCTGCATTCCTGCAACTTATTCAGACCTGCCCATTAACACTGTTAGATCCTTTTTTGCCATCGGCAAACACTAAGAATTAATTTAACAATAGCTAATTAACACACCAGCACATCCTCTGGGTTGTGGTAAACTGGAGTGTCCAGAGGAAACCAACGTGGTTATATGCAAACACCTGGGCAGAGCACATTTGAGGTCAGGATTGAACCTGCATCCTGGGAGCTGTGAGACAGCAGCACCAACTGCAGCAGCTCTATCATCTCACAGAAATTATCTGCACTGAATGCACACTGTCAAGACCCTGTTGTGAAAATGATGTGACTGTAAACCCAGGCATCATATTTGGATTTGACTAAAACAAATTCACTTCAAGTTCTCACAAATGTTGAATGACTGATGTTCAAATTGCCAACAGTACTTTTGTTTCTTGAGGTTGTACTGAAACTGGCATTTATTAAGTATGACATTTTACAGAAAAGTCTACAGTTTATTTTAAAAAGGAAATGGACAACATATGACCACGGCTGACAAGATGGCATGGATTTTCCTGGCTTGCCTCAATAAGTGGAAAGCTACTTGCCTTTACCTGCAGCCGTAACCTGTTCACCAAGTTAGATCTCTTTGCACCATGATGCCCTAAAAAATGCAACCCTCCCCCCACCCCCTGTGGAAATAATCCATTCTCTCTGACATTCAGAAAAAGAAAACTATTCAAAAACAATTAAAATTATTTACACTGTTGAAATGCTGAGAAAGTGTTAAAAGTAAAAATAATGTTACAACTTAAAAAGCTAAGATATATTTTAATTAACTCAACAAGCAAAAATGAATAAATTGAGGCAACAAACAATCTGCTGGAGGAGCTGCGGGTTGAACAGAATCAGTGGCAGTAAAAGAATGGCCAATGCTTCTGGTTAATTCCTTCTTGATTCGATGGGTTCTGGCCAGAAACACTGACCATTCTTTTTCTTCACCTGATGATGCTCGACCTGCTGAGGTCCTTCAGCAGATTGTTTGTTACTCCAGATTCCAACACCTGCAGTCTCTCATGTATACCTAGAATAAGCGTGAAGCTTTCTTTAAATCTCCATTAGACCCGTTCCATTCTGTTGAAATGAAGGGCATCTCTAAACCTGTTACAGGCATCATGAAAATTAAAATACTGGACCTGTTGGAAATCTGAAATAAAAACAGAAAATAATGGAAATACTCAGCAGATCAGGGAGAAATATTGAAGTTTCAAGTCTAAAGTCCTTTATCAGAACCAGCTTTAGGTTTAACAGCTGAGAAACTGCAGTGATGTGAATCTACGCCACTGACAAAGACCACTCAGGAATTTGGAGCTTAGTTATTTATGCAAGTGGTCCTCAGAAGTGATGGTCAGTCCATCCTTCCATGCTAAATGCATCATCCTAGACCTGAAGCAGGATCTTGATCTGAAATGTTAATTTACACCACAAAGGAGAGAAAATTTTGCCTCAGATTCCAGCATCTGCAGTCTCAAAAATTGCAAGCACCACTGATTCTATAAATTACATCAAATAGATCTCATATCTTCTGGTAAAAATATAATGATTTCTCCAAAAAAAATTAATAAAATGAGAGATTATCAAATGTAGCATGTAAATTCAAATCCCAGTGTTTGAAAGGAATTTACCCTAATTCTAAGCCAATTGGTAACTGTGAAGAAGGCACACAAATGCCTCCACATTCTAAGGAGATTTGGCATAGAACCATATAAATCAGCACAGAAAACAGCCATTTCGCCCTTCTTGTCTATGCTGAAACATCATTCCTCTAGTTCCACTGACCTACACCCATTCCATAACCCTCCAGACCACTCCCATCTCTGTATCTATCCAAATTATTCTTGAAACTTGAGTTTTAATCACATTTACCACGTCAGATGGCAGCTCATTCTAAACTCCACCACTCTCTGTTGCATGGAATTATTCTACTCATTCTTTGTATTCCTTACTCCCACTAGCATTATCAAGACTAATAAAGAAAGTGTTATACACATAATTGGTTCTGGTGTTTGTTTTATTACAGTGCGGGTTGACTTTCACAGTGGAGAAGATGTTCTTACCGATCTTCACTGATTGTGGCCTGGAGTTGAGGAAATCAAGGATCTAATTTCACAGAGGAGTGTTGAGTCCCAGGTCTTGGAGTTTGCTGATTAGTTTTGAGGGGATTATGATGTTGAATTCCAACTGTAGTCGAATAAAGAGCATCCTGATGTATATATCTTTGCTGTCCAGATGTTCCAGGGTTTTGAGTTGAGCCAGTGAGATAGCATCACTATAGACCTGTTGCCACAATAGGAAAATTGGAACAGATCCATGTCGCTGCTCAGACAGGAGCTGATAAGCTTTAACACCAGCCTTTCACAACACCAGTCTTTAAAAACACTTCATCACAGTTGATCTAAGTGCCACTGGCCGATAGACATTTAAGCAGGTTACACACTCTTCTTGGGCACTGGTATAATTGATGCCTATTTGAAACAGGTGGGTACCACACCCTGCTGGAGAAAGATGTTGAAAATATCCATGAATACGTTGGTAAGTTAGTCAGCACAGATTTTTAATACTCGGCTGGGTACTCTCTCCTGACTGGATGCTTTCCTCAGATTCACTCTCCTGAAGGCAGCCCGCATATCATCCTTGGATACGGAAAGGAGAGGATCAGCAGGGGACAGGGGGTGTGCAGTGGTGGTTCTTTCTTGTTCTTGAGGTCTAATCAGTTGTAGAAAATATCGAGTCTGTCTGGGAGTGAAGCTTTGCTGTCTCCTGCTGCACTGGATTTGGTTTTAGCAAGTTATGTCATTTAGGCCCTGCCACTGCTATCGGGTGTCTCTCGTGGTTTCCATTTTCATCCATAAACTCCACTTTGCCCGGGAGATGGCTTTCCGCAGATCATACCTGCTCCTTTTGTAGTGATCTGGATTTCCAGACTTAAGTGTCTATGATCTGGCTCTCAGCAGGTTCCAGATTTGTGTGAGGCACTACCCCAAGAAGGTAGCCATCATCATAAAGGGCCTCCATCACTCTGGCCACAACCTCTTTTCACTGCTACCTTCAGGCAGAAGGTACAGAAGCCTGAAGACCAGCACCTCCAGGTTCAAGAACAGTTTCTTTCCAACAGCTATCAAAGTCGTGAACTGCCACTTGTAACACTCATCAGGAACTGCTCCAACACCATACAAGGTCTGTCTGCACTATTATAATGCCACTTTTTTCTTGCAATATAGTAACTCAATATTTATTATCTATCTATTTTACCCATTTGGCTACAGAAATTAAGAGTTTTAGTGCATTGTAGTACATTTACCACAATAAACTCAGTATCAATAAATGGAACTGCTGTGTGACTGAGAACATGCAGTTCCACATAGATACCCTTGGTGGTGCTACAATACATGGCTAGAAGGTGAAGAATGTTGAAAGGAAAAACCAAAATAAATCTAGAACTGGAGAGCAAACGGTTCTAATTAGATGAAGCTGGGAAGTAGAATTTTCAAGATCAATATCAATAGGTTTCTGGATGATGTGGCATTCAAGAATAAAGGAAAACACGCAAGAAGATGAATTCAAAGTCAGAGAGTCAGTCATGATCATATTAAATGGTGTAGTGAGGGGAAAAATAGTCTAGCCTCTGTTTATAGAGTTTTTGCGGAAGGCCTAAAAATGCCCTCATAGGAAAAGGACCTCTATGTCATGAAAGTCAGGAGCCAGCTCTCAGACACCTCCCCATATCTAATCCTAAACCAAGACCCCACCAACCTTCAGCAGGACATCATCTCCCAAGTCATCAATTCAGGGGATCTCCCTACTACCACCTCCAAACTATAGTTCCCCAACTCCACACTTCCTGCTTTTACCTCCTACCTGTGATGTTTCTTTTATTGTAATAATGAAATGGGTTATTTAAAACAACTTTACTTTATTAGCTATAGAACTCATGAACATGTGAGGCATCCATCTTGAATCCAACTGAGCTGCAACAAACTAGTTTGACTCCCTCTAGTATCACCAGCACTCCATCATTACATCCCCTTTCCTTGAGGTGACACATTAATACAGAATTCATTTCCATTGAAAGTTCCACACAAACATAAACACAACATCAGCAGCACAAACTTTTTTAAGTGCACAGTTCTTTTTCTTTTACAGATTCAGTCAATCAGGTGCTTTGATAATGTGTATGGATCTTCTTACAGGTGCTTGTGTCGGCTCTGCTGGTCCACTACTGTTTAGCACTGGTGGTGTTTCCTCTGTTGCTCTGAAGGCTGGATCCTCTATATTTGTCCATTCCTGCAGTGTCTCATGCATTTATAGCCGGTTTTTTCGATTCCTCCTCAGTATTTGACCCTGCTCTGTTTTGATGGTGTAGGATCTTGGATTTGCTTCCTCTAGAACAGTAGCCCTTTTGTCCCAAGTGTTGGAATCTCTGTGTCTCATTGTGTCATGTTGTGCCAGTGGCTGACTTGTCATAGTTTGCTTTTTGTCTCCTTTGCAGATGGTTTTATTTCCATTCAATATCTCTGTTCTTGTTTGGGTCTTCAGAGTAGGTGTGCTGCATAGACTACGTCCCATTAGAATCTCAGCAGATGATATGTCATGTTCAAGTGGTGAAGCTCTGTAAGGATCTGAACCACTCTACTGTTTTCTTGAGAATCAGAATTTATTGTCATGAACAAGTCATGAAATTCGGAGCTTTGCAGCAGCGTCATGGTGCAAACATCCATATTATAAACATCTTACAACATTACTATATTAAAAATATAAAATAATAATAATAATAATAGGGCACAAAACTTAAGGCAGTGCCTTTGCTTCATTGATTATTCAAGAATCTGTTAGCAGCGTGGAAGAAGCTGTCCTTGTGCCATTGAGTGCTTGTCTTTAGGCTCCTGTGCCTTTTCCCCGATGATTGCAGAGTGAAGAGGGCATGGCCTGGGTGGTGGGGGTTTTGAGGATAGAGGCTGCTTTTTTTTAAGGCCCCGACTCATGTAGATGCCCTTGATGGAGTGAAATCTGGTACCTGTGATGTTGCAGGCCGAATTAACAACACTCTGGAGTTTATTCTTGTCCTGAGAGTTGGCGCCTCCATACCAGGCAGTGATGCAACCAGCCAGAATGTTCTCCATGGTTCATCTGTAGAAGTTTCTGAGAGTCTTCGATGATATACCGAATCTTTTCAGACACTTCGCAAAGTATAGCCATTAGCAAGCCTTCTTTGTGATTGTATCAACGAGGAGGCTCCAGGTAAGATCCTTGAAGATGTTGACACCCAGGATTTTGAAGTTCTTGACCCTCTCCACTACTGAGCCCTTGATGAGGACTGGGTTATGTTCCCCTGACTTCCTTCTGAAGTCCATAATCATCTCCTTGTTACTACACCATTCAACAAGCTGATCTATCTTCCTCCTGTACATTTTCTCATTGTCGTTTGTGATTCTGCCGGCAACTTTGGTGTTATCAGCAAACTTGTAGATGGCATTGGAATGGGTGTACAATGAGTAGAGCAGTGGGCTAAGCACATATTCTTGGGGTTCACCTGTGCTGGTGATCAGTGAGGAGGAAATATCATTTCCAATTCATACTGACTGTGGTCTTCCAATGAGAAAGTCAAGGATTCAGTTGCAGAGTGGGGTACAGAGGCCTAGAGTTTGTTGCTTCTTGACCAGCACTGAGGGAATAATGGTATTGAAGCTCAAACTGTAGTCTATTAATTGCTGTTCTCGAGGTGATTCAGAGCTGAGTGGAGAGCCAATGGTATTGCATCTGCCATGGAGTGATTTTTATGATAGACAAATTGCAATGGGTCCAGATCTTTACTTAGGTACTTGTTAATTCTGATAATGACCAGCCTCTCAAAGCATTTCATCACAGAAGAAGTTAGTGCTACTGGGTGGTAGTCGTTGAGGCAGCCCACGCTACTTTTCTTGGGCACAGGGATGATTGATGCCCTTTTGAAGCTGGTCGGAACTTCTAACTGCCGCAATGAGAGTTTCAAAATGTCTGTGAACATTCCAGCTAGTTAGTTGGCGCTGATTTTCAGTGCCCTGCCAGGTATGCCATCAGGGCCTGACGCCTCATGAGGGTTCACCCTCTTGAATGATGTTCTGATGTTGTCCTTAGAGACAGATATCACAGAAACTGTGTAACTATGTGAACTCCTTTCTCTGCTTTACCATTTGACTTTGGATGCAGAGGTCTTGAAGTCACATGTTGAAAATCATACTCTTCTACAAAAGTTCTGGAATTCTCTGCAGCTGTAGAGAATTCCAGGACTTGCAAAGATTGATTTCATATATTTGATCACTTAAATAATGCAATCTCCGGATAGTTCAATAGATAGTCAATAACCAGCAAGTAATTCTTTCCATCCATGTAAAACAGATCAGTCCCAACTTTGTGCCATGGTTCCACTGGTATAACATTATTGTGCTTTGTGTGATGTTTCAAACAGGTCTCACAGCTGGAAACCATCCTGTCAATGTCAGCATTTATCCCTGGCCAATAAGCAGTGATTCTTGCCCTCCTCTTGCATTTTTCCATTCCAAGGTGCCCTTGAACACCTTTTTCAGCATCTCTTGTCACAGTGATTGAGGAATGATAACTCTCCTCTGCTGAGTAGAAGCACATTGACAACACTCAGTTCAGCTCTGATGTTGTAGAATGGCTGACATTCACCTCTAGGCCATCCTTCATTCAGATTCTTGCTGACCTTCTGTAGAACTGTGTCCTTTTCTATTTCAGCTGTGATCTGCTTGGATTTCATGTCAGATATGGGAAGAGATTCAGTGATCAGGTTCACGTGGAGATTCAAATTGTTTCTGTGGAACTTTTCATTGTGTGCTTCACTCTGTGTTGCTGCCCTGGATAACGAATCAACCAACACAATAAGTTTTCCTGGTGTGTACACCAATTCAAACTCAGTAGCTTCATCATCATTCTTTAGATTCTTAGCGACATTTCACTGAGATTTTTCTTGATTACGGCTATTAATGGCTTGTGGTCTGTCTCTGCCATGAATGTTGGCAGACCATACACAAAATGTTGGAATTTCTGGTCCATAGACCAGACCTAGACACCTTTTCTCTTTCTTTGCTTATCGACATTCAGACTTTGTCATCGTCCTTGATGCAGGTGTTACTGGCCCCCAATCTTCTCCCACAGCCTGAAGTAGTGTAGCACCTATTCCTTCTTTTGAAGCATCTGTAGATATTTTCATCCTTCTGGATATGACAAAGAACACGAAAAGTACTGGTTCTGTAGATAGAATGGTCTTCAGTCATCCCCATTCGTTCTTGTGGTTAGCTGCCCACTTGAATTCACATTTGTCCTGTAACATCTTCTTTAGGTACATTGGTTTGGAAGACAGGTTTGGTATGAATTTACCAATGAAATTGATCATTCGCAGCACTCTCATTATGCCTTTTTTGTCAGTAGGTCTGGGCATCTCTAAAGTTGCTTTCACCTTGCACTTGTCTGGGTCTACACCTACCTCTGACAGTTTAGTCCCAGAAAAGCATCCTCAGACAGGAGTATCAGCCAAACAGTGTATTAAATCTACAACATTTTGTGTTATCTTCATGCAGTTTTATTTGCCAGAAGCCCTGGGAAGAATCCACTTTAGTGAAAAACATTGCACTGGGTGTCTCATTTGTAATTTCATCCCTGGTTGGAATCTGATAATGTTCCTTCTTTATATTGGCATTCAAGTCTCTAGGGTCAATGCACAGGTGTAGATCACCATTCTTTTTTTGACACACACCATTGAATTCACCCATTCTGTGGGCTCCTCCTCTTACTCTATGACCCCTAGTGACATCATTTGAGTTCCTGCTTGAGCTTTTCTTTTAGTGGTGCTGGAACCCGCCTTGGGGCATGCACTTCTGGCTGTGCACCCTCCTTTAACTGTATATTATAGGTGAATGGTAGAACTACAAAACACTTGATGACATCTGGAAATTGATCCAGTATTTCCTATATGCTGTTCTGTGCATTGGCGCTCTTAATGTGGTACATCCTCATGACTATGCTTAAGTTTTCACATGCTTTGTCACCAAGTAATGATTCATGTCCATCTGGAACTACTGCAAACTTGAGGTGGTGCTCTTTAACTTTCTTAACTTTCATCTTGAGTTTACATGTATCCTTTGTGTCAATGCTCTGTCCATTGTAGGCTTTGAGTTGTATAGGATTTACATGGATGTATGGCTTTATCTTCATTGGCCTGATGTCACACTCAAAGATCAAATTGACCTTTGCCCAGTGTCCAGCTTGAATGGAATATTTGCTCCATTTGTATGCAATGACATAGGCACTTATCCTGCTTGACTCTATTCACGCTTGGCTGTTCAGAGTCTTTGGTTTATAATCTTCCTGCACTACCATACCATGGCAACAAAAAGTGTATCACTGAGAGCAGTTTCTTTTATATTGTGCAGACTTTTACTTCTGTTTTGTTTCCCTTTGGAAAAACATTGCTTTGCATAGTGATTCTGCCCTTTGCATTTATTACAGATTTTTCCATAGGCGGGGCATTACTTTGGTGCATGATGAATGCCACATTGTTTTCACTTGAATGTCTCTCCATCTTTTTGTTGTTTCCTACATCTCATTTTTTGTTTAAGTGTGTGTACACACAGTTGGCTATGTCAATGCCTTCATTTTCACCGGTTTTTACAATCTTACCAAACTTCTTTTGCATGTTGCAGAGCTAATTCACTGCTCTAGCTAAAGTAAGCTGTTTCTTGCAACAATCCAAAATTGCATGTTTTTGCTTTTAATTTCAAGCCTGTTAACAAAATGTCAAAGCTCCCCGCACCCCCCCCCCCCCCCACCTCTCTCTCTCTCTCTGCAGCTGTGTGTGTGAGATCAAAACACATACCTCTGGAATGTTTCATTTTTCTTTGTTGAACAGTGTTCATCAAACATCTCAATAATCTTGTCGAACTAGCCCTGGTCTTCTGCTTCAGCGAAAACAAATGTAATGAAAACCTCTAGTGCTTGAGGTCCTGCCACAGTAAGTAACAATGCAATCTTCTGTGCATCAGGTTTGCTATTGAGTCCAATGCCTTGCAGGTACAGCATGAATTTTTGTTTGAACAACCTCCACTTGTGGTCGACATTTCCATCCAATTTACAGCTTCAGAAGACTTTACATTTTCCATTTCTCTGCTGCTATTGAATAATTCTCAATCTGCACTCTCCTGGTGTTTCTTCCACTCCTGATACCATGTAATGTTTCTTTTATATTGTAATAAAGAAACTTGGGATCTTTTAAAACAACTATACTTAATTAGCTTTAGAACTCATGACCATATGGAGGCATCCATCTTGAATCCAACCGAGCTGCAAAATACTATTCTCTGACTCCCTCTATTGGTCAGGAGTATCACTAGCATTTTATCACTACATTACCCACATAGAATCGCCCTGGCAGACCTATTATTTCTCACTGCTCCTGCCTAGTGAACTCTCCTCCACTTGGCAGAACTTGTCATAATTCTCAACAACTTCTCCTTTGATTCCTCCCATTTCTTCCAGATCCAAGGTGCAGCCATGGACACATGTATGGGGCCTAGCTATGCATGCCCTTTGTCAAGTAGGTGGACCAATTCCCGCTCCCACCCTACTCAGGTACCACTCCCCAGCTCTTCCTCCACTACATCGATGACTGCATCAGTGTTACCTCCTGTACCAGCGCAGAACTCCACAATTTCAATAACTTTACTGGCACCTTCCACCCTGCCCTCAAATTTACCTGGTCTTGCTGACACACACTCCCCTTCCTTGACCTCTCTGTCTCTGTCTCAGAGGACAAACTATCCACAGACATCCATTACAAATCCACCAACTTTCACAGATACCTATATATTACTTCTTCCCATCCTGTCCTCTAATAAGGATGCCATCCCTTTCTCACAATTCCTCCACCTCTGCTTCCAGGATGAGGCCTTCCACACCAGGAAATCCAAGATGTCTCCTCAAATAAATGTGGATTCCTCTTTACTGTCATTGATAAAGCTGTATCTCCTCTATTTATTGATGATTAGTTTGTTGTCAAATACATTGTCATGCACATGTGCACCAAAATTCTTACTTGCTGCACCCAATCTGGTACAATAGCATTCATAACTTGAATGAAGACACTATAAATATTCAGTTTTCCAAGAATAAAAAGGACTTCACAAAAGTGCAGAGACTCCTTTGAGCATCAGAGCAGTCCCTGATTAGAGTGACAGGGGAGGTTCAAGAGCCTGTTAGCCATTGGAAAGAAACTGTCTTGAACCTAGAGGAGCTGGTCTTCAGGTTTCTGTACCTTCTGCTTGAAGGTATCAAAGAGAAGAGGTTGTGACCAAGGTGATGGGGCTCCTTTATGATGTTGACTACCTTCTTGAGGCACACTTCGCATAGGTGTTTGCAATGGATTGAAGATTGGAGATAGTGACAGACCTAGCTGTGTTAGTTACCTTCTAAAGCCTTCTTCATTCCTGGGAACTCAAGTTCCCAACCTGGTTGTGAAGGAATCAGTCAGTATACTCTCCACAGTACACCTGCAAAAGTTTGATAGTATATTCAATGACATCTCAAATCTCCTCAAACTCCTTAGAAAGTAGATGTGCTGGCTCCAGGAGAGGTCTTCTGAAATATAGACTCCAAGGAACTTGAAGGTCCTAACCTTCTCCACCGCTTGTTCCATCGATGAGCAGGTGTGTGGATAGGTTTCCTGTACTCCTGTACTTCCTTACCCCACCTCCCCCCCAACTGGACAAGCACAGAGTCCCTCTGGTCTTCATTTTCCACCCCACCAGCCTCGGCATCTGACAAATTATCCTCCAACTCTTCTGCCAACTTCAGCGCGATCTCACTAGTAGCCACATCTTTCCCTCTCCACTCCATCTGCTTTTCACAGGATCACTATTTCCAACTCCTTTGACTGCACTTCCCTCCTCTCCCAAACTTCCATTCCTGTGGCACTTCCTACTGTAATCAATGATTCTGACCTCACATCCATCCAGGGCCACAAATAGACCTTCCAGTTGAGGCAGAAGTTTACCTGCACATCATCTGACCTAATCTGCTGGATTCAGTATATCCAAAGTAGCCTCATCTACATAGGTGAGACCAAACACAGATAGGGTGACCATTTTGCCAAACACCGACACTCTGCATGTAGGTCTAAACTTGAACTTTCTGTAGCCAATCATTTTAATTTCCTCGACCATTCCGACACTGACATGTATGCTCTTGGCCTCATCCATTGTCAGGGTGAAACCAAACATAAACTTGAGGAAGAACACATCATATTCCTCCTGGACAGCCTTATATTCACTGATTTTTCTAACTTTAGGTAATCCTCATCCCTCCATTTAATTCCACTGTTTCTATCTCTGTTTTATCTTCTTTTCTCATTCCCACACTTACCTTCTTTTAACACTGTGCAATGCTATCATAGCGTCAGCGACCTGGGTTTGAATCCAGCACTGTCTATAAGGAGTTTGCATGTCCTCCCATGTCTGCATGGGTTTTCCCCAGGTGCTCTAATTTCCTCACACGTTCCAAAGAGGTACGTGGTTGGTAGGTTAATTGGGTGTAGTGACAAGGGCACGTGGGCCAGAAGGGCCTGTTACCCTGCTGCTATCTCTAATTTAAAAACAATTAAATGATTTCCTCTCCCTCTTTCTACTCCCCCCTTTTCCTAATGGTCTCTTTCTACCTATTTTTCCACGTTGCACACCTTTTCTATACCCTTTGTCCTCTGGTCCCCTCCTCCAGCTTCTTTCCTCCATTATATATACATGATATCATCCCCTTCTCCCTTGTCTTGTTAAAGAGCCCAGTCCTGAATCATTGACTGGCCAATTCTACCATGCATGCTGCCTGACCTGAGTTCCTCCAGCAATTATTTGTCTGCTCAAGATTCCAGCATCTGAACTTTTGCATTCCTCTAATATCCTCTTTCTGTTTGTTTAGAATGAGTTAGGAAGTAAATGGTGAGTTTTAATCATTAATACAGAAAATAAATATAATCAGGAATATTAGAGCATTTATTTCCTGTTGATTACCAATTATCTGTAACAATGAATAAAATGAGGCTGCATTTGTCTTATCAGGGAACAGAACAAATTGTACTGTGAATTTTTTTCCCTGACAAACTAACAGCTGTTGTTCACAAGTACACTTTAATAATCACTTTTCTCCTGATATTTCAGGGAAGCTTGTCATTTACAATTTTAGCCATCAAGCTATGAAAACAGCAAAGGGAAGTCTGCTATTTATGTCGGTGCAGAGCCACTCCATATTTTTTAGGGCAGTGAAGCTTAGCTGTACCATCTTTCTATGTATTTATTTGAACCCTGAGGCAATGAATTCCTCAATATTTACCAGATGCAAATTTAATTCACTCTGATCCAGTGTTTTAGCTTTGCCAGTCCTCCCTGACAACTGTTTGCAGACTTCAGTCAGAAACATCTTTAACTATAAATGGACAACATTTAACCCATTAGAAGAACAAGATATTTAAAATATGTGCTTCTTCCTCCTTTTATATGATTCGATGTTTGTCAGTTGGTATGATAATGGTATTCAGTGATTTTGATTTGTTTGTTGACAGTTGTCTCATATCTTTTAAACAGTTATCAGTAAAGTGTAATTTACCAAATACACATTTCTTTTTAGATACTTGCAGATCAGAAATTTTTTTTACAGGTTCAATTATCAAATTTTCCCATGACTTGTGAATCTAACATGCCAGATGTAATTTTAAAATTACAACGCTTCCAGAAGGGTTTAATAACCTTTATGTATGATAAGCTTTCAAAATCGTGTCAGGTTTCCCTCAATAAGATTAAAAGAACATGGGAGCATAATCTACAGTTTTCTATCTCAGACAAAAATTGGGATTTGATTCTTAAATTAGTTAACACTTCTTCGCTATGTGGTAAACATTCTCTTATTCAGTTCAAGGTTGTACATTTGTAGGAGTTTCGAAACAGTTATTATTTTAATGTTAGGAGTTCTGAAACAGTTATAGAAGGTAGAAAGAAAAAGCAAGAAAAAAGCTAAAATGTTCTTTGTGTAAAATGGCGCATGAAAAACAGAACAGAGTTAACAAGATAACAGAGGAATTTAAGAAATATGCACGTACACACACAAAGAGCTTGTTTAATAGGGGGTGGGGAAAGGAGGTGTGAGTACGGGATAGGAGAAAGTCAGAGTCAGTCAAGAGTCAGGTGAATAGGGAAAAGTGCCAAACCAATCCAAGAAGGTTAAATGTAAGAAAAATGTAAGGGGAGGTGAATTGAAAAATGTATAAAAACAAAGAAGCTTCCCGCCCTCGGTGTACTTTTCCGAGGTAGGGGGAGAGTACCCAACCTTGTTCTTTGTTCTCAACTTTTGTCTCGAGCATATTTTGTGAACGTGAAGGCACTTCTCACACATTGGACTTACATTGGACAAATTATTCTCTTATATTTCCTAATCTAAATCCTTGATGTGACCAATGTAACGACAGGGAAGTAACCTTGATACACATATTCTGGTCTTGCTGAGTTCTTAAACCTTATTGGAGGGAGAATTTTCATGTTTTGTCCTTAATATTATGTGTTAATCTTGAACCTAATCCTTTAACAGCTTTGTTTGGAGTGTTAGATAATATTAACGAGCTATTTTCTTCATCTGATCGTCAAGTTTACTATTTACAACTCTTATGGCAATGAAGAGCTATCCTACTACTTAGATGGAAAGATCCTGTTCCACCCACTAATACTCAGTGGTTATGTCATGTCTTGTCTTAAGTTAGAAAAGATCAGGTGTTCCGCGTTGTATACTAACACTAATTTTCATAAAATTTGGAGTCCTTTTATGGACTTTTTTTCGTGCTCATTAAATCTGCTTGTCTTGATTATTGATGTATTTATTTATGTACATGATTTTTCCTTCAGTTAGTGATGTTTTATAGACTCAGCAGAAGTATACTACTTTTAGTTTTATGTTAAAACATCCCAGATTTTTTCAGTAGGGGGTTAGAGTTCTTTCCTTTGATTTTTTTTGTCATTCTGATAATATGGTATGCGGGAGGGGTATATCAATGTTGTTTTATTTTTGGAAATGTACTTATATTCTTCATATTTGGTTACCACGTGTTCTCTATTCAATGTGCTCTTGTTCTATAAAACTCAATAAAAAGATTGAAAGAGAAGATACATGCTTCAGCTGCAGTGAAAAGTATCCTGACTGGATGCATTGCAGCCTGGTTTGAAAATTCGATAGGAATGCAGAAGTTAACTAACACAGCTACGTCCACCAAAGGCTTTGACCTCCCATCCATTGAATGCATCAGTATGAGGCCTGGCCTTAAGAAAGCAGACAACATCACCCTGGTCACAACCTCTTCTCACTACTACCTTTGGATAGAAAGTGCAGAAGCCTGAAGTCCAGCACCTTCAGGTTCAAGAACAGCTTCTTTCCAACAGTTATCAGGCCCTTGAACTGCTCCTTGTTAACATTAATCAGGAACTGCTCTGACCCCACAAAAGGATTGCAAAGACACTTTTTTTAGACTAGGATAACCATTAATCTTTATTATCTATCATTTTTTTGTACTTATTAATTTCTTTTTAGTTCAATGAAGTATACTATTGTAGTTTTTTTTGCAGTTTCTTTTAGCAAAGTACCTGTCTGGTATGAAGGTGCCAACGCTCAGGACAAATAAAAGCTCCAGAGGGTTGTTAACTTGACCTGCAACATCACAGGCACCAGACTTTTTAATATTGTATTTTTCATTTGTCATAAATACATTCATGCAATCTTTAAACTTTTATGCACATCAAATATCTAAAAAATTCCTCCCTCCTTCCCCCTCCCCCCCCACGAATACAAAAATATTACCACATATTGTCAGAGCTCTCATTCTTGATCACTTTTTCAAGGATATCACATCGTTAATGTGATATAACCACTTCACACTGCTACCAGCCTACTGCAGTGGGCAACCACTGTACCTGCAGGTAGGCAACCTGGGAGGATGGCCCCACCTGCCAGCTGTCAATCACCGGCCCATATAAAGACTCAAATCACCAAAGATACTAAGACTGGTATACAAATTTAAGCTAATTAAAGCCTGTTGTATAGTCTGTGGACTTTGCATCAGAACATTCACACAGCAGCGCTCACAATTTAATTTGCTTAAAATTAAAAGGACCATGGAGAAGTTCCTCACCATCGAGAAGCTGGATATCAACCCTTGACACCCAGACGCTTCAGCGTACTTTGAGATCTGTAGTTCCGGCTTTGGATTTTCGCCTTGGAGAATAAAATCCAATCTAGTTATAAATTTAGGTATACCTCCCAACCTAAACATCCCTTCCACTTCATTACTTGACGGCAGGACCATGGTAGGGCCCGATCTTTCTCGCAAGAAGGACCTTAATTGAATAAAGCAGTGTGGAAGGTTCCATTCGTGAAATAATATTTCCTCGTTACAATCTTCAATACGCCTAATTCCTTTCACATACCAAGTATTTAGAATTTTCTTACCCAAATTCATGGGCAATAATTCATTCTGGCACATTGGTGCTTTTGGTAATATCCCCATTTTTTTCCCAATATATTCGTTAATCTCATGCCAAATTTTAATCATATGTATTAAAATGGGGTTATCTGATTTTTAAAAATTAATTTAACATTCCATTTGTAAATAAAATCTTTCGCTATCCCCTCCCTATTTGGATCCATGAGGGGGAGCTCTCTTCTTCAAAAATGGATGAAAGGAATCTCACCTGGGCTGCTGGATAATATTTTCAAAAATCCAGTAGTCTTAATACCCCAATTTATATTCCTTCACCGATTTCTCCATGGTGATCCTAGACACTTTATTATTCCAAAGAAATTGTCTTATATGTCCACTGAGGCAAAGGAATTGTCAACGACTGGAAGGTGTTTTGTAGTCTCAGCATCACTTTCATTTTCACACAGTTAAAGTAATAGACAAGTTCTTTCATCTTTGTAGATTGTCTTCTATCTTTCCAAGCATAGGGAAATACTTAAGTCCGTAAAAAGTTTGTAAGTTATTATCTAACATTATTCTAAATATTTAATTCCTTCCAATTTCCATTTGAAATGACTTCCTTTTTAGTATCTTTCATATCCAAAATTTGTTAATGGCATAATTTCACTTTTTTCCAAATTAATTTTGTAACCATAAACTCTTCCATATTTCTCCATTGTGGTCCGTAGTTTGGCCAAAGACTCATCAGGGTCTGATAAATACAACAGCACATCATCTGCAAACAAATTAATTTTATGCTCTTCCTGGTCAATTCTGAATTCTTTAATGTCCAGATCCTTCTTTTTGGCCTCTGTTAATGGTTCAATCACCAAAACAAAGAGACATGGCCATAATTTTGATATAATTTTGGCCCATGGCTTATGATAAAGGGTTTTTATCCAGTCAATAAATAATCAGACCATTTCAAACTTTTCTAATACTTTGAATGGAAATGGCCACTCTAACTGATCAAATGCCTTTTCTGTATCCAAAGATACAGTTATACGTAGGCTCACTTTAGACTGAGCCAGATGAATTATATTGAATAATCTGCACAAGTTGTCCACAGAGTGTCATTTTTTGACATAGCCTACCTGATCTGGATTTATTAAAAAATTAAAGGCGGTCATAGTTTTCTTACAGGAAATGCACCTTACAAAATTGGAACATAATAAATTAGAAAGGGACTGAGTGGGACAAGTTATTTTGTCTTCCTTCAATTCCAAAGCAAGAGGAGTGGCTCTTAGTGTTGCCTTCCGATAACTCAAAAATCATACCAGGACTGGTCATGGTCTTTGATCATCTGGTCTTCTGGTGCCGATGGTCCGGTGGGCTTTCTCAATAAACAAAATTTCTTTGAATCTTCCTGTTCCCAATACTTGTGGAACCCATTCCTCAAAGAACCTCACTGGGTCATTCCCTTCAGTCCCTTCTTTTAGCCCAATGATACGAACATTATTCCTTCTGCTGAAATTCTCCATATTTTGTCCAGCAGCATCTGTTTATCCAGTTTCCATGCTGTTGTATTTCTTTCCATAGCCTTCAGTTTTTCCTGAGCCATTGTCAGTTCATTTCGAGCAGGTCCACTCGAATCATCAGGTTTTCAAGTGCCGTCGCCATCACCGATATTTTGTCTGTCACTTCTATCAGCACATTTGCTACCTCAGAAAATCATCCACTCAGTGTCTCCATTGTTTCCAGCAACTTTTGCAGATGATGTGTCAACCCCCCCTCGCCCCCCCACCCCCATCTATTTGAGTCTGTTCCAATTCATGGTAGCACCTTCTTTAACACTCACTTTCTGTGGACTTTCTGTCAACAATCTCGGTGACTTCTGAACTTCTTCAGTCTTAATTTTTTGGGTCTTGTTCCTTCTTACCCATCATTTTCAATTTTTAGGTCATAAAATCTTTAATCTGGTAACTTTGTATCATCTTTTTAATCAATCTTCACGGAGAGCTCTTCTCCCTCCTGTCTGGCTGGATCCTTCACATGGCCACACCTCCACAGGCACCAGTCTTCACTCCATCAACGTGGTGTCTTAAAAAAGCAGCCTTTATCCTCAAGGACCCCCACCACCTAGACTATGCCCTCTTCACTTTGCTACCATCGAAAAGGTGCAGGAGCCTAGAGACGAGCACACAGCGGCACAAGGACATCTTCTTCCCCTGAATGAACAATGAACCCCAGACACTGCCTTACTTTGACTTCATTTTCTTTCACTATTTTTAACATTTATTTTGTAAGATAAATGTTTGCACTGCAATGCCTGCTGCAAGACAACAAATATTGTGGCAGGTTCACGACAATAAATTTTGATTCTGATTCAACTGCAGCACCTGAGAATTTTAGGGAGACAATAAACTGATTATCATTATTATTTCAACAGTTCTGATGAAAGGTTGTTGGCCCAACACACTGACATTGTCTCGCTCCCTCTTCTGCCTAGTCTGCTGAGAATTCCCATCAGATTCTGATTTGATGGAGTTCTATGGGGTGATTGAGTCAAAGGCAACACTTTATTGTCCTTGGCAACAAAATGCATAGAACTGATGAGTTTATCGTGGGTGCAGGATGCAGCATTAATGTAGTCATCATGGATGTCTGCTCCTCTTGGACAGGAGCTACGTTCTGATTGGAGCAGTTGGGACCTTCATACCCGCCACAGCAGCACGAGGTCAACATGGTGGCATAGCAGGTGGGTCCGCTGCCCAAGGACTCCAGCAACTTTGCTCCAATCCTGACCTCTAGTGCTGACTGTGTAGAGTTTGCATGTTCTTCCTGTTACTGCGGAGGTTTCCTCCGGGTGCTCCGGTTTCCTCCCACATTCAAAAGATGTGAAGGTTTGAAAGTAAATTAGCCATTGTAAATTGCGCCCATTGTGTAGGTGGTTGAGATGAGATCACAGTGATGTTGGTGGGCATGTGAGAGGAAATAAGTTCCAGCCTAATAAGCAGGGGAATAGATTGATGAGATTTCTCTGAGACCCAGCATGACAATGGGCCAAAAAGCCTCCTTCTATGTCATTAGAAAATGTAAAACTTGAAATTAATATACTGAAAAATTGCATACTATGGCAAAGAGCAGGCACCAAGGACTTTGACACTGCACTGAAATTTTGGTGGAAAAGGTGGAAAGGAAGACTCATATCCAGTGCTCACATGAACTATTGAGCACTCTCAGAAGGCAACAGCAGTGAAGACATACAGAAATGCTGAAGGATCTCAGCTGGTCTCCCAGCATCCATAGGAGATAAAGATATAAAGACATGTCAGCAGGGGAATGGGATGAAGAATGGATTTCACAGACTGCGAGATCACTTTGTTGAGCACCTCAGCTCTGTCCACCGCAATAGTGTGAATCTCCCAGAGGCCACCCATTTCAATTCTCCATCCCATTCCCTTGCTGACATGTATGTCCACGGTCTAATGCACTGCCAGACTGAGACCTCAACTTCCATCTGGCAACCCTCCAACTGGATGGCATTAACCTCGCCTTCTCCAGTTTCCATTAAACACCCCCTCTTCTTTTTCCCCGTCACCTTTCCCTTGTTTGCTTTCTATCTCCCCTTTTCGCTCTGTCTCCTTTTACAGAGCCAAAATCAATTCTCACCTTCCCTCTTATTATATTCAATTAAAATCTTTTTTGGTCTTTGTTTATACCTTGACAAAGAGCTCAGGCCCGAATGGTCAGTAATATATCTTTACCTCCTAGGGACGCTGCAAGACCAACTGAGTTCCTTCAGCATTCTGTGTGTTTTTTACTACAATCAGAGTGCTTCAACAGCAGTGGAGAGCTCTTTCCTCAGGACGTGGATGCAGTTCATTGAGAAGTTTAACTGCCACTCACACGTGGTCAAAGTGACTGCATTTCTTACCAATAGGAAAGTGAGTAAAAAACACTGTGCAATTCTGCACCCACCCATTACTCAACTACTAACAATCTCTGTTCTTCAAGAGAGTCTGCAGATGTTGGGGTCAATGCACAAACAAACGTGCTGGAGAAACTCATCAGACTTGCAGCATCAATAGGAAGTAGGCCTGACTTGATGAAGGGCCCAGGCCCAAAATGTTGGCTACCATTTACTTCCTATGAATGCAGCGTGACCTGGTGAGTTTCTCCAGCACATTTGAGCATTGTACGAACAATCTCTTTCATCAACACATATGTAATGTTCATCTGTTCCCTCTCATCCTCACACCTTTAGCAAGTCTTGCACTCAATCTCACAATTTAGACAAACTGTCCTAACACACTGCAAGCTATTCTGCCAAGATGTTCATATTCCATCAAATAGTTTTCTCAGCAGTCTTCAATGTACCCATCACTCTTGCCAGATAAGGTGGTACAAAACTGGAGGCAGCAAGACCTACCCAGGAGATTATTGGCATGTCTATATGCCCTCACCTTCATTGAGGAGTTAGTGCTGGCTGTTATTAGATCAGAATTCTATGTTGTCTTTTTGTTAACTGTGCTGATCCATCCTGAGACTCCAGATTGAAACCATCAAAGGTCCTCACATCTAATCATCCTATTCATATCTCATTTCTCTCTCAAGTTACACTCTGACTTACAAGCTTCATATTAGAGCCACACAGCATGGAAACAGGTCCTTCAGCCCAACTTGCCTGTGATGACCAAAGTATTCCTCTCACACCAGTCCCACCCACCTGCATTTGGCCCATATCCATCTGAACTCATCCTATTTATTTATCTGCCAATTATTTTTCTTAAATGTTGCAATAGTACCCACCTCAACTCCCTCCTCCATCAGCCTGTTCCATACACCACCACCCTCTGTGTATGTGTTACCACATAGATTCCTATTAAATCTCTCCCCCCGCCTTAAATCTATGTCCTCCGATTACTGATTCCCCTTCTCTGGGCAAAATACTCTATGCATTCACCCGATCAATTCTTCTCATGGTGTTGTACACCTCTATGTGACCACCCCTCATTGATTGTTTGGTGATTCCAACCCAACATCCATGGGGAAGGGACGGATCATTCATATTTGGAATTAGATACAGAGTAGGGAACATTATAAAATGACAAAACTGAAGGCTTTTTAAAAATCTCAATGGCATATTGGCTTAAATAGAAATAAACAGCTACAATCTAATAGCCATTATGGAGACATGGTTGAAAAGTGACAAACATTAGGAATTAAATGTTGAGAATATTTTACTTATAGAAATAAATAACACAGATAAAGGAAATGAAGCTTGATGTTAAAGGATGGAAATAATGGCAATAGAGAGATGGATTTTTGAGCCTGTTTCTAAGCTCTCTGATTTCCAGGAAGTTAAGTGTAGGCACTTCAACCGTAGGAAACCAAACGGCATATTGTCCTTCATGAAAAGAAGATGTCATCTCAAGAGTAAATGCTTCCTATTGCAATTATAAAGGCCCCTGCTGAGACTGCATTGTTCTGTAGCTCGATCTAAGGATACTTGCAATAAATGTAACACAATGTTTATCAAATGGATTCCTGCGATCAGAAGATTGTTCCATGAGAAGAGGTGTAGCAGACTGCGCCAATACACTTGATAGAATACAGATGCTGACTCCATGCACTCTCCAAGCATAAGAGATTGTAGTGATATGACCACCAGCCTACTGCAGGGGGCAATCTCTGTACATGCAGGAAGACCACCTAAGGGCTGACTCCATCTGGCCGACTGTCAATCAGCCGACCCGAATATAGACCTGAGCCGGCCCCTCCAGAGCCAGTCACACGGGAGCCACTGAAGCATGAACTGGTGTTCAGACCTTTGTTGTGGTACAGTCTTTCGAGTTTTGTGCTTGCTTGCTGTTACCTCAGCGCACCACAGAGATAATCCAATTGAAATAGACAACAATTTTACCAGACTTGTAAGGGTAATACAGATCCTGGGGTAAACATATTAAGTTCTAATGGAAGAGAAGGAAAAATTCCAGAAGCTTAAAGGCCACCAATAATCAGTATTCTCTAAACATCTTTCATTCCTCCGTAAAAAAACCAAAGAATAATATATATCTGAGAACTTTTTTTTGGTTAATTGCATATAAATGTGCCTTTATCAAGATAGGTCAGAGATCAGACATGATCTTATTAAACAGTAAATTAACCTTTTGAAGAGGAGAAATATCCTGTCTCTGTATTCTCAAAAGGGGTTGTAAAGAAATTAGAACCACAGAGCCAGACTGGGTAATGTTGGGAATGTTCAGAAATTGTCCAGTCAGAAGTGATTTGCTTAAGAATTTCATGGAGAAACTCAACCACTTTCTTGTTCTAATTAAGAGCAAAGAGCTCTTTATCTTAGCTGAATATAAATCTCTTAACAAATACTTTATTAGAATTCAGTGAAGTCTCATGTGACATGAAATCTGCTTCCACAACCACACAAACAACACTGGATCCAGTTTTATTTTCTGCAATCAGTTAAGAAGCTGTATACATATAGAGATTCAATCATGATGTTTAGTATGGGCAATAAGCATCTGTTTCGCACAATTGATTGAAAACTGATTGAGGCCAAAAGGCAGTTTCATTAAACCCATGGCTGTGGTTTGGAATTGTTTGTCATGAAAAATATTTGTACCCAGAAATGAAGACGTCGCCTTCTAATTCCAAGCAGTTGCCCAAGAGCACCAGGACGAGAGAATTAGGTTTGAAGAAGACAAATGACCTCCATTTTCCACACTATCTAAAAGACTTTATGGAAAGGCAGACTTTGTCCCTTCATCTCTTAACAAATGCCTTCCTTTTTCTGAATTTGTTTAGATGTGCAATAGTTGGCAAGCAATACTTTAAGATTTAACTGAAGTCCTGTTTCCTCAAGCTTACAAACAATGCCAGTTCCAGTTTAATTTTAGGATATCACATATAAAGATTCAGTCATCAGAGGAGGTGTCTGTTTAGCACATTTAAGAACTGTTTGAAGTTCAATGATAGTTTTAGTAACCCCAAAGATATTATTTTCGATTGTTTATAGTTTAATATATTTAAATTCAAGGCAGCTCCGATACAAGTCACTGGTCAGTATTTGCCTGCTTTTAAGAAACTAGATAGCAGATTACCTTTTTAATGATAAATATGTCACCCACTAAAGTGCAAAAGGGCATTGTCTGTGCACATAGAAGTAGTAATTGTGAATGGTCTTTTTTTCTTTGGCTTGGCTTCGCGGACGAAGATTTATGGAGGGGGTAAAAGGTCCACGTCAGCTGCAGGCTCGTTTGTGGCTGACAAGTCCGATGCGGGACAGGCAGACACGGTTGCAGCGGTTGCAGGGGAAAATTGGTTGGTTGGGGTTGGGTGTTGGGTTTTTCCTCCTTTGCCTTTTGTCAGTGAGGTGGGCTCTGCGGTCTTCTTCAAAGGAGGTTGCTGCCCGCCAAACTGTGAGGCGCCAAGATGCACAGTGTTAAAGGACCAGATTAAAAGAACCCCCCACCCCCCACCCTTTCACTCTATTCTTCTACTGCATTAGCTCTAAATATGGACTGACTTGCTTGGATAACACACAAAACCAAGCTTTTCATTGTATCTCAGTACAATTATCTCAATAATAAGCAATTCAATACAATTCTACAGTTCTAAATCCCACAGTAACCTAGCAATGCTTACCTAAAGACTGTTGTGACACATGCAATAGCTCAAATTGGTCTGTCTTCTTAATGAGAGGGTTCTTGATGCTTCACCAGGAGCATTAAAATGAAACCAGGCAGCATCTGGGTAGACAAAAGGATGGTTGAATTTTGAGTCAATTCCATGCATCAGGACTGATGGCTCCACAGATGCTGCCTGACCCGCTGATTTTTAATCTTTTTTTAGTGATACAGCACAGCAGAAGGACCTTCTGGCTCATGAAACCCGTGCCACCATTAACCTATTTTGAAGGGTGGGGGGGGGGGGGGGGGACGACGGTGTTGGGAACCAGAGTGCCCAGAAAACAAAACATTCAATTCACAGGGAGAACATACAAACTTCTTACAGACAGTGCCAGATTCGAACCAGGTCCTTCCAGCAGCTTTTTTTTTTGCTCCAGATTCCAGCTTCTGCAGATTCTTGAGTCACCTCATTAAAATTATACCCAAGAAATGGAGAGTTTCAATCCTCTTCCTTCAGATGCTTCTGTGTGCTCCAACCTGTCAAATGCCCAACAATCACCCCGCTCCAATATCTAGCCCAGTCTGATCTGTGCTGGGGACTATTTTTCTACTTTAACATTAGGCACCTGAGCTTCTGTCTAAAATTAGTAACTTTTGTTTCTTGTGTAAGTGGGCCTGTACATAGAAATACAGCTTTTACTTTGAAATGATCTTCTGCACATAATCGGGCCTCCCTAAAAGGGGAGGAGATAGATTGGACAGTTTTAACCATCTTTCTGCTGGCACTTTTCATTGTATATGTGAAATGCCAGTATGTTTATCAAAACTCCCTCCAGGAATAATGAAGTTTTATGAAAAACTAGGAGCTTTTCATCATTCTCTACTCCTCTTCAGCAGGAAATTGCAACTGAAGAAGTAGTTTGTATTGAACTATTGAAGGTGGGGAAGGAGCTTTACCTGATCCAAGGAGAGGAGTGGAAAGTTGTACAGAAGAGTCTGGGATGCCAAAGCACTGATACCAAAGAAAACACTTTGGACTGGCCACAGTACAAAACTGGCTCAGTGTAAGGAAGCTCAAGTTTCTTATTAAAATGCAACTTCTGCAGAGAAGAGGAAGAAAGCAGTAAAATCCCTGTTAAGCACAACATGAATGGATGGATAGAAGATACTACATTGAATGAAGAATCTTTTACACCAAAGTAGAGGAACTATTTCAAAAGAATTGCAATTCCCGAGGAGAAATGGTATGATTTCATTACCCTTATCAAGGTGATTTTATTCTAGATTTGTTTCTAAATATAGAAACATATGGGTCAGTTTCTCCAACAAAAAATAAGTATATTTCTGTGCATTGAAGTGGAGATTCACAATGAATTGTCCCTGATGGGATTGTCTGAAATCTGTATTTAACATTAGGGGCATTTAAGAAACTCTTTGACAGGCCCATAATTTATGAAGTAGGAAGGGTTTAGATATATATATTTTTAGGTAGGAATATATGGGTTGGAACAACATCGAGGGCCAAAGGTTCTATGATGCTGGACATTCCAAGTCCCAGCAGGGATAGTGAATATTAAAGCCATGTCATGAGGTTATAGAAAGAGGTGCTGTGAAAGAAAAAGTTGCATAAATGTGTAAATTTTTACAATATAAAGATTTTCACGACAGCCAGTGAACTGTTCTTGAAATGAAACTCCTGCAAATGTGGCCTCTATTTTGTCCATGGATTTACTTAAAAGATAAATATTTCCAAGAACTTGGAACTAACTTCCCTGCTCTTCCTTGTGAGTGCCGTGGGATTGTTTGCATTCACCTGCAAATGCAGATGGGCTTTTGGTTTAATATCTCATCTGACAGGCAGCACGTCCAGGAGAGCAGGGCTCCCTCAATACTGCTGCGAAGGGCTAGATTTTTCTATTGTGGAACTTTAACCCACAAGCCTCTGACTCAGAGGCAAGAGTGCCATCACTGGATGACACCTGGTGCTTTTATAGTATTGGTTTCAGTAGATGGTGCTTTTGTGCTTTGAATGATCAATTTGGCTTGAGAAACACAGGAACTTTAGATGCTAGAATCTATGAGACTCATAAAGGGACCCGACCTGAAACATTGACTATCTCTCCACGGATGCTGGCTGGCACTCCATAGCAGCATTGTTTGCTATCAGTTTGGTTCACTGGGAAGACTTGGCTGGGCAATGAAAGGTTTTGGGTTCAAGATACAAATAGAAACTGCTGGAAATATTCAGGTTAGGTTCAGGCCACATCTGTGGGAAAGTGAAGGAGAGTTGATGGTTCAGGCCAAAGGCCTTCCATCAGGACAACTTTACATTTAAGCTGCACCTCTGGATTGAACATTTAATCTGGTTGGGAACTCCAGTATGTTTTGAACAATTGTTGCTTCATCAGAGATGCTGCATCTTACTGCATACATTAAAATGACAACCATTCCTTCCATATTCACAATTTCATTGTACTAAATAGCAACTACAGCAGATATGGGGTCAGCTTCTTTTTATACCAGGGTGACCAATCTTGTTTAACATAAGAGCCACATTCAATAAACTCCAGATTTTTGAGAGTGGCAAGGCATGAAAAAAATTACATTTTTACTCTTATTTTGTTACCAAAAATGATATATAACCGGTGCAGACTTGAAAGGCCAACATGGCCTGTTTCCACTCCGTAAATGGTTATATGGTTATATTAAATACATGTATGTAATATTTATTCATGTGTGTAGTTTTTAAACTGCTAATTTGTTTCAATTATGAAAAAGTACACATATACATACCAAATATTTTCAAAATTTGACTGATTTTCTGTGGAAATCTCTGCCTCATTAAAATATTTTTAAGATACAGTAAGATAGATTTTTTGCATCGTAGGGGAATTAAGGATTATGGGGAAAAGAGGAGCTGGATCCATAGCCAGATCACCTGTGATCTGATGAGTATTATGGACCAGTGAGTCTTACGGCAGTGGTGTACAAACTATTGGAGAGGATTCTTAATGATAGGATCTATGAACATTTGGGGAAGTACAGCCTATTCAAGGATAGTCAGCAAGGCCTCATGAACCTAATTGAGTTTTCTGAGGAGGTAACAAAAGAAATTGATGGAAGTAGGGTGGGAAACGTGGTCTGTATGGATTTCAGTAAGGCATTTGACAAGAGATTTGTTCAAAATATCATGAGGCATGGGATCTACAGAACCTTGGCTGTGTTGATGAAAAATTGGCTTGCACATAGAAAGCAGAGAGTAGTAGTGGACGGAAAGTATTCTGCTTGGAGATCAGTGACTTGTGGAGTTCTGCAGGGATCTGTTCTGGGACCCCTGCTCTTCGTGATTTTTATAAATGACCTTGATGTAGAAGCAGAAGGATGGGTCAATAAGTTTTCAGATTATACGAAGGCTGGAAGAGTTGTGGATGGTGCTGAAGGTTGTCATTGGTTACAAAAGGATATAGGCAGGATGCATAATTGGGCAGAAAAGTGGCAAATGGAGTTCAATCGGATAAGTATGAGGTGATGCATTTTGGAAGCACAAACCAGAAAACTGAGTACAGGGTTAATGGTCGGATACTTAACAGAGTGGAGGAACAGAGGGACATTGGAATCCAAATCCATACATCTCTCAAGGCTGCTATACAGTTTGATAGAATAGTTAAGAAGACCTACGGGATGCTGGGCTTCCTAAATAGTGGGTCATGTTGCAACTCTACAAATCTTTGGTGAGACTACACTTGGAGTATTGTGTTCAGTTCTGGTCTCCTCATTATAGGAAGGGTGTGGAAGCTATGGAGAAGGTTCAGAGGAGATTTACCAGGATGTTGCCTGGATTGGGAAACAAGACTTATGAGGCAAGGTTAGCAGAGCTGGAATTTTTCACAGAGAGAAGACTTAATAGAGGACTACAAGATTCTGAGAGGAACAGATAAGGTGGACAGCCAGTACCTTTTTCCCAGGGCAGGAATAGCAAATACCAGGGGACATCTCTACAAAGTGAAGGGAGGGAAGTTTAGGGCAGATATATATCAGTGGTATGTTTTTTTTAACACTGAGTTGTGGGTGCCTGGAATGCCTTGTCAGGGATGGTGGTGGAAGCTGAAATATTGGGGGCATTTAAGAGACTCTGAGATAGGCACATGGATGAAATAAAAAGAGGGTTATGGGGTTGGGTGGGTTTAGTACTTTTTTTTAGAATGGAATACGTGGGTCAGCTGAAGGGCCTGTACTGTGCTGTAATGTTCTATGTTCTATGTACTGTATTTAAATAATTAAAGAAACCGTGCCTTTACCAGTCCCTCAGGATAAGGCAGGTTTAAATCACATCTGGATGAAAGTATAATTCTATATGTCCCATCTAAATCTCATATGCCTTCCCTTAAACTCGTGTCCTTTGATTAGGGACAGCTCTGCTAAGGAGGAAAAATAAAATCACCTATATCAGGTTTCAACCCAGGCAACAATTGCACACTTCCCATTTCAGTCTCTTCCTTGGTATAGTGCATGCAGTACACAGACTGTGGACTAACGAATGATTTACCATAACTTCCTTTCTCTTGCCCTGGCTAACGAAGATGAGCATCCATCTACATTCTTAACTGCAATGTTTCCCTGTGCTGCTGCTTTCAGAAATCCTTGGGCGCCAAGGTCCCTCTGTTCCTCAGTAGTTCCTTCCTACTGTTCATCATGGATATCCTAGACTTATCAGTACTCTCAAAATGCATGTTGTCACCACATTAAAGACTGAATTCCATCTTCATGTGGACTGGTTGAGGCAAGTAGAGAGAAGCATTTAAGAGAAAGATAGATAAATTTGGATGAGAAATGTACAGCATCCATTCACAGTGGGTCACTTTGTAGAGGTTCCATCCTGACCCCCGGCATTCTCTGTGTGGAGTTTGCTCATTCTCCCTGTGATTACATGGATTTCCCCTGGGTGCTTCAGTTTCCTCCTGCCTCCCAAAGAAATGGAGGTATCTAGGTTAACATCTGTAAGTTTCCCCTAATATATTGGTGAGGGCAGTTGGGGGGGGGGGGGTGGTGGAGAAAAAATAGATTTCAGGGAAATTATAGCATGGGGAAATGGAATTGTTCCAAGTACTGACATAGCCTTGTCTATGTTGTAAGGAGATAGGCAATGCAGTAAGGTAATAAAGTTTCTGTGAGCCTGTTGAGCTGAATGAGCTTTCTTCAGGATATAAATTCTATATTGTTGCCACTTATTTTAGATGAACACATTTTATTGGTAAATACTATTTTTGCCATCCTCATTTACAGAATTCACACGTTATACATAAAATACGGTGTCTGCTATAAATCAGAAATAAGAAAATTCAGGAAATAGTCAGCAGGGCAGAAGGCAGAGAAAACTAGTAGAAATTACAGCTAGTTAAAAACAATTTAGACATACAGCACAGTAAAAGGCCATTTCAGCCCTCGAGACCATGCTGCCCAATTAACACCAAATTAACCTTTACCCCTGGTATGTTTTGAATGGTGGGAGGAAACCGGAGCTTCTGGGGAAAACCCACACAGACACAGGGAGAACGTACAAACTCCTTACAAGCAACACAGGATTCGAACCCCGGGACTGATCGCTGGCGCTGTAAAGGCGTTGTTCAAACCAGTACGCCTGCTGTGCAGCCCAATATTTCAACCGCATCCATTGTCACTTGCCGTTTCCAATGGCTTGCGATGTTTGTGAAGCAGTGATCCACATTTTGCTGAATTATTGCTTTCCTTGTCTCTCCATAAAGGTGCCCAGATTTTCATTGAAGAGAAGGTTAAGGACAAAGCCTGTGGTTGCTTGCTGTTTCTTCACTGCCCTATCCATAGCGGTGATCAACACTTTTCCATCATTTCATTTTGATGACAGTGTATCTAAGCATGATTATCAAGCATCCAGCCAGCTCTATGGAAAGTTTACTCAGAAAAGAAGACTGTGGAGAAACACTGGCTCCCTCCCTAAGCAAACAAATACTTTCCACAGACATGACACATTCCCACCAATGGAAAAAAGACTTCTAAAGAGATGGCAGTCAAGTGTTATGCCACACAATCTCTCAGAACCTGCACAAGGGAAAGATGATAGAGAAATGCCTCAAGCAGTCAGTGTGTCAGAAGATAAAGACAAACTACCAGATAAAAGACTGAGAAGTGGAAAGTCGATGCTGCCCGAAATTCTGAAAAGCCGGAGGCAGAAAGTCAACAAGGCTGCGGAGCTGGCTAAGGTGGAAGAGTACTCAAAAATTCCCTCGAATTGCTATCAGACCTTAGAAAATGTCATTTTACAAGTTTCTAAATCTCATGGAACCATGGGAGAGTCTCAAGATCCTGGGCAGCTGTTCAAAGTATCTTCTATTTTGAATAATACTGCTGGAATAAAGAATGCATACTTGCCACAAATTCAATGCAAAACAGATAATCAAATTGCTAGTGTTACTAAAAATGCATTTCCACAATTTAAATTTCCTCTGAATAAGAATGGAAAGTCCATTCCATTGATTAGAAACAATGAATACAAAGGGCATGGGAAAGTCTTTGGAAGTGAAAAGGTTCAAAAGTTGGATTTTGTATTGCCAAACAATGGGAAAAATGAGAGACACAGTGCTTTACTAGTGAATGAATGGGTATCTAAGCCTAAGACCTGTGACAGTGTTGAAACAGGCCCAGCAACTTCCAATGCAGGAAGTATTATTGGGCCCCATAAGGATTCTGTGCACTGGTTTGATTCGAGTGATATTGAGAAAATGAAACTACTGGCCAACAGTTCCGTGATTGCAAAGGCTCGGATCCCAGGCCACGGACAAGTATTGAAAGTGGGCCTCAGCCTTCATTCTCCCACTGTGATCGATGACCTCATGGAGTATTGTCAGCAGGGGCTGTGTGGTCTGATAAAACGGCCAAGTGATCTCAATGAAGTGTTGGCTTTCCATTTGGACAGAGTGCTAGGTCTAAATCGGAGTCTGCCCATTGTGGCCAGAAGATTTAATGATGACTTGCTGCCATACAAATTCACAAATGGAGAAGTTAGGCCAATTGTTTGGTGGGATGTGGACATTCAGCACGTGGATGATCCCAACAATGACCAGAACTCTTTTGCACTGAGCTGGACCCAGTACCAGGCAATGTTACGACAAGAGTGCGGCATGAACAAGGCTCACGGAAACCATGCCATGCCCTGCCTTCGAGTGAAACATTCTGAGTGGGGAAGGTTAGCTCTCTTTGATTTCCTCTTACAGGTAAGATTCTGTCTTGTGGGTGGCGCTCATTAAACACATTCCTTCAAGAAATATACATGGGAGGTATACATGCCAGGAGAACATACTGATTTGGGATGACACAAGATTTATTGCCACATACACAAGAACAATGTACGCCAAACACAATCTGTTGGAAGAACACAGTGGGTTCCAGCATCTGCAGTCTCCTATGTGTCTCCAGCACAAGGTACTGATGCATCAAAGTTCTTACTTGCGGCAGCCATACAGGTACATAATAGTACAAATTAAATGATCACACTGCAGCATGAGATAAAAATAAGGTCATAAATATAAAAGGATAGACAAATAAATCTTCACAGCTGTGGTTAGTGCAAAATAAAATGTGATGCTTCAGTAGTGTACACAGATCTTGTGGTGGTCCCAATGTAGGGTCAGGGAGATTCAAGAGCCTGATGGTTACAGAGTCATACAGAGAGAAAACAGGCCCTTTGGCCCAACCTGCCTACACTGACTAAAACGTCCCACCCACACACTAGACCCATCTGCTTACATTTTGCCCATATCCCTCTAAATTCAATAGTTCCTGCATTAACCACCTCCTCTGGCAGCCCATTCCATACAACCACCAATCTCTGTTTAGAAAAGTAACCTATTAAGTCTCTTAAACCTCACCTTGAACCTATGTCCTCTGGTTGTTGGGGGGGTGAAAAAATGTTCTTGAACCTAAAGATGCTGGATTTCAGGCTTTTGTACCTTACCCCTGTAAGTAGCAGTGAGAAGCGATCCTGACCAAGGTGACAGAGAGTCTTTATATATTGGCTGCCTTCTTGAGGCAGCATCTGACATAAATGTCTTTCAATGCCTATTATAGACATAGCTAGGTTGTGAAACATTATTATCATGTCACCCACTGGCTTACATTACTCCTGGTGCCTTCTGCAGTTGAGTCAGACCTCACAGAAGCTTAGTGAGGGGATAACAGTTTGTACTTATGCGGAAGGGCAGCAGAGCACTACTTACAATATAGTGATGACCCTACAGTTGGAAGGAGTGTCCAAACACAGAAATTAATGTCGTTTGAATAACCATGGGTCAATGAAGCACTCCTTTCAACTCTTTACTATGACAAAATAACTGTTGTTTTGATCGATTATATAATCTGCAATTTTTATGGTTCTGAAGTTTTTTTAAAAGAAAATCTAAATTAGATGCCGTTGTAAATGATGAGATGATTTTTGTTACTGGGATTCACAATGCAAATAAACCTTTGTTGTCCACTTTCAACCAAAAACATCCCTTTCCACTCTTAAACAGTCTTTTTACATACAACCCAAATGAGCTGAACAAAGAAACAAGGATATATTTAACTTTTCAGATTTATTTTTGAGAATTTAAAGCAGCTGTCATGAAGTTTAACAAAGATAGGTTATTGGCGGTGAGCGGGTGGTTTGAGCTAGTGGAGTTGTTCTAGTGAACCAGTACGGACTCGAAAGGCCGACATGGCCTGTTTCCACTCCTTAAATGGTTATATGGTTAAGAAGGTTAAGTATAGCATCAAACAGATGTGGAGGAAGTTGGGTGAAGTAACTCTGCCCCAGTGGATTAATAATGATGCATTCTTATACATTCTTGCTTACTGGTGGTTTCAAGGCCCTATCACAGGAAAATGAGATGGAAAGAAATACAAAGTTGAAGTTCCACAACATATTGGCATTGCAGTCTGATTTAGAAATTTACATGATATATGACTTAAACTGGTTTTGAAATAATTTGTACACATATGCAAGTTTTTACTCATCTGAATATACACATTAACACTCGGAGAAAAACTCATTGATTCACATATTGGTGTTTCAAGCATCTGAACACATATCCTTTTATTCATTCGCATTGACCTCTTCTTTCTTTGGCTTGGCTTCGCGGACGAAGATTTATGGAGGGGGTAAAAGTCCATGTCAGCTGCAGGCTCGATTGTGGCTGACAAGTCCGATGCGGGACTGGCAGACACGGTTGCAGCGGTTGCAGGGGAAAATTGGTTGGTTGGGGTTGGGTGTTGGGTTTTACTTCCTTTGTCTTTTGTCAGTGAGGTGGGCTCTGCGGTCTTCTTCAAAGGAGGTTGCTGCCCTGTGAGGCGCCAAGATGCACGGTTTGAGGCGATATCAGCCCACTGGCGGTGGTCAATGTGGCAGGCACCAAGAGATTTCTTTAGGCAGTCCTTGTACCTCTTCTTTGGTGCACCTCTGTCACGGTGGCCAGTGGAGAGCTCGCCATATAACACGATCTTGGGAAGGTGATGGTCCTCCATTCTGGAGACGTGACCCACCCAGTGCAGCTGGATCTTCACCAGCGTGGACTCGATGCTGTCGGCCTCTGCCATCTCGAGTACTTCGATGTTAGGGATGAAGTCGCTCCAATGAATTTTGAAGATGGAGCAGAGACAACGCTGGTGGAAGCGTTCTAGGAGCCGTAGATGATGCCGGTAGAGGACCCATGATTCGGAGCCGAACAGGAGTGTGGGTATGACAATGGCTCTGTATACGCTAATCTTTGTGAGGTTTTTCAGTTGGTTATTTTTCTAGACTCTTTTGTGTAGTCTTCCAAAGGCGCTATTTGCCTTGGAGAGTCTGTTGTCTATCTCGTTGCCAATCCTTGCATCTGATGAAATGGTGCAGCCGAGATAAGTAAACTGGTTGACCGTTTTGAGTTTTGTGTGCCCGATGGAGATGTTGGGGGGCTGGTAGTCATGGTGGGGAGCTGGCTGATGGAGGACCTCCGTTTTCTTCAGGCTGACTTCCAGGCCAAACATTTTGGCAGTTTCCACAAAACAGGACGTCAAGCGCTGAAGAGCTGGCTCTGAATGGGCAACTAAAGCGGCATCGTCTGCAAAGTAGTTCACGGACAAGTTTCTCTTGTGTCTTGGTGTGAGCTTGCAGGCGCCTCAGATTGAAGAGACTGCCATCCGTGCGGTACCTGATGTAAACAGCGTCTTCATTGTTGAGACCTACACATGCTGAAAATCAGGTATATTAACACACACAAAGTCACATTCACTAACATAAACCACCTTACACTAAATCACATGCTCAAGGAACATGAACAACATAAGTAAGATCGATGTTTACGTGGTCCACCCCAATAACTAAACAATTAGCATAGGCAGGACTGGCATCATGTGTGGGCAGATCAGATAAAGTTAGCCAATTTCCTTCTCAGAAGAAGATTGGCAAGCCAGATGAGCCTTTGTGACAATCCAGTAGTTTTATGGTCCATTAAAGATTTTTTAAAATTTAATTAATTAATTTCAAACACATCTGCAGATCAACATTTTGGGTTTCTAGTTCCCTTTCCAGGAGTTTCCTTTCCTCAATTGCAATGCTCCTCCACCCCTACCTCAAAATTCTAAGTTTCAAGTTCAATCATCTATGGATTATCAAGCACATTGCCTTCAACTCACACAGATGTCCACACACATGCAATCATATGCCAGTTCAGTTAAGACCATTCACTTGTCTACTCCTTCAAACTGTGACAATTTCAATGCAATCACTCGGAGTGCACGGGGCCTCAAACTATAGCTTTGATTGTTTCCTGGGTCCTTCATCAAAGAGATGTCTTTACAGGGAAACAAATGGAGTTATTTGTTAGTGAATGAAGAAATTGAGTTTTCTTGTTGTTTGCAGTATTACAGCCTGGTCAGATTGCACCCCCATTCGACCTTGGGAGCTCAGAGGGATTCCCAGAGAAAAGGATTAGGATCACAGGTAGATTGAGTGGTCAAAAAGGCTTTCGGCAAATTGGCCTTCATCAGTCAGAGTATTGTTGGAAGTTGTATAAGATGTAGGTGAGGTCCCATTTAGAGTAATGCATTCAGTTTTGGTCACCACACTATTGCGAAGGTGTTATGAAGCTGGAGAGGGTGCAGAGATTTATGAAGATGAGGGCATTAGGGAGAGGTTGTGCAGGCTACGGCTTTCCTCCTTGAAGCACAGAAAGGTGAAGAATGATCTCATGGAGGTGTACAAAATCATGAGGGGGATAGATCAGTTAAATGCCCCAAGTCATTTGCCCAGAATAGGGGGAATCAATAAATGGGGACAAGAGGTTGAAAGTGAATGAGGGAGAGATTTAAAAGGGTACTTGAGGGATGACATGTTTGCACAGAGGGTGGTGGTCCATGGAATGGGCTGGTGGAGGAGGTGGTTGAGGCAGGTACTATTGCAACGTATAAAAAACATTTGGATGGACACAATGATAAGATGAGTTTAGAAGGATATTGGCCAAATGCAGGGAGGCAAGACTTGCGTGGGTAGGATGGTTTGGTTGGCATGGGCAAGATGGCCTGAAGGGCCTGTTTCTAAGGTGTCCCATACAAAAGAGGCTCTTACACTGCTGCCACAAAATCAAAAATGGTGTTGGTAAAGTAGAAAGAAATAACGATCAGAATACACACTCAAATAAAAAGGAGGCTTCAGATCTATGGGGATTTTGAAGGCACAGGAGTACTATAGGAGAAGGAGACACTTTGATTCCTTCAGCATGTGCCACGTCCACATTGAGGTGGAGGGAAAGAATTGTCATTGGCACTGGAAAATAATTGATCCTAACCCCTTCAAGAGTCTGGGCACTTGTTCATCTTCAGGACATCAAACTGAGATAATGGAAAATTCCAGGTTCAGTTTGGACTTCTGTTTTTAAAATATGGCTCCCCATCAAATGCTGGTGGTGTCAACTGCTCTCTCCAGGTTTACCACTGTTCCTCTACTTTTCTCTGGTTGGATGTTTGCCCAAAGTAGCACACTACCAAATACCTCAAAATAAATTGTGAGGAAACAAATGGGTAGTTCTTTTTTGTCACAGTTGCACCAAGGCACCACTGACTGACATGGATATTAGAAACAACAAGATTTGCAGCAAAAATAAAATGCAGCTGTCATGTTAGTGCTGGGATTCATTAAATAGTCTTTTTAAAAAATGCCCTGGTCTGGAAGCAATTCACTGATTAGTCATGACCCTGCAGAGCAGACATTAATTACCATGGCCAAATACTGAAACAAACTCTCCCAATAGCTTAAATGAAAACCGAATGTTCAAACAAAAACGGATAAAAAGCAATGCATTCCCCCACAGAGAATGTAAACATTTTTAGCCAACTTTTCAAGGTGCCTGCAATTCTCATGCCCAATATTTGATCATCGAAATGCATTGACTTGCCACTTCTACCCATTTCGACCGAGTGTTCTTCCAACTGTATATTATTTTTATGGATCAGCGTGCAGCCTTCACTTCCTGTTCAAGCTACCTGTGGTCATGAGTCAGAATGACTCCATATTCCATGGAGTCAGCTTCCCTTGGATGCTGAAGGGGCCAGCTCTTTTTGAGTGGCACAATGAAAAATCAATCTGACTTTTACTTAGGGAAAGAGGAAATAATTGACTCTTTTTGAGAGATGCCTTTTTTTCCATAGCAATGCTCCTCCGCCCCTACCTTCGGACCATAGCATGCACTGCTGACTCAGTGGGGAATGTTAATAGGGATCTCAAATGCACACATGGATGCTGCGGTAGAGCAATAAAAATCAGGCCCACACAAGAGCCAGGATTGGAGCAGCATAAGGGTGGATGACAAGGACAGGAACTTCAACACACACCAACTCCTGCTCTCTCATCATGGGAGAAGAATAAAATTTTCCATGAGCTGGAAAAGTGTGGTGTGATGCCAGTGAGGAAAGCACTGGAATCTTTGTCACAAAAACCCTCCAGAGATGATAAACTGAGCCAGAGATGATATTACAGTTGCAGTATCCTCAGATACTGTACATAAATGCCTTTGATGACATTTCTAGTATCATTCAATAAACCAATCTTCCGTCGCATCATTAACTGGCCCTGCAAATCCTGTTTAATGGTTTCCACTTGTGGTCAAGTCCAGAAGCAAGTATTGTAAATATAAAACCCCTCATAAATTTGGTCAGGAATTTGGTGGAAGCTCATTTATCCAAAGAGTGGTAGGAATGTTGAAATCATGACTATAAGGAACAGGATGAGGTAAGTAGTTCCATTTCAATGGAAGCTAGATAAACATATCAGAGAGTAGTGGAAGAGACATTTAAACATATAAGCTACAAGGAGTGAGATGAGAGGATGCTTGCGTGCGGAGTAAATGCTGGCATGGAACCGTTGAGCCGGATGCCTGGTTCCTGTGCTGCAAGTTTGATCTTCAGACAGATTATGAAGTTAACTCAAAATGCAATGGATTCTAGTGGTGTTAAACATTATCCCTCTGTTTCCTTTACTCCAGTTCCCCATCCCCTTTCCTTCTCCTATAAGAGAGCTAACCTTCATAGTCCTCTGATCTCACCCACATTACCTCAGCTTTCCTCTTCTACTTTCCCGCATTTATCTCTTTCGTGTTACCCTGTGCTCCTCCACCTTCCCCTTCCTCCTCCCCAAATATTTGTTGTTCTTTTCTTATTCCTGACAAAGGGCCCAGGCCTGAAACATTGGTTACCCTTCACTTCCTACAAATGCTGCGTGACCTGCTAAGTCTCTCCAGAACATTTGTCAGAATGGATTCTAACCTTGCACACCCCATCCCAGCACCAATAATGAGGACTGCGCCATTTTTCTCAAACTTTTTTTTCATGTTAATTTGATGAATTGAATGAAAGATTTCTGAAAGGTTCACTTATTACAAACAAGAAGCCCTTTATAGAATTGAAATACTCAAAAACCCTAAAGAGATTGTAAAATCCATGAAATTTCTGTAAGTAGTGACACATTCTTTCACTGCTGATCTCCACACTGTATCTTCTCAGAGACCAGCTAGCCCCCACCTCACTACTGGATGGTGTTCCCACTGTCCTGGAGTTAGCTTTTCACAGTCCATTGTACCGTGTCACTAAACCAAATGCAAGAATGCTTCAGCCTTTCCAAGTTACCTAAATAAAAATAGGACATTCTTTGCTTCTGTCAGCTATCTCACACAGCAAGGCAACTCAGATATTTTGCTTAAGTAGAATTTAGATTGTATTTACAGCAGAGAAACAACCCATTTGTCCTGCCTGGTACACAATAGTTCCTTGCACTTTCTCACACCTTCCTTCCCGTCTTGCCTGGTCATAATCTTCCTGTGTTCCTTTCTCTTTCATGTACATCCGTGTTATTTGATTATCTGAATCATTTTTGTGGTAGCAAGTACCATGTTCTAACTGCACATTGGCTAAATTTTCTGCACGACCGTATATTTATGGCCCTGTGTTCTGAACAAATGAAAACATCCTGGCCAAAGAGATGGGAAGGTGAGAAGACCTTCACTCTCCAAGGGTTTTTTAAATTTTATTTCAGAATTTTAAACCCACATAAATGTATATATATTTAATAAAGCTGCAAGAGAAAAATTTATTTAAAAAAATACCTCTCCCTCCCTCCATTCACGCACCCTGCCCCTCAGAATATACCAAAAGAAAAGAAAGAAAGAGAAGGAAGAAAGAAGTTTGGAGAATGTAAAAAAAGACATAAAATCTCAATACTAATAATAATGGAACTGGAGGTTACCAATGGGATGAGCTTTCAGACAGTCTTTCAAAATTTTAAACCAACATATTGTAAGTGTGGCCTCCATATTTAAAAACAATTGATATTTATTACAACAATTATGCTATATTTTCAAATGGAATACAACTACACAGTTCAGCATGCCGTCTCTCCAACCCTAAATCTGTATCTGATTTCCAAGTAATGACTATGCACTTCCTAAAAACAGCTAAAGCAAGTCATAAAAATCCAATTTGATACAGTTAACCTTAATTTAGGTCTAATCACTTTAATATTACTCAACAAAAACAACATCGGATCCTGTGGGAGTTCAACCCCTAATATTTTCTCCAAAAAATTTTCTACCTCTAACCAAAATGTTTTACTCTAGTACACTTATGACTCTCCATGATTAAACTTCCTGTCCAGGTTTTCATTCTGTTTCCAAACCCTTCCATGACCTTGCCCTCTTTATCCTGTTAGCTCCTCTGTCCTGATCAAGCTCTCCAATTCTGGTCTTCCCTGATCCCCAACTATACAACTATTTATTGGCTTCTGAGCATTTTAGAATTTTAAAATTTATTTTACCTGGTATTAGCAATAGTACCTGCCAGAGAAACAGCATGAATCAAACCTTTGGAGGGCCATCAAGAGCCATTCAGTTGGTCACAAATTCTTGGCTCCGTTGGTTAGATACTAGAAATAAAACAAACATTTTTTTTATGACTAGGGATGGATTAAATAAGATAACCATAAACAATCAGTTTTCTTTTTCAGTTACATATACAATTTAATAATAAGGAATTCAGAAATATATTTTCTATCCTCTAATTTTCTGTAGGTTGCAATGATCAAAGCTCAAAAAAGTCATGAGAAAGAATGAAGAGGATAGTTCCAGACTTAAGTTGAAGCAAACCTTAAGTAATTAAACTTGATTCCCATTAGAAAAACACTGAAGGAGACTCAACAAACAGCCTTGAAATAATCCAAGGAACAGAAGGAATTGATGTCTCTCTGTTTAATTGAGGCTATGGGCTGAAATGCATGTCCATAAAATTCATAAGTCTTGCACTAAAGTACAGATGGAAATAAATTTCCATCCCACACATCCTGCAGTCCGCACCACATCTGCCAAGAACAGTGTCCTTTAAAAGAGGTGGTTCAAGGTAAATTCACACACTTAAAAGACATTAGATTGATAGCAACTATCCATACTTCATCAATATTTGTTGGGAAATTAAAATATGGGAAAATGGGAGAGTAACAACACAATAATTTCTTCCAGAGGAGAGGATTTTTAGCATGGTGGTCTTCAGATGAGGAGGGAGAGCTCAAAAGATTTGCCTGACCATAAGGTTTCTTTTTCTCGGAGCTTGCCTGTCTGGCCTAGACACTTGGTACACATTAAATTCTTTTGGTTTCTTCACAACATATACTTATGTCAGTTTTGAGATTCCCGAGCCAGTGGGACTTGGTTTAGAATGTGACCACAATCGTTATTTGAAAAGACCTAGTTAATAATATTTTTGGCATCTACTCATATCTAATCTTCAGTCCCAGCCTTACATTCCATGCTAATGTTAAATTGATCCCTCCAAGTAATATTCATGGTCCTTCTTTCAATATTCTTCACCTCTTAAAATATTCCTTTCATTGACACATGTCTGGCTCTTAATTATCTTTAAGATTAAAACCAAAATATTCCGGATGCTGATAATCTGAAATTAAAATGGAGGTTCCTGCAAATAGTCAACAATTGAGGCATACAAGAGACTGCTAGAATCTGAAGCTAAAGACAATCTGTTGGGGAGCAACTGAACAGACCAGGCAACATCAGTGGGAGAAAGAGAATGGTCAACTTTGCAAGCCGGAACCCTGGATTGGGACTGATGCAGATTGTATTTACCAGAAATTCAGCCAGTTGAAGTTCAAGTTAATTGTCACAGTTACAAAGATAGTGATAGAGGTTGTCTTGCGAGGAGCCCAGTAAGTATTTTATACATGGTACAGTACAACTCCAATTATCCAAAATTGGATTCTCCAATATCCTCATTTATAAAAAAAAAATTAAAATTGTGGATAAATGAGGATATCCAAAACAAATCAGAAATCATCATTTATCCGAATTTTTTTCGGAGCCGAAATTACCTCACAGGTTGAAATAAAATTCACCCGAAGTGGAATTAGAACAATGGTTGTCCTCGTTTCAGGTTAACTCCATCCAGTTCTTCTTTACCTTCCCCTATCGACTTTTCTCTCCAACTCTCCCTCTCAAATTACACACCATTGTCTCCCAGCTGCAAGTGGTTGGAAGAATCCCTTGTCCTGGCATCATCAAGGAGTGCGACCTCCTGGCAGGAGCAGGGACGTCCGGCCTCCAGCAGAAGTGGGGATGTCAGTCTCCCGGCAGGAGTGGGGCCTTGGTGGGAAGGTTTTGGAGATCAGCGGGTGGTCAGCATTTTTCTTGTGAGAATTAAATATTATTTTATTATTTAAAAAGCCGTCCCTTGTTGTTTGTTGTTGTTTAAACACTGTTACAAATGATTTGCTGTTGCTACTAGGCTGTTTTTTTTTAAATTACCAGTTATCCGAAAAAAATATTTATCTGACATAGGTCCGGTCCCGACCATTTTGCATAATCAGAGTTGTACCATATAAGAAAGGGGAAAGAGATATAAGTGCCACAAGACTCGGACCACCAGTTTCAGGAACAGCTGCTAATCCTCCACCATCAAACTCCTCAATGACAAACTCAATCACAGACTCATTTAAGGACTCTTACTTGTGCACTTTATTGATTTTCTTTTTGCTCTCTCTCTGAATTGCACAGTCACTTTGCTTACATTCGTTATCTGTTTACAGTTCTTTGCTTTTTTTTAAAACATATTTTACACTGTGTACAGTTTATTTTTAGCACTACCGATGAATGCCAATTCTGCTGCGCCTGAACGTATGTATGTACTCATTCAATAAATCTGAAATCTGAAGACATAGAACAAAAGTGCAGAATTACAAGTCTCTTTTACACAACCTCTTCAAGGCTGGAATATTGCACCTTTATTGCGCCACACCGTTCTGTTAAAAAGTACGAACGTGGAATGGGGGGGGAGCCTTTACACTGGCAGCGGAGGTAGTCACAGCACTGAGTCGCATTATGTCGGCATTGTTTGGTTCAGTGTAAAAAGGCAAAGCCAACTTAATGACGTGTCTTCTTTATGGCAGTATTGTAAGATCTCTGTGTAAAAAGGGCTACAGAGAGAGATCAGTGGGTATGGAGGTAAAGGCAACATAATTTTACTATTCTGGGGTTCATTCAAGACTCTGATCTCAGAAGGGAAAAAATGTTCTTGAATTTGGTGTGAATACTTGTGAATCTTCTTCCAGGCGGTAGGGGGAAAGGTGAAGAAAATGTGGCTGGGGTGGAAGGTTTAAGTTTTAAGTTTATTTGTCTCAAAATACCCAGTACAGGTAGAAGAGTTCTTCTGTGAGTGGACTAACAGTTAATCTTTAATACTCATACAGGTATCCATGATGCACCATATCTGTCCTCACCCAGTACAGTGGAGGGGGGGATTAAATTTATATTCTTTGATCTTGATAAATATGTGTGTATACATATATACATACATACATATATATATATATATATATATATATATTAGCACATCAAAGACATCAAAGACTTGTTGACTCAAATAAAGGCTTTTATTAACACAAGACTGGAGCGTAGTACATCGAGGTCAACCAATCCAGATTGACCTGGGTCTGGTTAGGAGCAGCCCTTTATGACCTGCCAGTAGACGTGGCTACAGCTCTCAGCCAATCATATTACTATATGTAAATATATACAAATATATACATTGGTGATAGTATCCTGTATGCACACACATGATATTGTATTTTCTGTTTTGTTCCCTTTTCTTCATTTTTATTGTTTTTCATAATAAATAGAGTATAAAATTGAAAAAGACAAAGCACAATTTACAGGGTGTAAGATTGCAATGAAAAGAGAAAAAATTGCAACGCAGAGGCAACATTGTGAAGAGAAAGAATAGAACTAATTGTTCAGGTTAACGATGTTTTATTAGTAATGGAAATACTTCAAGATAAATGGGTTCTAAGAAGCAAAGAAATAGGAGGAGGAAAAATTGAACCTGTCAAAAAAGGGTGAAAGTAGAATAGGTTAAATGATTAAAAGAGTTATTAGTGTAAGGTAACAAAACCCAAGAGGAGGTGAAATGCAAAACATCTGTCTGAAATTACCAAAGGAAATTCAAAGAGATGCAAAAAAATCTGGAATAAAATTGCAGGAACGTTGATTAGCAAAAACTGTTCACCTTGCTACTGATCCTGGAAAGTTAGAATGTTGCTCATCAGAAGATGAAGCTTTCCAGTCTTACAAGTTTTGTTGAAACAATCCAGGAGGCCAATGACAAGGCCAGAAATGGAGCAAAATTTAAAGAGTCAAATGAATAAAGGACAGGATCCTGCTGGTGAATAGTAGGGCAATTCACTACAAAATGGTTAGCATACGACATTTGGCCTTCTCTCTCGGCTTCATATCACTCATACTAATGATCGCCTAATTCAGCGCACCAGATTCAGATTGGTTTAGGTGTTGGCAGTGATTGGCAAAGCAGCATAGCCAGGGGAGGCGAGCATTCACGGGACATGGCCCCCTGTACTAGAAGTATCCTGTACTGACAACTGGTCCCACCTCCCGCCTCCTCCCCCTGGAGCCTGGTTTGCTGCCTAAACCAGAACCCCTCTGAAGCCTGTTCATGAACCCTACCTGTGTTGTAAGCTAATAAAAGCGTTCTCCCTCCAGTCGAGCGTGAGCTTTTATCTACGCTACAATTTTATTAGCTTACAAACAAGGACGGAGGCGTTGCTCATCCCCAGTATGCTGTTTATAGACCCCCAGTCCCCTGACGTGGCTGAGGAGTTCGCATATTGACTAGTCTGCTTCCAGGCCTACCTAAACGCGACCAGGGACATCTTCCATACAGACCAGCTCCGGAAGTTGGTGCTCATCTCAAGGGTAGGGATGAAGGGGTATGTAGTCGTCTGAGACTGTCTGACGTACGAGGCCGCCGTCGAGGTGCTGAAGGCCCACTACATGAGGGCCTCGAACGAGGTCCTTGAGAGGCACTGGCTCGCCCTAAGCCATCAACGGCCCAGATAATTGATTAACTACCTGCTGGATCTGCAGACGCTGGCTAAGAACTGCAGGTATGAGGCCACTTTGAGCCACGGCCGGGAAGATCTGGGACACCCTGATCGCAGGGGTCCGCTTGAGGTACATGAGGCAGCGACTGCTCAAGTCGGGAAGGAAGGACTTTGCTAGCCACGTTGAGCTGGCAAAATTACTGGAACAGGCCAATCTTGAGAACAACAACCTTGAGGCCAGCGAACTCGCGCTCTTGGGTGAGCACCTCCAAGGACCAGCTGCTCCTGCTTCGGCAGCCCCCGTAGCTTCCCGAGCCCGGGAGTGCTTTTTCTGTTGCAAGGGACAGCACCTCTGTGCCTGCTGCCCGGCTAAAGACTTGGTGTGCTCCAGCTTTGGGAAGAAGGGTCATTGGGCGAGGGTCTGCCACACGAAGGGAGGTCCAGGGAAGTCCACATCCTGTACCACTCCTGGATCCAATTCCAGCCCCAAGTCGTCTGCCCTAGACTTGCTCAAGATCGCCTGATGCGCAACCCGCTGCATACAGAAATTGCGCAAAAAGGCTCGGTGGCCATCCTGCAGCAGCCCGATTTTGAATTCAGCACCATCATCATCGTCAGAGGAGGAAGGAGGGCGACCATCTTGCCGCACCATGAGGTTGGCGCCATCTTATGTGCACAGGTTGACTCAGGACAGAGGGGGCCACTCGAGGGAAGAACATGGCATCTCCAGCAACCTGGCATCGCTGGTCCTCAACCAGAATAGACGTCACCAGCTCAGCAACTCGATGGTGACGGTGAAGGCAAACGGACATTCGACCAAGTGCCTGATTGACACACGCTCCACGGAAAGTGTCATAGACTCACAGACTGTGCAAAAATATAACTTAAAAATGTACCCCTCTTATTACTGAATCTTCCTAGTGTCCCAGTTCCATTCGGCGCGTGTACCCAAACATTGTACAGTTCATCTGTCATTTGAAGGGAGGGAATTTTGTAAATTTCACATGTACATTCTGGATGAATTGTGTGCTCCAGCACTGTTGGGTCTGGACTTCCTGTGTCACCTTAAAAGTGTGCCCTTGGAGTTTTTTGCTTCCCTTCCCCCAGTTACAGTTTGGAACAGAACCCACTTGTAGCCACTCCACGCTGAACATCAACACTCTCCCGTTCCAAAACCTGTCTGCCGACTGTATGCCCATCACCACCAAGAGCAGGAGGTACAGCACAGTAGACAGGGAGTTTATAAAGATGGAGACCCAGCGCCTGCTGGAGGAGGGGATCATTGAACCCAGCACCAGCCCGTGGAGAGCGCAAGTGGTGGTAGTAAAGGGGGAAAACAATTCCAGGTTAATGATTGACTATAGCCAAACAATTAACAGACACACTTCTGGATGCATACCCCCTCCCTCATATTTCGGATATGGTGAACGATATCACGCAGTATCAGGTCTATTCAACCATCTACCTGAAAGCTGCCTATCACCAGCTGCCAATCCCTTCCGAGGACCACCCATAGATGGCATTTGAGGCTAATGGTTGACTCTATCAGTTCCGGAGGGTCTCTTTCAGTATTACCAATGGGATGTCTATTTTCCAGCGGCAGATGGACAGGATGGTGGAGGAGTATGGGTTGAAGGCTACCTTCCCCTACCTCGACAATGTCACCATCTGTGGCAGACCATGACACCAATCTCCAGAGCTTTCTCCATGGGGTGAGAGCCCTGAATCTCACCTACAATTCTGACAAATGTGTATTCAGGACTACATGACTGGCTACGTGGTGGAGAATGGTGTCATTGGCACCGACCCTGATAGGATGTTCCCCCTGTTAGAGCTTCCCCTCCCCAGAACCACAAAGGCTTTGAGGACATGCCTGGGGTTTTTCTCATATTACACCCAGTGGGTCCCTCAATATGCTGACAAGGTTCGTCCCCTCTTAAAGGCCACCACTTTCTCCCTTTTGGCTGAAGCCCAGAGGGCTTTTAATTATCTCCAAAGTTACATTGCAAAAGCCGCCATGTATGTGGTAGATGAGAATATACCTTTTCAAGTGGAAAGTGATGCCTCGGTCATAGCCCTGGCCGCTACTCTCAATCAGGAAGGCAAGCCGGTTGCCTTTCTCTCATGGATGCTTCAAGGCTATGAGCTCCAGAACTCATCTGTGGAAAAGGAGGATCAGGCCATTGTAGAAGCTGAAAAGCACTGGAAGCACTACCTGGCTGGGAGAAGATTTACACTCCTCGAGGACTGTCTGTCGCATTATGTTCAGCAAAGCCAAGAGGGGCAAAATCAAGAACGACAGAATTGCTAGGTGGAGGATTGAACTCTCCACCTACTGTTTTGACATCGCCTACTGGCCTGGGCCGTGGATGGCACTCCAGATGCCTTGTTCAGGGGATGCTGTGCCTCTGCACACACCGGTCATCTACAGACCATACACAATGAGCTCTGCCATCCAGGGGTCAACTGCATGGCTCATTTTGTCAAGTCCCGCAATTTGCTCTACTCGATAGAAGACGTCAAGGAAATGACCAGGTCATGCGAGGTCTGCACTGAGTGCAAGCTGCATCTTTTTCACCCCATGAAAGCGCACCTGATTAAATCATCCAGGCCTTTCGAACGGCTCAGCATCGATTTTTAGAGACCTCTCCCCTCCACGAATGAGAACACTTATTTTCTCTCAGTCATCGACGAGTATTCCCGCTTCCCGTTCACCATCCCATACTTGGACACATCCGCCTCATCCATTATGAAGGCCCTAGACTCTATTTTCACCCTGTTCAGGTATCCCAGCTATATTCATAGTGACCGGGGCTCAGCCTTCATGAGCAACAAGTTGCGTCAGTACCTGCTGGTGAAGGGTATCGCATCCAGCAGGACTACTAGCTACAACCCTGGGGGAACGGGCAGGTTGAAAAAGAGAATGCCACAATCTGGAAGGCTGTAAAACTTGCCCTGAAACAAAAAGGCCTTCCAGACTCGCACTGGCAGGATGTCCTCCCCATTGCGCTCCACTCAATTCAGTCACTACTATGAACTGTGACTAATGCTATTCCTAATGAGCTCATGTTTACATTCGACAGAAGGTCGGCATCAGGGACTACATTCACAGCCTGGCTCACTAGTCCTGGTCCAGTCCTTCTCAAGAAGCACATGAGGAAAAGCAAGACCAACCCCCTGGTGGAAAGGGTAAAATTGCTCCATGCCGACCCCACGCATGCCTACATGGAGTACCCAGTTGTCAGGGAGGACAGTCTCCATCAGGGTCCTGGCACCCGCCGGAACAGAGGATCCATTGCCTCAGATGTCCCACAAGCTCAGGCGCTCTATTGTTGAGCTGGAGCCCCAGCCCCTACCCTTTTATCACAGGCAGGCCAGGAGACTCAAGGAGCCCAAGGCCCCCCAGTGTTATGGCACTTCATCCGGATCTCCAGACCACCGGAGTGACTGAATCTGTAAATAGTATTGTAAATACTTCTCTTCTGTGTCTATTACTGGCTTCTGATCCTTGTTCTCTTCATCTACAGACCCTTAATTCTGAAGGGGTGAATGTAGTGAACTGGGATTCACTAGAAATGTGCTGTACTGACAATTGGTTCCACCTCCTGGTTCCTCCACCATGGGCCCGTATATAACCCTGGTTTCCCGCCTAAACTCAGAACCCCTCTGAAGCCTGTTTGTCAACCCTACCTGTGTTTTAAGCTAATAAAAGCGTTTGTTCTCCAGTCAAGTGTGAGCTTACATCCCCAAAATGAGTTACTGAGTTCCCCACTTATCAGCAGCACTTGGTTTAATCTCCATGTGCTATATAAGCTGTTATGTCAGAGGGAGGGGAAAAGTGTGACGGTGGTACATGGCAGGTAAGGCACCCGCGCGCCCCTCCCCACTGGCTGAGTGAATTTTCAAACGTCAGTTTGTGGACCTCCCCCCGGCAGTTACCCTAATGCTCCCACTTAGACTTGTTCGGATGCCAACTCTGCCTTGCTGTGTTGGCAGATCTCCACCCAGATCTCCTTTTTCTATTTAAATCTTCAGCACACAGCAGAAAAAGAGGCATTTTGGGGGTAATAGTAGCTGACAGTTCTATGCTTGCTGGTGATATAATTATGAAGTTTACATTAAATTCAGTCTTCTGAAAGCCACCATCACTGACAGACATCCCTGAGAAGGGGAAATGTTCCAGACGCGTCAAATTGCCTGCATATAATGAGAATATGTTTCCCCCAGGTTCACGATCGCCTGGATCGACACTGTTGTGGCTTTAATCCAGAAATCTCAGAGCCCTGTGTGGAAGATCTGATGCATGAAACATGTGGCAACCTTAAGGAGCAGCTTCTTGTCCACATCCTGGTATGTTGGAAAAAGGAAATGAGAGAATGGTCCGATGTGAAATGAAACACTTTTCTTTTAACGATGCAATACAGCAGCAGACCCTTCTGGCCCACGAAACCTGTCCCACTCAATTAACCTATGCATTTTGAAAGGTGAGCGGAAACCCACACAGGTCATGGGAAGAATGTATAAACTCCTTGCAGACAACGGTGAATTCAAATCCAGGTCACTGGTGTTGTAATAGCATTGTACTAACAGCTACACTAACCTTGTTACTTTTGGGATATTCAGAAGTTCTTTATATCCCAAAGCACTTTAGAGGCATTCTTGAAATGTAGTCACTGTTATCAGAAATGCAGTTGCCAATTTATATACAGTAAGTTTTCAGTAACAGGTAATAACCAGACAATTGATTATATTGATGTACATTGAGGATTAAATATTGGGCTCAAGACAGCCCTCTTCCATTTTTTTTAATACAATATCATGGGATCCTTTAAGCTCACTCAAGAGGAAAGATGGGCTTAAATTTAAAATGTAGACGTACAGCACGGTAACAGGCTATTTCGGCCCATGGGTCCATGCTGCCTAATTACACCCAATTAACCTACACCCTCCCCCAGCACTTTTCGAATGGTGGGAGGAAACCGGACCCCCCGGGGAAAACCCACGCAGACACGGGGAGAATGTACAAACTCCTTAAAGTGCGGGATTCAAATGTAGTAAACAGCTATGCCAACTGCACAGCCCTGATAGTATGGCTCACATTAAAGTTGGTAGCTCCAACAACAGTGCAACATTGAGAGAGACTACACAGATATGGATCTCAAATCTCTCGAATGGACCACAACACATATCTGGCTCATGGTACAGTACTATTTAATGGGACACTGCTGTATTTTGCTGCCTGCAACGATTCCACTGACTGGGGGTAAGATGGGAGGGGATGGGGAGTCTCAGCTGTATCTCCAAGTGGCTTGCCAAATGATTACACTCATTCATCTTGCACTACTATTGAAGTCTCTGGGACTTCAGACAAACCATAGCAATAGGCCAGAGATTTTAATCTACAAAAGTACAGAACAAATTAGAAACAAAATTATTTCACCATGTTATGTAATGTAAGGCACTCATCCCATCAACTACTTCCTCTCCTTTTCTTACTGGGTATTGTTTAACTGTTGCTCACAAATTGCAAGTGCAATAATTTTGCCCTATACAGTTAATAATTGGTGGGCCATTTTATGGAATGCATCTCACCTGACACTGCACCACATCATCAAATATGACTCCAGTTCTTTGATCAATCTTATATGACCTTTATGTCCAGACCAGTGTAGCTCATCAACAGAAACTTCATTCAACACTCCATGTAAACAGAGGGATTACAAATTCTGGGAACTTGCAATATATGAATTCCCAAAGACTTTGCACCATTGACAAGGCACAAGTTAGATACTTACTGTCCATTTGCCTGGAGGAATGCAGCTCCCACAAGGGGTTTGATACCATACAGAATAAAGCTATCCATCCGATTGTCTCTTCCTTCACAACTTTAAATTTTCACTCCAACACTTCCACATTGTATTTGCTCCATAAAATGTCCTGCAGCAGTTTATTCAAAGGTCTTTGATATCACCTCCTGCCACATAGAAGAGGGGCAGCAGAAAGGTAAGACAGCAATCTGCGACATCTCCAAGTCATTTATGACACTGGCTTGAAGGTTGTTAGCTGTCAGTTTAGTCACTATCCAATGGCAAGGCAGTGCAGAATTCAGAGGACTTGTTTAGCATTCCACCCAAGTTCTCCAGACAATAGGCTGATTTGCAACCATCCCAAATGACAGCAGCACCGAAAATGAGTTGGTGCCTTGGGGTATATTATTGTGACTGCATCTAAAAAGCATTTAAAACGTCATAAGTTGACAGCTCTTGTATTTATAAATATGAGCGATTTGGTAAAGACTTGCTGTTCTCTGTCAAAGTTTGATCTGCTGATGATCTGCCTCAAGCCCAAGCGCAGGAAGTCCCAGATGTCCCAGACCATCAGAGGATGAGGGGAAATTTATTACAGGTTTACAAAATTATGAGGGGTATAGATAGGGTAAATGCAAGCAGAATTTTTTCCACTGAGGTAAGAACTAGAGGACATGGGTTAAGGGTAAAAGGTAAGAATATTTAGAGGAACTTCTTCACTCAGAAGATGGTGGGAGTGTGGAACAAGCTCCCAACAGAGGTGGTAGATGGGGGCTTGATTTTGACATTTAAGAGATTTAATAAGTACATGGATGGGGAGGGTATGGAGGGATATGGTCTGGGTGCAGGTCAATGGGACAAGACAGAATAGTAGTTCAGCACAGACTAGATGGACTGAAGGTCATGTTTCTGTGCTGCAGTGTTCTATGGCTATTGACGCACGTCCAGTAACCTTTGGCACACGTGTGGAATTCAGAGCATATGTGTGCCAAGGCTGTGGGTCACATGTTGGCTTACCTCAGATAAACAACACAGAACCCAACAGGGTTATCTTTGTGAGTCTTTTAGAGAAATATACATGGCAAAAATACTTTCTAGTAAGATGTATCCTGAAGTTTCACTGAAGAACCACATTGAATCTCTATTTCAGTTGTGCATCTGTTGGAAGTATTTACAGTATTCTAAGTTCTGTTTTTCATCCAGTGTGCACATTTTCTATGATATAGCCCAGATTTTTCTATATATGAAAAGTCTGGATTTTCAATCACTTAGGTACAAGTTGAGTTTAATTTCTTGTTCGCATTGATCTTTTATTAAACAAAGCTGCATATTACGCTTGAACTGATAATTTGTGATTCACTTGCAGATGCTTTTTATCAGTATTTCTGAACAAAGGGTTTGACTCTCTTTCTGCAACCAGATTGTTGCACAAAAGCACTTTCACAGAGTCAATGAAAATTTCTTGAGGCCATTCAACCCATTGTATTTATGCTGATTAAAAAAAGAGCTTCCCAACATTCCATCCTTTGAGTTGTTTGTTGTCATGTGTACCAAAATTGAGCAAAAAACTTTATTTAGCAAGCAAGTCAACTCATACTCATGCACAGCAACAACAAGTAGTGCAAGGATAAAATAACAGGATTACAGTAACTCAAAGAGAGCAGGGTGTAGTGTTACAAAGATAAAATGCCGGAGAGAGAGAAAAAAAATGTACAGTTGAAAAGTACATCATCTTTCACCAATGAGAGATCCATTTGAGAGTCTGATAACAGCAGGAACTCTCCTTGAATCAGGAGGTTGTTTTTAAACTCATATCTTCTACCCAATGGTAGAAGAGAATGTGACCAGGGTGGAATGGGTCCTCCAGCTTCCAGCTTACCTGAGGCAGTGCAAGTTATAGATGGATTCATTACGGTACAAATCACATCTCAGGCACTTTTAAAATGTGATAAGAGTTTCTGCCATTTCAGAGCAAGTTCCTCAATCACTTATCCTTCTGGCCATAAAATAACCTAATTTCTTTAATCCTTCTGTGGTAAACCACTGTGATGTATAATTATCTGGTCAAGCATGCCTATTGGCCAGTTGTATCTGTGGCCCCTCCCCTCAGGCTCCTGTATAAAAGTGGCTGTTCCACAGTCCCCTGCAACTTAGTGCAGGACAACTGAACAATAAGGATATGCTATTTTCTCAAGTAAATTAAAGCCCATTGGTTTCTCCACAATAGTCTCCTGAGTGATTGATGGCGCATCACCTTCCATCAATTCTTCAGTTCAATTAAGTTTATTTTCACTTTATATCTAGTACAGTGATGAGGGTTCTTTTGCAAGCTGTCTCATAAATTAAATTCTAGCCTCACACAATCAAATAGAGTAGAAGCATAAGAGCATAGAGTTACAATGAAAATATTAACAATTATCACCAAGCAAGGGCAGCACTGTTATACCCCTGGATTTTGACTTTTCAACAGAAATAGGTTCTTTCTATGCATCCATACCCTTTATCATTTTATATGCTTCAATTACAGTCAGTCTCAGTCCCCTTGGTTCCAAACAAAACAACCTTAGTGTATCCAATCTTTTCTCACAGCCATAATTTTTCAATTCCTCCCACGTCGTGATTTATTCCCTAATGCACTTTCTCTTGAACAACCAAATCTTTTCTCTAAGATGGTGAACAGAACTAGAGGCGGTACCCAAGCTGTGGCCCAATTTTACCATTTATGACAATTTTAAATTTTCAATCACTTATATACAAATCATATTTTTTTCTTGCAGACACACAGGATACTGCAAATGCTGGAATTTGTAGCTGAACACAATCTGCTGAAGGAACACAGCGGGTCGAGAAGCACCAGTGGGAGAAAACAAATGGTTGATGTTTTGAGGGGAAACTCATTATCAACACTGAAGGATTTTGGCTTGAAACGTCATCCATTCTTTTTCTCCCCTTTATGTCGCTTGACCTGCTGAGTTCCTCCAGCAGATTGTGTTCAGATTCACATCAATTTCTTGTTACATTGTTTCCAATTCTAGCATAACCTTCCCATTCTGTTATTGTCTGCTTCAACAAATCAAAGAAAGCATCTTGTACACTTTTGTAACTATGTTATTGATCTTTGTACTGTTCAATAGTCCCCCATTTATTATGTATTCCCTTGTCTTGTTGCACCTCTTTGACTAGTTTGGTAGTGTATGAGGCTATGGACAGACGTGTTGGACGATCCTTCAAGGTCCAAAAAAAACTACCAATCACAGTCAGGACTACAGTGTCATGACACAATCAACAATTAGTCATGCAGTTGTCTGATGTGCAATGATTAATAGCCCTCTGGGTAAAGAAATATTAGTTACAGCACACTTCTCTGAATTCAATTTCATTTCCCATTTTCCTAATCAGTCCATCTCTATTTCAAATGATTTTCATCTCCTTGAGAAAAAAACGGGCTCATTTTTGTATCATCCTCATTATTTCTATCATTGTCCCTACATCTGATGTGAAGTTATTTCTTTACCCAGAGGGCTGTTAATCATTGCACATCAGACAACTGCATGGCTAATTGTGGAGTATAGTCATGACTGTGATTGGTAGTATTTTTGGACCTTAAACAATCGTCCAACACATCTGTCCATAGCCTCATGCTCTACCAAACCAAGGATACCTGTAGATTGGGGTAACAACACCTAATATTCCATTTTGGCACTCTCCAACCAGATGGAATTAACATCGACTTTTCTGGTTTCTGTTACACCAATCCCTGTTCTCCCTCTCTTCCTTAACTCCCTGTCTTCTTTCCTCCAGCTCTCCACTCCCTTCCCTCTCCATACCCAGAGACATCCCCTCTGCTGTTTACAGTTGTTTCCTCCCTCCCTTATCCACCTATTACCTCTTGCCTGTGGGACTGTGCTCCTCCCCCTGCACCTCACCACTTTATTCAGGTGCCTGCCTACATTTTGCTCATACCTTGATGAAGGACTCAAACCCAAAATTTTGGTTCTGTATCTTTATCTTTGCTATTAAAAAAATACACTGTTTGACCTGTTGAGTTTCTTCCGCAATGTGTTTTTACTAGGACAGTGTTGGAAAGTGTTCTGCTAAAAGATCAAATGTGATCTTATTGACTAAAAGAGCAAGATCAGGGTGACTCTTGCTTCTCATGATCCGGCTATATGGGACAGACTTGAGGGACTGCACTTCTCACCTTAATCATCCATTTCAATTTTTGGGGAATATTTTATTTATTTTTTTAAAAATCCAACCATGCAATCAACAAAAACAAGAAAAAATTGAATACAAAGTAAAGGTAATCCCCCACCCTCCCATGAAAAGTTAAGAAAGAAAGACAGTAAGTCCCAAAGAAAAGTGAAGAAGAAAAAAGAAAAGGAAAGAAAAGAGAGGAAAAGAGAAAGAGGGATAGTCAGGGATCCTTTGTGTCTACCCAGAAGTTTCACATTTTATGATTTATCTGGATCTCGAGGGGACGCTAGTGCAGGTCTCGTGGGTGCGATGGGGCACAATTAAAGATTTGCACCTACATTTTGTGGAAATGGCTGCCATATTTTTAAGAACATGACGTACTTATTTCTTAGGTTATAGGTAATCTTCTCAAGGGGAACACAACAACACATTTCCTCATTCCAATGAATTGTACCTAGTAACTTCCGAGTAACCGTGATACATTTTCTGGCCACTGCCAATGCAATCTTGACAAATATTGTTTGATTTTGGGACAACCTCATTTTAAGTCTTATACTGGCAACATTCCCCAGTAAGAATAGTTTTGGGTTCAATGGAAATTGAATTCTTGTAATTTGCTCTAAAGTGTTTCCCCAGATCTACCCCAAAGGGTCTTAGCTTGGAACATGCCCAAGTTGAATGTAAAAAGTTCCTATCTCCTCACTGCACTGATCCGAAATGTATGATTTTAATTTATTTAGTTTTTGCAGTGTGATATCGCTGGTGCAAAAAATTATATTGCATCAATCTGTATCTCAGATTTATTGTATTTGTCATACAGTCCTGACATAAATTGGACCAGCTTTGATCACCAACACTTATATTCAAGTCTGATTCTCATCTCTGTCTAGATTGTTTGAGGGTTCCCATTTGAAGTAAATCAATACATTGCTGAAGTAAATTTCTTGGTGTTTCCCTTTCGAATCAGAATCTCCACATCACTACACTTTGATAAAGTCATTGTCAAGCCCAGTTTATCTTTTAAGTATCCTCGTAACTCAAAGAGCAGAATATTGTATTGTTAGCAATAGCATACTTATTTTTTAATTGTTCAAATGACACAAGTTTCCCCTGCTCATAACAATACTCAAGGAACCTGATTCCTTTTCGGAATCAGATATCTAAAATCTTATTACCCAGTGTTAAGAGTATTAATCTATTCTGAGTCAGGGCTTTTGTTTGGACACTTGCCGGCATTTTCTCATACTTTGATGAAGAGCTCAAGTCCAAAATATCAGTTCTGTATCTTTACCTTTGGTACCTAAAGGACTCGGGTTGACCTGCTGAGCTTCTCCAGCATTTTGTGCTTTTACTTCAACCGTGGTGTCTACAGAATTTTGTGATTTTATTCTGAGTAAGGAGTGTTTTTGGTGATATTCCTCCCTTAGTCCCCATCTGGTAATTTATTTTGCTCCAAATATTAATTATATATTTTAACAAGGGGGCTTCTTTCTTACCAGATATTAATTTTGAGTCCCATTTATATATAAAATCCTCTGTTATCTTCTCTCCCACTTTATGCAATTCTATTTTCACCCATAAAGACTTACCTCCTCCTTCGAATAGAGAGGTAAGAAATTTAGTCTGGGCAGCCCAATAATAATTTTTAAAGTTTGGAAGTTGCAAGCCTCCCAGCTCATATTTCCAGATGAATTTTTCTATAGAGACTCTAGTCATCTTACGTTTCCAAAGACATTTTCTGACATTTAAAAAAATAAACCTCTGAGGCAATGGTATGGGCAACGACTGAAAGAGATATTGTACTCTTGGAAATATATTTATTTTTACACAATTGACTCTACCAACTAGCGTTATTGGCAGAGCCATCCACCTGTTCAAATCTTCAACTTTTTTAAGCAAGGAGAGATACTTAATTTGCATAAATTCTGTAAATTATTCTCTGCTTTAATCCCTAAATATTTTATCCCATTTATCAGCCACTTAAATTGAGTATTTTTTTGACATTGACTATAATCCCCACCTGTAAGCAGCATAATTTCACTTTTATCCCAATGTATTTTATAATCCGAGACTTTCCCATACTCTTTCAGTTTGAGTACAATTTCTGTAATTAAGATACTGGTTCTGTCAAATATATTAATACATCAACTGCAATTAAATTAATCTTGTATTCCTCCTAGTTAACCAGCTAAAGGTTCTATTGCCAACATTCATTTCAATATTGACATAATACATTGATCAACCAATGTGCAGATCCCAGTGGTCCATCTCACCACCAAAGGGAGCCCATCAATCCATAACCTATTCCATGACAGAAAAAGCAATCCAGAATTTTCCACATTGTACACGACCAAGCCAACTAGAGAGGCAAAAGTCCTAGGTTAGAGCAGTGCAAATAAAATGCATGTTCAGAGAGAAAAGGCAGTGTTTGCCAGAAAGTTTTTTTTAATGCAATAATGTGTTAAAGTACAGATTTATGCCCATAGTTTCTCACAGTGATCATGGATCTCAAATATATTGCAGGATATGCTAATTACAGACAGACAAAAACAGATGAATGAACAGGTGCTGCTCTTGACTCTCAGAGTATCACTGCTAAGAAATCAACAGCAGGTTGCTTGCCAATTCTCTTGCACGCATTGGGCAAACACACAAAAATTTAATTTGGTTTTTTGAAATGAGACTAAGCAGCAACATTCTCTCCATTTGAGGAGAAAAATTGAGCATGGGACGCTCAAATGTTAATTTAGCATGGTGATTTAGTGTTAGTTCTTTTCAGACCGTACACTGATGAATGTTTACTGGCCTTGTCTTTAATGCAGCTGCTGTGTTTTGGGAAGAGGTGCTGGCAAATAAACAACTTAATTCAGTGGAAATCATAAGGGAAAAAGTGCTAAGTTATGCAATATCATGGATAGTCCCCTACATAACATGTGGGAGTTCCACAGGCATATAATCATGACTGAAGCCATACAAATTAACAAATTTATCAGTTCACCAGATTGAAAGTTGTGATTCTGCAGCTTGAACCAAGACTCCTAATAAGAGGGACCATAAGAGGTGGGCGTGAGCTGCAAAATATCTCTGTTCCAATTTTGGTCTGCCAAAAGTCCAGGACTTTCCTTCCTTGTGGCCAGTTTATTAAGCCAAAGGCTAGAGGTTTCAGATAATGGGAGGATCGTGACTGCTTCCTGGACAATAAGTGTGAATGCAAAGAACCACAGTTCAGGGAATTTAGGACTGCTCTTCATCTCTACACAATTCCTTGGTGACACTATCCACAGACTTAGGGTCTGATTCCACAGATACAGCATTCATTATCGCTTTTGACCTCAGCTGCCTTTGTGCAGTCTCACAGTTCAGTCAGCTTCAAGTCTGTCATCACTGGGGGGCGGGGGGGGGGGGAATTGTCACGTGATGCTGTAGTATCAGGTTGGAGAACCTAATTCTCCAAAAAAAAGTTTTTAAAAGTGTTAAAAAAGAGATAGAAGGAAAAGAAGAAATAATAATATTTAAAGTAACTGAGAACACCCTGGAGATGTCTCCAAAGAAAGAAAAAGCTGCTGGTGGCTGAAAAGAAAAACAACAGAAACTACAACAAGATAAAGAAGAGAGGCCTGCCTCGAAGATGGATCCGGAAGCTGTTCCAAAGGTAGCAACCCGCTGGAAGAATGAAATGGGAGCATTATCAGAAGAAGGAAGCAGATATAGCCTGCTTCAGCAAGAAAAAGAAACAGGAAGAATCCAATTTTAGTGATGAGGAGATTGTACAGTCAGATGAAGAAGAAATGGTAGGAGAAGAGGAAGAATTAGAAAGAGCCAGGAGACAGATGAAAGTTAGGAAAGATAAAACTGCTAAGTCTTTGAATATACAGAATGTAAATAAGCAAATGATGGTAATGATGAAGGAAATAAAGTCTGTCATCTCTCACAGATTCTTCAGATTGACATCAGAAAGATCTCACCATATTCTGTTCTGCACGATCCTTAACTTGGTTATAGACTCCATGTCCTCCACATCACTGCATCATAAAGTGCTGCATCTTTATCACTTCTGAACTCAGCATAATAACCCAAGACTCAGAGATAATACAGCATAGTAACAGGTCCATCAACCCACTGAGTCTGCACTGGCTATCAACTATCCATCCTACATTAATTCCATTTTATTCTTCACACATTCTCATAAACTTACCTCGGATTCTACCCCTCACCTACACAACAAGGGCAATTTACAGTGATCAATTAAACCTACCAATCCACAAGTCTTTGGATAAGGAAGGAAACCAGAGTACCACATTTATCTTGAACACACAATGTCTCCTTCACCAATACCCCAATATTTATTGATCTCTCCAGATCTCTAAATATTAAATCCCTGTCTTTCTGCTTGGTGTCATCCCATCATCTCAGTGTACTGCACCATTTCTGGATCTTCATCAGCTCTCAATTCTGTTTTTCTCTGATCTAATCTTACAGTCTTTGGCTAGTGAAACTTTTCCCCTGGAATCATTGCCTTGTGGTGGTACGCCATTAGACAGGTGAACCGGCCCCGCTTGTCACGCACATGATCCCTCACATCCAGGACTTTACAGTCAACCTGCATGGTGCGAGGGCATTCTCCAAGGTCAACCTGGTGCGCGGGTATCATGAAATCCTGGTGCACCCAGAGGACATACCCAAAACGGCCATGATCACCCCTTTCACTTGTTCGAGTTTCTACTCATACTGTTCAGGCTCAAAAACGCTGCCCAGCGCCTTATGGACACAGTGGGCAGGGATTTGAATTTCGTATTCATTTACCTGGATGGCATCCTTGTTGCCAACAAAGACCAACCAGGCACAACACAAGTCTCACCTGCACACCCTCTTCTCCCAACTGGCCAATTTCGGCCTAACAATCAATCTGGCCAAATGCCAGTTCGGGAAAGAGTCCATGTAGTTCCTTGGTCATACAATCACGGCCGAAGGAGCTACACCTGCCGCTACGAAGGTCGCTGCAGTCAGGGAGTTCCCACGCCCGGACAACTTCAAGGGACTACAGGAGTTCGCGGGTATGGTCAATTTCTATAACCGCTTCATTCCAGGCGCTGTGCACATCATGCAGCTGCTCTTCACCCTCAGCATGGCCAAAGACAAGACACTCACCTGCAGGGCATTCAAAGCCATGAGAGATGCCCTCGCAAAGGCTACCCTGCTCATCCACCCATGTACCGACCTGCATATGACACTCTCCGTCAATATTAAGAGATCTATGGGTTTGGACCCCAAGATCCCTCTGTTCTTCCACACTGTTAAGAATCCTGCCATTAACCATGTACATTTGCCTTCAGGTTTGACCCTTCAAAATGCATCACTTCACACTAATCTGAATTGAATTTCATCTGCCACTTCTCCTCCCAACTCTGCATCCAGACCATATCCTGTTGTAACCTATGACCATGTTCTACACTATCCACAACTCCTCCGACCTTCGTGTCATCTGCAAAGTTATTGACCCATTTCTCTACTTCTTCAATCAGGTTATTTGTAAAAATCACAAAGACCAGGGGGTCCTATAACAGATCACCATGGAACTCTACTAGTCATTGATCTCCAGGCAAAATACATTTCAGGCTTATTTTTTTTAAACATTAAATTCAAATATCTTCTTTCTTCTTTGGCTTGGCTTCGCGGATGAAGATTTATGGAGGGGTAAATGTCCACGTCAGCCGCAGGCTCGTTTGTGGCTGACAAGTCCGATGCGGGACAGGCAGACACGGTTGCAGCGGTTGCAAAGGAAAATTGGTTGGTTGGGGTTGGGTGTTGGGTTTTCCTCAAATATAATTTGTACATATATGGTCTTTTAATTAGCCTGCCAAAAAGTTAGTTTAATCCAGTTAACCTCTCCATTTCAATTGAACATGATAAAAGTGGAACGAGGATATCATTTGTACATTCGACATAAAGCTTAACTGAAAACATGCTCACCTGGTTATATTTCCTCGGCTGTCTTTAAGAGACTGCACCATGGAGCATTGCTGTGAGTTATGGCTGCTTTTCATATCAGTCTGATTCAATTACCATGGGCTAGTCACTGCCTTTGTGCAGGTGTCACCATCATCTGCTACCGGGGTAGAAATGGCAGTCAGCAAATCAGGGACAATGCACACCTGGGTATCAAAGATCCTTGGATGATCCTCGTAGCATTATTGAAAATCCCCTCATGCCTGTGGCCTTTGTGGGGAAGCTGGATTTGGCAACACAAAGCCAAATAGCAAATGGTTTCACAGCTGTTCATCAGCATGATGAGGTTTCTGTCTGCTCCATGGACTACCACTAGTCATAGCAGGTTTCTCCAAGGTCAGCTGCACAACTTGCTGCATGCTGAACATACAGCACTGACTCTGGTTACTTACTCATTTGCCCATTCTCTTGTCCATTTCAAAGGAACATCAGCTTTCCCTTATCTCTCTGGACCCATTCCTCTTCTTTCCCCTCCCCCACCCTCCTGAGGTGCCTGTCACTTGTACCTTCCTTCTTCCATCCCTTTCCCTTCTTTTCTCCATTCAGAAAGTATCTATCTCAGTCCTCTGGCTTCGACCTGTCACCTCTCAGCTCCTTTCTCTTCTTCATTCACCTATCACCTGCCAGCCCAAGCTCCACCCTTGACTCACCCTTTTATTTGGATGTTTGCCCATTTCTTGCTGTTCCTGATGAAGGGTTTTCATCCCAAGACGATGACTGTCCATTGCCTTCCATGTATGCTGTCTGACCTGCTGAGTTTCTCTAGTATTTTGTGTGTTGCACCAGTTTTAGAATTACGTATTTGACGACAACGACAGAAGTGCATCAAATAAACCTCTCCCATATTTCTGGTGTTGGCTGTGGTTGATAAAAAATCAATTCCATTAATCAACAGGTCCAGTGTTCAGAATATGTAGTGATATCGACAAAGCCATCAAGAATGGAAACCACCAGTCAGGAACGGACACTCAGCAGGCAGGCATCCAAGTAAAGGGAGAGTCAATTAAATGATTAAAGTAAACAAGAAAATCTGTCGAGTGCAATACACGAAAGTGATGCAGAAACACAGCAGGTCACACAGCATCCTTTGAAGGAAAAGGCAGTCAGTATTTCGGGCCTGACCCAGGAATGTGAAAAGTCAGGCAAATGCCTGAATAAAGGTTTGGAGGGGGGAGGGTGGGGGAAGGGAAGCAACACAGGTATACAGTTAAGAGGTAATAGGTGGATGTAAATATGATAATAATGTTTATTGTCTTACACATTGCACAATGTACATGTGCACCAAAATTCTTACTTGTTGCAGCCAAGCAGGTTTAAAAAATAACTAAAAGAAACTACTACAATGCTATACTTAAATGAATTGAAAAGAAATAATAAATACAAAAAATAGATGGATAATAAATATTCGTAGTTATCCTAGTCCAAACAGAAAGGAATTTTGCAATAGGGCAAACAGTCATTTTGTGGTGTTGGTGCAGTCCATGATTAGTGCAACAAGGGGAGGTTCAAGAACGTGGTAACTATTGGAAAGAAACTGTTCTTGAACTTGAACATGCTGAACATCAGGTGTCTGTCCAATGGTAGTAATGAGAAGAGATTGTCACCAAGTTGATGGGTGGAGGGGTGGGGGGTCCTTTACAAAATTGGCTAGCTTCTTGAGGCAGCCCTTCACATGGATGAATTTAATGGGTGGAAGGTATGAGCCTGTGTTGGATGTGGCTGTGTTTGTTACCTTCTGGAGCATTCTGCATTCTTGAGCAGTTGAATTCCCAAATGTGATGCAACCTTTCAGTAAACTTTACTCAATTACATAGTTTAACATAATTTTTGCAATAATATTATTTTGTCAATCTCCTCAACAGACACTATAAAAATAAGATTTCTAATGAGAAATATTACATTTCAATATCCAGGAATTTTGCAAAGCAACAATAACTCAGATACCAGGTTTCTAGGCTAGTTCTTCAGTCCATGATAAATTGTCCAGCGAGAGATTGGATGGATTACAATTCTCACACACCATTCACAGTTCCTTCTTCCTATTCTTATTGTTTGGTGGACAAAAAAAATTGAACTATTTGAATGATCTCATACCCAGCTTCTGTCCTACATAAACTTGAGCTCATCCATTTCCTTATTATTCATGTCCCAGACAAGTCCCATTTCTACCACCTCTCTGGGCCTCCCAGGATGACAATATTTTGTTTTTTAGATTCTCTTCCCTTTTTAAAATCCCTGAATGCTGGTGTTCCTATTTCTGAAATCTTTCCCATGTTGACAACCTTGCAAGATCTCTGCTTCCACGTTGCTGACTGAAATTCTCAAAATTCTCTCTTTTATCTCCTGAAATAACTCATTGTTTAACTTTGTCCGATGACGCTGAGGATCATCCAGGGTTATTTTGCTATTAAAGGTGTCTTCTAAATTCAGGTTGCTGTTGAGGTGGATTCCAGTACATTGCACTGGAAGCATATGGGTTCCAGAGTCTGAGAGGTTGCAGAATTTTCATTGAGAAACAACAGCTAGGATTGTCACAGTTAAAGCCTTGAGGACTAGTATCTGGATTGATAGCTTTAGTCCAGAACCTGGGAATTACTGCATTGCCAGAGATACCACCTTTCAGATGGGACATAAAACTCAAGTTTATCAGGTGAATATATATATAGCCTGCTCATTGTTACCCATATTTATCCTTCTACAGTCTTTACAAGAACAGATAATCTCATTATTATCACATTGTGAAAGCTTACTATATGAAAATTGTCTGAGACATTTCCAACATTAACTACTGCTCAAAAGTATTTAACTGGCTGTGAAATGCAGAGAAGATGTTATACAGAACATCACAACACAATATAGGCCTTTCAGCATATGACGTTATGCCAACCTATACCACAACAATCTAATCTTTCCCCACCTCACACCCTTACTTATCCCTCTATTTTTCTTACATCCATGCAAGGATAAGAGGTGTCTTAATAAAGGTATGTAAGAGGTTCAGGGAGGACAGCCAAGTACCTTATTCCCAGTGTGATGATAGCAAATACCAGAGGTCATCTGTTTAAGGTGAGTTGAAGAAAGTTTTGGGGAGATGTCAGAGGTAGGTTTTTCACTCAGTGAGTGAAGGGTGCCTGGAAATGCATTGTCAGGGCGGCGATAGAGACTGATACAATAGGGACATTCCAAAGACTCTTGTTAGGGATATGGATGTAAGAAAAATGGAGGGTTTTAAGTGTGAGGGAGGGAAGGGTTAGATTGTTGCAGAGGACTTCACAATGTCAGCACAACATTGTGGGCTGAAGGGCCTGTACTACACTGTAATTTTCTAGGTTCTAAGTCTCCAGGGTTAATGAAAAAAAAAATCACCCCTTATGGGATTGGCAGATTAAAGTATTCATTTCTAAACTTGAACTCCTTTTAATTATTAATGGACATAAACTCTTCCACTAGGTTCGTAAAGGCAATCCATCTCAGCTTGTGTACATAGACAATGCAGGAAGGCTTCTCCAGGCTGCAGATAATCTCAACTTCAGATTGTTGGAGGGTATTCATGAGTAAGTATATTCTTGGTTTCATGCACACAAAGTATTCAACAAATATCTATCACTGCTTCCAAATGTAATATTTTTAAAGCTCCTTGGCTGGTGCATTGGCTGTTTCAGTTTCATTCTGCAGTGACAGAAAATAAAAAGTGGCAAAAAGGGAAAAGATGACATTCTCTTGGACTAAATGGGTGTGTGAAGTAGGCAAAGTCATGCCACATATCCAACCACTAGGGGCACAACTGACTGGGCATCGTATACATCTGTGCTTGAAAGTGTGACTCCCACTGCTGTGTCCTTAAGCCATCAGGTTAGTCTATGCTGTGGCCCATGGTTGTGGGGGAGGAGGGGGGGATTTAATGGGGGGGTGGGGACTGGGAAACCCAGACCAGTGCATGGTTGAACACCAGAATGCAGCACTGATGGATGGTGGATGTGGCAAGAGCCGAACAGTCAACTACAAGAGAGTTTGGGTCAAATCATGTCGGATGCCCAGAATGACGTAAAGCAACACAGAAATGATCATTAATAAAACTGCAAAAGAAAAAATTAAGTTCCACGCTGAGAAATAAAACATTATGCAACTGGATTTCTGCTAAGTGGGGTAAAACCACGCAAAAAATAATTTCAGAATCAGAATCTATCGTCATGAACAAGTCATGAAATTCAGTGTTTTGTGGCAGCATCATAGAGCAAATGTACATATTAGAACCATCTTACAACATTATTATCAATAAAAAAATTAAATAGTAGTGCACGAAAAGTAAGGCAGTGTCTTTGGTTCATTGATCATTCAGGAATCTGATGGCAGCGGGGAAGAAGCTGTCCTTGTGCTGTTGAGTGCTTGTCTTTAGGTTCCTGTACATTTTCCCTGATGGTAGTAGAGTGAAGAGGGCATGGCCTGGGTGGTGGGGTCTTTGAGGATAAGACACCACCTCATGTAGATGTCCTCAATGGAGTGATGTCCTGAGAGTTGATGCCTCCATACTAGGCAGTGATGCAACCAGCCAGAGTGCTCTCCATGATGCAGCTATAGAAGTTTCAGAGAGTTTTTGGTGACATACTGAATCTCCTCAGGCACCTCACAAAGTATAGCCGCTGGTGAACCTTCTTTCTGATTACATCAATGTGGAGACTTCAGGACAGATCCTTGGAGATTTTTGACACCCAGGAGTTTGAAGTTCTTGACCTTCTCCACATCTAACCCTCACCACAGTCCAGGCTCCAAACAGGCCTTTCAAGTGAAACAACACATAACTTGTGTATCCGCAGGTTTGATTTGCTGCATCAGGTGCTCCCTTTGTGGCCTTCTCTACATCAGACAGACTGGGCGCAGACTGAGAGATCGTTTCGCTGAGCAGATTTGCTCTGTCTGCATCAGTGACAGGGACTTCCCAGTGGCCAACCATTTCAATTTTGCATCCCACTCCCATGCTTACATATCTGTCCATGGCCTCATGTACTGTCCCACCAAAACTACCTATAAATTGGAGGAGCAACACCTGATTTTCTGTCTGGGCACTCTCCAGCTGGATGATCTTTTTCCAGTTTCTGCTAAACTGCTCTCCTTTCTCCCTCCCTTGCCTTCATTCATCTGCTCTCCACCCCCTTCCCTCTTTATTCACCTTCCTATCCCTCATCTCCTTGTTTACTGCTGTACCCGCCCCCCTGCTACCTTTTTCTTCCTGCCTATGGGACCACGCTCCTTCTCTACCCCTCCCCCCCCAACCATTTTGTTTGTGCGCCTGCTGACATTTTTCCATACCTTATATAACAATTACAGTAGTGAAACAGGCCACCTCAGCCCCTCTAGTCCATACCAATTTAAATGATCTCCTCTAGTCCCACTTGCCTGCATCCTGCCCATAACCCTCCAATCCCTTCACATCCATGCATCTATCCAACTTTATCTTAATGACAAAATTGACCCTGCTGCAACCACCTCTTCCGGAAGGTCATTTCTCTCAGCCACTGAGTGAAGAAGCTCCCTCTCAAGTTACTTCTAAACTTTTGCCTCCTAACCCTTAACTCATGACCCCTCATTCCAATCTCACCTACCCTCAAGGGGAAGAGCCTATTCACATTTACCCTATCTATCCCCCTCATAATTATAAATACCTCTTTCAAATCCCCCCTCAACCTTCTACACTCCAAGGAATAAAGACCCAGTCTAATCAACCTTTCTTTGTATTCTAGATACTGAAATCCAGGCAACATTATAGTAAATCTTCTCTGCACCCTCTCTACCTTATTGATATCCTTCCTATCATTTGGGGACCAGAACTGCACACAGTATTCCAAATTTGGCCTCACCAATGCCTTGAATAGCCTCAACATCACTTCCCAAACCCAAAATGTTGGATACGTCTCTTTATCTTTACTCTGTAAAGGACACTGTTTGACCCACTGAGCTTCTCCAGCATTGTGTTTTTACTTCAACCATGGTGTCTGCAGACTTTTTGTTTTATTCTCAAGAATTTAAATTGTTCACCCTCTCCACCTCTGGATTGTATACATCTGGTTTTCCTTTCCTAAAGTTTAGAATCAGCTCCTTGATCTTGGTGACATTGAGTTGTTGTTAGTACACCATCAGCCAAGTTTTCATTCTCCCTTCTGAATGCTGACTCGTCGCCCCCTTTTATACAACGCACTATGGTGATATCTTTAGCAAACCTGTATATAGTGATGTTGTTGCTGTACTGAGCCACACAGTCATAAGGGTAGAGAAGGGAATGAAATGTGCATTCAAGTGGTGCTTTGGTGCTGATGGAGATTGTGGAGGAGATGTTTTTGCCAATCTGGATTGACTGGGCTCTGGAGGTGAGGAAATCCAGAATCCAATTACACTAGTCGATAGTCATTTAATATGCTCTTCTTGGTTGTTAATGATGAGCAATGCTATACAAACACAGCTTGTCTGGAGATCTGATTGCACTATGGAATGCAGAGATTTAATATTCATTTGGATTTTTGTGATTTACATTGCTCAATCACACAGCTAGTTTGGTTATTAAGTAAGGACATTTTTGAGATATTAAGGCAAGGAGAAGTTGTTTCATCTGCCAACATTCTAAGATGAATGTAACTAAAACAGCTTAATTTATCAAGCCAGCTGTTCAAGCCAATGAAACATGTGGAACAGTGGAATTATTCAAGCACATCTTCATTCAGCCATTATGAGCTTCCTGCCCAAACTGGCTGGACTATATCTGAGCCAGCCTCAAATGACCAACCAAAGGAAGCAATTGAACTGGAATAAACTGAACTCGTGCATCAGGCTCTTCCCTTACTTTTTGTCAAACACCTTTCTGTGACTGACTTTGTTGCATCTTCCTCTGTAGGCTGGCTAACAAAATAGGTAACTGGCTATGGGGACACACAGGAGGTTGCAGATAATGGAATCTGAAGCCAAACACAATGAGCTGGAGGAACACAGCAGGCCAAGCAGCAACTGTGGGAGAAAAAGAATGGATGGCATTTCAAGCCCAAACTCTTTCTTTTAAGGAATCTGAGGATTCCTGATAAAGAATTTCAGTTCAAAATGCCAACCATTCTTTTTCTGCCAAGTAATTACTGTAATGACACAGACCATCTTCCATAGGTTGACATACACTGCTACCTGAACATTCAAGCTCTGGTGTCTACTCACTATTAATGACAAAATGTTCCAAACGAGTTTAGGACGGATACATACACCTGTTAGTACTTTTAAAATCAATTTGATAGCTTTAAAATTGAAAATAAGTCAGTTGTATTTATCTTCACTCGTGGATTCTCAATTCTTCAAATTAAATTGTTTTTGGAGATTTTATAAAACACTTTTCTTTTTCATTTCTCAGGTCTATCCTCTCTAAGAGATAAGAGCAGAATTAGGCCATTTGGCCCATCTCTGCTCTACCATTCTCATCATGTCTGATATATTTTCCCTTTCAACACTATTTTCTGCCTTCTCCTCATAACCTTTGACACCCTTAATACTCAACTTTCACTTCAAATCTACCTACTGATAGCCTCCGCAGCCATCTATGGCAATTCACAGATTCACCTTCTGGCTGAAGGAATTTCTTCCCATCTCTTCTAAGGAGATGTCCTTTTATTCCAAGGCTGTGTCCTCTGGTCTGAGACTCTCCCATTACTTCTCTTCTACACAATGATTATTCTTCAATCTGATTGATTGAAGAGCAGCTCACAGGCCCCAGATTTCTCTGTGCTAAAATGATACCGTAATTATTTTCAGGTTTATGGTAAGCTATCAGAGAATTCCATCCCTTAGCTTTTGGGCCATTGACTGTGGAGGGGTGGGTGATAGCTCAGGTACAATATAAGCACAGGCATTAACCAGTTGTGTCAAATGGTTTGGACTCAATGTCATTACAAAAAATTATCTATGAGGCTGTTGAAGTTCTTTTCTTGTGGGTTTGTTCTTGTTAACTTTAAATGCCATTTTAAACAAAGTCATCCAATTTCTTTTAGTCTTCAGTTGCTTTTGTAGTATCAAAAATATTGGAACAGGTAACTCAGTTATAGAAGAAAATATTCAGACGCTGGGTCGAGTGCAATGTACTAAAGTGCTGTAGAAACTCAACAGGTTACGTAGCATCCACAGGAAGTAAAGCGTAACTAACGTTTCATGCTTGAGCCATCCTGACGAGGGGCTCAGGCCTGAAACATCAACTGCCTTTTACTTCCAAAGGGTTCTGCTATACGTTCTCCAGCACTTTTGTGTATTGCAGAGCAGATTTACTGCACCACTTTTAAAGAGTGGCAAAGGTGATTTGAGAGAGAATTCCAGAGTATAGAAGCTGCATAAGTAAATTAAAACAGCCAAATCAGAGATGTTAAACAATCTTTAAGTGTTCTGGAAATGCAAAGAAGAGCCACATTGGGAATTAAAAAAGGAGATTTTTAAAAAAAATCAATGCTGGACGGGAGCCAGTGGAGATCTGTAAGTGAATGGGTGAATATGGATGCAGGCAGATGATGAAGGATGAGCTGGTTTATAGAAACAGTGACTTAATGCAGTTATCACCTTTAATTATGAAGTTTCTCTGTGTTAAAGGTTTCCTGCGCATGCTGTCGAACTCCTACGGTCTGGCTGCTTAAAGAGCAAGTTGCTGAAGTCCCTGCATTTGGACAAGGAGTTCTGGGACAGTCAGAATGGGATCAAAGGCCTGAAGAAGTTGGTTCAGGTCATAGAGAAAAGGGCTCAGATACTGCTCAGCTACATCCAGAAGAAAAACATCAAATTAGTTCATGACTAATGAGAAGGCAACACATCTGCAGTGACATATTGCTCCAATTGATTGAAACCAGAGTTGGAAAGCTTAGTCGAGATGTTAATTGCAAAATTCTTATGTTACACTCACTGTGGACCTCTTGCAACAGGTGGAAGTCAAATCCACCATTCTATACTTGCTGTCAATTTTGCTTTAATACAGAGATTGCATTGGCTGTTTACCAAATTTTCTCCAAGGCATGCAGCAGCAAAAGACTTTCATTTTGAAAAATCATGGGTCAGTGTCTGGAATGCATTGCCAGGGCAGTGGTGGAGGCTGGTACAATATTGACATTTAAAGACTCCTAGATAAGCACACAAATGTAAAAAAATAGAATGATGTGGGTGTGAGGTAGGGTAACGTTAGATTGTTGTGGAACAAATTACCATGGGTCAGCAAAATATCATGGGCTGAAGGGCCTGTTGTGTGCTACAATGTACCATGTTCAAAATTTCGCATATGCTGGAATTTTGAAATAAGAACAAACACAGAACATTTTGTGTAGTGGTGAGCGTGACACTATTACAGTACCAGTGCCTTGGGTTCGAAACTGGCACTGTCCATAAGGAATATATATGCTCTCCCCTGTGTCTGTGTGGATTTCTTCTGGTGCTCCGGATTCCTTCTGAGATTAGTAAGATAAATTGTTCAGATAGGTCTATTTGGGCAGCACTGACTCATGTGCCAGAATGGTCTATTAGTGTTCTGTAAATTTGTTTATTACTCAGAGTTCGGGGGGGGGGGGGGGGGGGAGACATCATTTTCCAGCTTCGGTGCCACCCATCTCAACCTGGCCCACCTCTCATTGACGGGACATTCAATTGTTGCAGCATTACAAGTGAGGCTCTATCTCGTGGAGGCAGCAAAAGCCTGGTGGATTAACGTTAAAATTTGGTGTTCTGAAAGTTTCATCAACCACCTTAAATCATTCATTCTGTCATTAGTTGTAGTTGGGAATTAAGAATTTTAAACAACTCAAACACCTTAGCCCTCAGCCTCATAAGGCCAGAGCTGCTCACGTATTCTGCTTGGTACAGAGAGGGATGTTGACAGGGACTACACAAAGACCAATCTTCTGATGCAGCAAAATAACTGATTGAAGAGTGATTGAAGGAACAGTGGAATTCAGTCCTTCTCAGAGAGAAGCTATCAGTAAAAGACCCCTATCGAAGGGAGAAATGTTAATACAAACTACAAGGGAAGGAGGGTCTGGAAACAGAAATTCCCTTTTGTACTCAGTCAAACTTCTGAGAAGCTCACATCACATGAAATATAATTTGACTTCGAGCTCTTCAGGAACTTCCTGACTCTGGCCCTTGCAGAACAATTGACAGGCTGTGGTGATACAGCAGGGGCCAATCTGTGTACCTGCAGAAGAGGACAAGGCAACACCTGGCCAGATGTCAATCAGCCGACCTTAATGGACCAAGCCCCACCCAGTCGGCTGCCAAACACCCTCCGGGATATAAGCTAGATCCAGCCGCTCGAGTTCAGTCTCAGAGCTTGCACAGCATTCTCACAGCCAACTCTGTGTAAGTTTAATAAAGCCTGTTGAACAGACTTTATGTTTGTGTGTCTGCTTTCTGTTCGATAGTGCAACACACAGGCATGCCTATTTCCCTATTGCTTTATCTCTCTACATCAAGTTCTTCTCACAATGGCAAGATTTGGACCAGAAATCAGTTAGAGCAAGGTTCCTAGTATTAGTGATCTTGCCAATCCAGCTCCTCACAACAGAATTAGTTAGGATTACTGCAGCATATACATTTCAGCTTTAGCTCTAATATTTTTGGATATGTGAGACAATGGAGATAGTTTAGGCAATTAAAACAGACTCACAACAAAACTTTCACTAACTTTTATCTGCTGTCATTACTTTGGCCACATTTGGAATAGGGATTACGATTGTAAACATCCCTCACAACTCTTTTGAAAGAGGAGTGATGGGGCTGCTAAATTACCTCTCAACACAGCTGAGCCTACTTGAGTTTTTCAGGTTCATGGTATATTCATATACAGTAGTGGGAACGTGAATGAACTCGGAGGAGAAGGCAACCTCTGCTTTGCTTAAAAACCTGCTGCCTCCTTCTGTAAGCATACAGGAACTATGGAGTTTGCTGCTGACATTGAGTGGGAAAGGGGATAACGATGGAGGTGGCGTGAGTTGATAGCAAAGTCTCATACGTCAACATTGAGACTATGTCACTTCAACATTGGGGGACTAAATATGGCTGTCTGCTCAGCACAATTAACAGTCTTGTTACATCATTACCAATAATCCCTCTCAGGGGCTATGACTGGAGTGCTACAAAAGAAAACACTGCAGATGGTGCAAGGATGAAGTAAAAATAGAGAATTCTGGGAAGACTCTGGAGATCAGGCAACATTTGTGGAGAGAGAAAAACATGTTTCAAATTAATAAGAGTACATCAATAATTGCAAAGAAAGAAGGGAGACAACCAAAAGTAAAGTCTACAATGGGGTGGAAGTTGGATAGGTTATAAAAAGGATGAAGGTAGGTGATTAAATGTGGTGGTCATAGGGCATACATTGGAACAAATCTTTGACCAGAGGAGTGTAAAGGCCAAATAATTAACAGAGGAAGGTGCAATGAACTCTGGAATCTGAAATGTGGTCGTGTCTGACCTCCTTTGTACTCAGAACTTATAAGAGATGGAAAGTTAAAGAGACGCTGACAGGAAGCCCAGGCCATGTTTTCCAACTGAATGTTAACAAGAAGTTGACAGTTGCTGGAGTATTAGAACAACACACACAAAAGCGCTGGAGACACTCAGCGGGTCAGACAGCACCCATGGAAAGCAATAGGCAGTTGACATTTTGAGCCTGAGCCCTTCTTCAGGTGTGCCGAAGGGTTCAAGCCCGAAATATTAACTGCCGTCTGACTTGATGAATTCCTCTAGCACTTTTGTGTTAACTTTCCAAATGAATGCAGTACAAGTTTTCCTTAAACCAGTCACTCAATGTGTTAGTTCTCCTGTGTGGGGGAAATTACATTCTGAGCTGTGAATGTTACACACTAAATTGTAGCAAGTTCAAGTAAAGTTGTATCACCTGGACAGAATGTGTGGGTCCCTGGGAAGTAGAAGCAGTGGAGCAATAAGGTTGATATTGCATGTCTTGAATGGGAAGGTGCTGTGGTGAGAACAAGTCTAATGGCTGGGTTGGTGGAATTAAACTGTTATTTCAGGATTCTGAACAGGGAGAGGAGGGGAATGCCAAGTGCTGGTATCAAGTTGGAGGCATTGGACATCGCAAAGGCTAATGCACTGAACCTGCAGCCTTGCGGATTCAAAAAAGACTGCAAATTGCATCTGGATTCTTCGAAAGAGGGAAGCAGAGTGCAGGAATGGAATACGATCAAAGTTCCTGTGAAAGAGGGATATTCACTGTTCAGGGAAAAGGAGTCTTGTGGATCTTTTTTCAAGACAATGCTTTCAGTTTCTGTTGTTGGTGGAATCTCAATCCTTACATATATCACAACGCTGGTGGAAGTCCTAGAACGCTTCCACCAGCGTTGTCTCCGCTCCATCCTCAACATCCATTGGAGCGCTTTCATCCCTAACGTCGAAGTACTCGAGATGGCAGAGGTCGACAGCATCGAGTCCACGCTGCTGAAGATCCAGCTGCACTGGATGGGTCACGTCTCCAGAATGGAGGACCATCGCCTTCCCAAGATCGTGTTATATGGCGAGCTCTCCACTGGCCACCGTGACAGAGGTGCACCAAAGAAAAGGTACAAGGACTGCCTAAAGAAATCTCTTGGTGCCTGCCACATTGACCACCGCCAGTGGGCTGATAACGCCTCAAACCGTACATCTTGGCGCCTCACAGTTTGGCGGGCAGCAACCTCCTTTGAAGAAGACCGCAGAGCCCACCTCACTGACAAAAGGCAAAGGAGGAAAAACCCAACACCCAACCCCAACCAACCAATTTTCCCCTGCAACCGCTGCAACCGTGTCTGCCTGTCCCGCATCGGACTTGTCAGCCACAAACGAGCCTGCAGCTGACGTGGACTTTTTACCCCCTCCATAAATCTTCGTCCGCGAAGCCAAGCCAAAGACATATATCACAGTCAAGTGCAGGTGCGATACACAAATGAGGCAAGGATCAGATGCAAGGGGATGTCACCTTTTTGCTGTTCACTCTACAAGGGAAGAAGTTACATCCAGAGCACGTGGCCAAGAAAGTTCAGCCCACTGAAATTACTGGCCTTTCAGAGCATACTTACAATGTATATGACAATAAATATTACCGTTATCATTCTACTGCTAGACCCAGTTTCAGATGGTGGATAGAGGTTGGTGTTTCCTTCAGGTTTTAATTGATGCTGGAGAGTTTTGAAATTAAAATTGTAAATAGATTTTAAATAGATTTTGTGCTTCTTTTTATCTCTTGAATCCTTATTTTGTTGCTTTGGTTCTCTCTCTATACCTGGCATTGGTTCGCATTCACCTAACCTAAATTACACTTCATCCTCACACTATTATGTCACAATCCATCCATCTGATTGATTATGCCCTTTGTCTTTTAATGAAGTCCTGTATTCCCCTGAAAGGATATATAGCCACTCAAATTTCCACCAAATAACCTCACAAAAAACAAAATTGAAACCTAATTGTGCAAGGGCAAGTTGAAATAAATGCAATTGTGTTAGTTTTGTTCTGGCAAGACATCCAACAGTGACACTACCAATTTATAGACAGTGGGAATGTAATTGTTATGTGATCTGTTTGTCTAGATTGCCCAGAATTAATCATTATTTGTAAGATTTTGATTTACTCATGTTGAAATTTGTTATGGCACTGAGGTGAAAAGATGGAAGGGGAACATTAGGTTAAAAAGACAGATGAGACGGGTAAGCAGAGCGCGGGGGTGGGGGGGGGGTGTTGGTGGGTGGTGAGTGCAAACCTCTTCCCAGATCACCAGTGGAGGGGGGTGGTGGAGGTGGTGATATCGCCCCTTCCCAGACCACCAGGAACAATAGGGGTAGAGAAGGCAAATCCTTTTACAGACCACCAATGGGGGGGGTGGGGTGGGGAGGTGGTGAGTACAAACCCCTTCCCAGACAACCACTGGAGAGGGGTACTGGTGAGCTCACCCCTTTCCAGCTCATCAAAGGGATTTTTCTTTGGTGGAAATTGTTTTTAAAAATTTGTTTTTGTCATCAAATTTATAGCGTTTTACATATTACTTGTTTATTTTTCTGTAATACTTGTCTTTGTTAAGGACCCATTGGTTGAGAAATACTGCTTTATATCAACCAGTGTTATATTCTCAGGGACTCCTTTATATGTTGGCTTCTGAGGATCATGATGTTTCCAGCATGGTCAGCAGTTAATGCTGATACCTAACTATTTTTGAAGAATTACAAGTTTTCTGGCCAAGGTACTCTCACAACACTGTTGAGTGGAGACTTTCAGGAACTGGAGCCAGCAACAAGAAGAAATGGTACAAGAAAATACACATGGTGGAAGTCTGAACTAAAAATATACTGGATGCTGAAGCATTCAGAAGGTCAAGGGAGAGAAGCAAAGTTTATATTTCAGGTTGATCAGAGCTGGGAATGAGAAAATAAACTGCAAATGTGAGAACTCTGAAATAAAAACAGAAAATATTAGAAACACTCAGCATGAAAGGGATTTCCTCTCTTTTCCAGTTCTGACAAAGAGTTGACAACCTGAACATTAATTCTGTTGCAAGCATCTGCAAACAATTCGGCATCCAACCTTATGATGGATCAGTTGAAGCTGGTTGAGCTTCAAGCCCTGCCCTGGGGAAATCCTCCAGAAGCGTTGTTGGTCTGGGACGATTGACCTCTATAACCACATCAGTTGTCCTCTGTTGGAGATACAACTCTAACCACTGGGGTGTGATCTCCCTGATGGCATTGACTTTGCCTTTCTACTTGACTAAATGCCACCTTGACCTCTCACTCTCATCTCAGCATCAGTCCTTCCATCTTTTGCTGAAGTTTGGAGGCAGGCTGTTTGAGTGATTAGTCAGTCAGCCAGATTGCTGCCAAAGCCAAGATTTACAGACAAACTCACTGTTCACACTTAACTAGCAAGACCAAACAATGTAAATTAAATGACCAAACTCAGATGAGTACAATATTCTAAATAGCAAACCCAGCCGCATACTGATGTGAGAGGGTAGATTCTCGTCCTTGGCTGAACACACACAAGATGCCACTGCAAACATATTCAAAATATCTATATTTATTTCAAATGACACCTGTATTTATATATGTGATTATTATGTGCTGTGTATAGTGTGTGTATCTGCATGCACCATAATCCAGAGAAATGCAGTTTTCTCAGGTTGTATATGTACAGAGAGATGATAATGAACTTGAACTGTACAGGTACACCCCGACTCATGACCATAATTCGGACCAAAGGATCAGTCATATCTCGGAATGGATGTTTGCCAAAATAGTGTTTGTGTTGAAAAATATGAAGAAAAATAAACATGGTTCATGTTGTATTTGACAAACTTTAACAGGGATACAAGGGCATGTAAACATGCATACTTACCTTGTTAGTCAGCATCCTGGGGCCTGTAGGCTGGGTGTGGTCATCTTGATTCCTGTGAACATGCACAGTGGGTTCACGTATTGGAGTTCAGTTGGTACATGCGCGAGAGTTAAGGGTGCAAATTCAATA